>NC_092714.1:57315112-57631636 GCF_047496885.1 Scyliorhinus torazame | reverse complement strand
GGCGCGATTTACCACCAGGTTGGACGCGACAAGGCCAATGAATCTCCTAAGAGGCTTCTCGCAAGGTTTTCAAATGCTTAACCCTGCGAGATTCTGAACCTCGAGAGATGTTACGATCTGGATCGCGTCCATGCTCATTTAAATATGCCTGTGCCGGATTTTGCGGGGGCCTGGGAACTAATAGCCTGGCCAGCGGTCAGGACCAGGCACCATTTAGTACTGGACCACCCAAAAGTGGACCAGGCCTAATGGCATCTGGGGGGTCCTCCCAGTCCTTTGGAGACTCCTGGATGGTCAGGGACAGGGCAGCGTGGCCGCCTGGATGTCCCTCTGGCACTGCCTGGGTGCCTAGGGGACCCTGCCAGGGCTTGAGGGAGGCCATACCCATGAAAAAAGGGGGATATGAAGGGTGAGGTGAAAAATAGGTATGATGGGGCCTAGCAATGGTTGGGGTGTGAAGAGTGGGGGTCCCTCAAGCTCGCTTAGAGATCGGGACACCCTTTCAAAATGGTGTCCTGATCTTGGTGGAGTCGATCTCAGCTCCCCAGTGCTGAAAACCTTTCAAGTGTGGGCTCGACCAGGGAGAAACTCTCCAAGGCCCCAAAAAATGATTAGTGGTGTGGATCTCACCCAAAAGGCCGGTGAGACATCCCGTCAAACCCGCCCAAAATGACATTTTAGAAATATCTTGGTTGAATCACGCCCACAATTACTAAATGTGCAGGTGGCATTAAATTGCTGGGTTTTGGGGCGGTGGTGGTGGGTCAATACGGAGGAGGACTGCAGAAAACTGCATAATGTCACTAAAAAAAAACTTGCACAATAATTGGTAAATGAAGATCAACGAATAAATATGTGGTAGCATATCTTGATAGGAAGAATCGGGAGATCAATTATTTTTTGGAAGGTGCAACTGTAGGTGAGGTAGAGGTACAAAGGGATCTTGGAGTACAAAATGCGGCATCACCAAAGGTTGCATCATGGGTTAGCAAAGCCATAAAAGAAAGAAAACCAAGCACCAGGGTTCATATCGAGAGGGATAAAATAAAAAAAGTAGAGACGTCAGGCACAATCTTCTGGCTGCAAGGTGCTCGAGTGAGACCAGTAATGCCGGGAAAGTCTTCCCGGGCTTCCCGGCAGCCTTCACGCCTCGCGGAATATACCAAAGTCCCGTGAAGTGTCGGAATCACATCCAAAAGGATCGTGACCAAACGGCACTTGCCTAAGTAGGATTTAAACCTACTCAGGCGAGCGTACCCAGGATCTACTGGCCTCTCAGGGATCTGCCAGCCTCCCCAGCGAGACTGCAGCCAGGTGCTGTTCAGTGCTGGTCCACACAAACGTGTACCAGGTGGAACTGCACCTGGTGGGTCTCCCAGGTCATCAGAGGTCCCTGGGTGGATAGTGATAGTGCAGGGTGGCAACCTGACCCGCCCCCTGGAACGCTGGCACCGCCCAGCCTGCATCTTGGCACTGCCAAGGTGGCAGCTTTGCCAGGGAGTGCCACTGCCTATGATCAGGTCCCGAGGAAGGCCATGCCCATGAAAGGAGGGTGGAGGGCTTGAAAAGGTAGTTGGAAGGGGGTGGGCATGGCAGGTAAGCAGGGGACTTTAGGAGGTTGGTGTGGGGGTGCGGGGGACAAGATTTACATGGATGATACCAGAAATACATGGGTATGCATTTCAGGAGAATGAACAGGTTGAGTATCCTTTTTCTTGAAAAATAAAGGCTGAGGGGTGAATTAATAGAAACTTTAAAATTATGAAATTTTTGGTAGAGTGGATACAGAAAGAAAATGCTACCTCTGTTGGCAAGAGCAGAACTATATGCCATCAACATAAAATAATAATGAAAAAAAAAGAAAATTCAGAAAAACTTCTTTACCCAATGAATGGTGAAAATGTGAAACTCACTATGACAAGGAGTGGCTGAAGTGAATGGTATAGGTGCATTCATATCAGGGAGAATGAACAGAAGGCCACATTAATAGGATTTAGATGAGGAAAGTTGGAAGGGGGTTCAAGTGGAGCAGAAATGAACAGATGTCTGAGAATTCTGCAATCTGATTGGCCATTCAGCTTTGTCACTGGATATCATAGATCCTTAACAGGAAGTGCCATACTTAAAAATTACATTGAAGTAGAGGATATTTGTGCTCTAGAACCAGATACAACTTTTTGGGCAGCTTTTCTTCCCCAAAGGTTTGCTGCTGACTGCAATATTCAGATCATAGGCCACGGTCTAGCGGCTATGCTAGCCGCAAGTGAAAATCCCGTAATAGCTGCTAAATCTCGGAGGGGGCCAAAATTGGATTTGCGCCAGCGACCCTCCAATGACACGATCAGGTTCACATCCAGGATATATATATATATATATAAATAAAATATAAATTTGAATGGAATCATAGGGATTGACGTCACTCTTCTGCCCTCACCGCATCATCTCACCCAGCCGGTAAAAATAAACACCAGTCATGATGTCCATGCCGGGGCGCAGTTAACTCTAGTCTTTGGGTGGTGAGGGACCTGACGACTTGTCAGATTTGGGGAAAATTCTAGCCGTAGTCTCGGTGGCTAGCAGGTACGGCTCAGTTGTTCTTTTCGAACATGTGTACCAACATATAAATTAGGAACAGTAGGAGGCCATTTGGCCCCGAAAGCCTGCTCCGCCATTTAATATCACGGTTGATCTGATCGTGACTTCAACTCCACATTCCACCTATCGCCGATAACCTTTGATTCCCTTGTTGATCAAAAATCTATCTACCTCTGCTTTAATAATACTAATTGACCTGGCCTCCATTACTCTCTGGGTAAAGAGGGTTCCAAAGATTCACGACCTTCAAAATAAAATTTGTCATGTAGGTCTTAAATGGGAGCCCTCATTTTTAAATTCATTTCATTAGTAGTTCTGGTGAATAATGGAACAGTATTTAATGTGTGGAAATCACTTTATAATCTCTTCCCTATAACTCTCAACACAACTGCAAGACCCCAGCTGCTACTCCTGTTGAGGTCAGCTAGCTTAGTAACATTCATGCCACAGGAGTGGCATTCAATTAATATTTTCCACAAGAGAGATTAAGCACCTCTCCTTCATATTCAATTGTGAAATTCCTCACCGTCAATACCTTTGGAGACATCACTGACCAGAAACATAATTGATCCAGCCATATAGTGTGGTTAAAAGAGGTTAGAGGCTGGGAATTCTGTGATAAGTTACCCATCTTCTAATTCCCCAAAGCCTGTTTACTATCTCTTAGGCACAATATTTTCCCACTTGCTTGGATGAGAGCAGCTCCAGCAACTCTTCTTGAGCTTCTTGCTCAACTATACGGAGGAAAAATCAGCCTGTTTGATTGGTCCTCCACCATGGGCACACTGTAGATATACCTGCACCACATGGACTGCAATGGTTCAAGGAGGCAATTAACATCACTTTCCATGCGTAATTATAATAATAATCTTTATTGTCATAAGTAGGCTTACATTAACACTGCGAGCATGTTTGGGTACACAGAGGGAGAATTCAGAATGACCAAATTACCTAACAGCACGTTTTTCGGGACTTGTGGGAGTAAACCAGAGTACCCGAAGGAAACCCACGCAGACACAGGGAGAACATGCAGATTCCGCTCAGACATTGACCCAAGCCAGGAATCGAACCTGGGAACTGGAGCTGTGAAACAACAGTGCTACCCACTGTAGGATGGACAACAAATGCTGGCTTTGCCAGTGGTGCTGACATCCAAGAAAGAATAAAAGAAAACATTGGCTCCAGTGTGTACCATCTATAGGATGCACTTCAGCAATTCACTACGGTTTGACGAATTGCAAACCCATGACTTCTACCACTTGGGGCAAGGGCAGACTGTGCAGGGGGACACTACTACCTTTTAAGTTCCCTCCAAAGGAAAACACCATCCTGATTTGGGAATACAGTGGCAATACCTTCACTGCACGGACTGTAGCTGTTCAAGATGCAATTCACCACCATCTTATCATAAGTAATTCAGGGTGAATAATAAATGCTGGCCACATCAGCGAAGCTAGTGTATGAACAAAGAAATACCATCACAAAAGGAAATAAGTTTATGATTACTTCAATGGTAAAAATAAATACCTTTACTTTTAAACATAAAGATCAGATTGCACAGCTCTTATGATCTACCTTCATCACTAGACCAGGACGCAGGTGGATTTTTCATTCCTTTTGCTGTTACAGAGATAATGGGGTTCTGTAACTGTAAGAGAAAAAAATAACAAATTATTGAGAGAGCTGGTACAAAACAATGCCTGCTTAGAACTATGGTATCCATTCAGGAGGTTAATTAGGCACAGTAATACATAACAAAATGCACTAATGTCCTTTCGGGAAGGAAATCTGCAGTCCTCATCTGGTCTGGTCTGGCCTACGTGTGGCTCCAGATCCACAACAATGTGGCTGACTCTAAAATAACCTAGCACGCCACTCAGTTGTATCAAACCGCTAAAAAAAATAAAAAAGGAAAGAAACAGGATGGACCACCCTGCATCAACCTAGACACTGGAAACAACAGCAAACCCAGCCCTGCCGACCCTGCAAAGTTCTCCTTTCTAACATCTGGGGGCTTGGCAAAATTGGAAGAGCGGTCTCAGACTAATCAAGCAACAGCCTGACATAGTTATACTCAAGGAATCGTACCTTCCAGATAACATCCCATCACTGCAGGGAGTTCCTCAGGGTAGTGTCCTAGGCCCAATCATCTTCAGCTGCTTCATCATTGGCCTTCCATCCATCATAAGGCAAGATGTGGGGATCTTTGCTGATGATTGCATGATGTTCAGCACCATTCGCCACTCCTCAGACAATAAGTCCACCTGCAAATGCAGCAAGACCTGGGCAATATCCAGGCTTGGGCTGACGAGTGGCAAGTAACGTTTGTGCCACAAAAGTGCCAGGAAATTACCATCGCCAATAAGAGAGAATCAAACAATGGCCCTATGATGTTCAATGGCAATACGATCACTGAACCCCCCCACCATCAGCATCCTGGGGGTTACTATTGACCACAAACTAAACTGGACTAGCCACATAAATACTGTGGCATCAAGAGCAGGTCAGAGGCTAGGAATCCTGTGGCAAGTAACTCACCTCCAGGCTCCCTACAGCCTGTCCACCACCTACAAGGTACAAGTCAGGTGTGATGGAATGCTCCCCACTGAAGTGGATGAGTGCAGCTCCAACAACACTCACCGAGGTTCCTTAGGCAGTGCCTTCAAAACCCACAACGACTACCATCTAGAAGGACATGGCCAGCATATACATGGGGAACATCATCACCTTGAGGTTCCCCTCCAAGTCACTCATCATCTTAACGGCAACTTGGAAATATATCGCCATTCCTTCACTGTTGCTGCATCAGAATCCTGGAACTCCCTCCCTAATAGCACAATAGGTTTACCTACACCACATGGTCTGCAGCGGAAGGCAGCTCACCACCACGATCTCAAGGGTGATTAAGGATGGGCACAGATGCTGGTCTAGTCAGCGAAGCCCACATTCCATAAAAAAATGAATTTTTTAAAAACTTAATCAAATAAAGCATCCGAGTGTTCAACATTAAGGCAAAATAAATGCTGAATGCATTGGGAGAAAAATTGCTAAAAGTAACCAAAGGTTTGGTTGAAGAGCTTGAATTTTGGCACGCTTTTCAAAGCAGAGGAGAGATCGAGTGTTGGGATGTAGCAGGGTATACCAGAGAGGGTAGGGCCACAGCAGCTGAAAGTCTTGCTGCTGAGATGGAGCAGGAAAGTTGGCAAAACCAACTCCTTCACGAAATGCAGTATCCTGGGAAGCTAGGTTGTCTTTTACTCCTACATCGAAGGCTTACATGAAAGGAAACTTTCAACTCGTCAAATGTCTACTGAACCAACAACCGATCTATTATTTTTTTTACTTTCCCCGGTCCAAAAACCCTTTTTGAATACTTTCATTCTGATTGGAAAACTCTCTGTCTGTGGAGTATTAATGCTATCCCACTTGAAAACACAGATGGAAAGCAACAATCTATTTCAGGAGGTATAAATGTCAGTCAAGACAAATGGCTAGTTATACCAGGCATTACAATTATCTGCATTTCTGGAAATGCAGCAAATAACATTCATCCCACTCACTTCAGAGAAAGTAGAGCCCTTTGCTTGTTTACTTCAAATAAAGGTGCATTGCTTATTCTCACCAGCCTTCATCTGCCATTTTCTTCTCATTTGGAGAGAGAGTTGAAAGAATCATCAGTCCTCTTTTTTTTTTTTTTTTAAATTGGAGTACCCAACTTATTCACCCCCAATTAAAGGGCAATTTAGCATGACCAATTCACCTACCCTGCACATCTTTTGGGATTTAGGAGTGAGACCCACGCAGACACGAGAAGAATGTGCAAACCCCACATGTACAGTGACCTGGGGCCAGGATCGAACCAGGGTCCTCAGCACCATGAGGCAGCAGTGTTAACCACTGTGCCACCGTGCTGCACATCATTCCTCTTTCTAATATTAGAAATGAGCAGACATTAAATTTGTGAACTTTAAGTCAACTTCTGTGATCAGCAGTTATACTGCAGTCAAAGTATTCACAGTGAAAACTCACCTCTGGGAGTGGCGTGATTTCCAATAGCACATTCAAATGGTATTAGAAATTAAGAGAAAAATGTAATCTTCTATTTAATTCAAAGGCACGGACTTCTGCAAGGCTAATTTGACCAATAAATGATAAAAATAAAATCTACTTTAATGCGATGAAAGTTGAGCAAAAAGGCCTGACATCTTGCAATTAATGAGAGAAAAACACAGGATGCCTTCAGTCAGAAGCAGAAAACACTGTTGGATTTTATTTTAAAACAAAACCATCTCCTGGGTGGGTACAAACAGAAACATGCTGACCTGTTTTTTTGTAGGTTCGCTCAACGACTTATTGCTTTTCTCAGCTTTCCACTGATCGGCCATCTGTGCAAATTTCTCTTTTTCCAGCGCGGTCAGTGACTTCAACAGAAAATAAATGCAATTATCATTCTATAGAGATTGCATATATACACATTATCTCCTAGGTTTAAATACATCATGTAAAAAAACAGCGGTCATGTTTTCGTTTATTCATTTAAAGGATGCAGGCGACACTGGGTAGGCCAGCATTTATTGCCCATCCCTAGTTTTCCATAAAAAAGGTGAGCTGCCTTCTTGAATCGCTGCAGTCCCCGAGGTGCAGGTACACCCACAGTGCTGTTAGCGAGGGAACACTAAGATTTTGACCCAGCAACGGTGAAGGAACAACAATATATTTCCAAATCAGGATGGTGAGCGACTTGGAGGGGAACCTCAAGGGCTGGTGTTCCCAGGTATCTGCTGCTCTTGTCCTTCTAGATGGCAGTGGCCATGGGTTTGGAAGGTGCTCCCTGATGCACAATCAATTACAATTAAAGACGAGGTAGTAACATAACTGAAGGCTTTAATAGACTAGAACTGTTCCCCAGCAGCTTCGGTACAGAATGAGGGCTGCTGTGACGGCACCGGTTCTTATACCCCGCCGGTCAGGGCGGAGCTGCATACCAAACAGCCAATGGTAAACTCCTAGGTTTAACCAATGGTCTTCAGCCTCTCGGGTACTGCAATACCTGATAATCCCACACTCCCGAAGGAGCCTTGGTGAGTACCTGCAGTGCATCTTGTAGATGGCACACATTGCTGCTGCTGTGCATCGATGGTGGAGGGAGTGAATGTTTGTGGAAGGGCTGCTTTGTCCTGGATGGTATCAAGCTTCTTAAAAAAAAAGTGTTGATGCTGCACTCATCCAGGGGAGTATTCCAACATACCCATGACTCGTGCCTTGTAGTGGTGGACAGGGTTTGTGAAGTCAGGAGGAGAGTTACTCACAGCAGGCGAGTTACTCACCGCAAGATTCCTAGCCTCTGACCTGCTCTTATAGCCACAGTATGTATATGGCTAGTCCAGTTTCTGGTTGATGGTTTAACCCCCAGGATGTTGATAGTGAGTGATGGTAATGTCAGTAAAAGTCATAGGGCGATGGCTTGATTCTATCTTTTTTTTAAAAAATATATTTATTCAAATTTTTCAACAAACCCGCCCCCCCCCCCAACAAAAAGAAACAAGAACACAATGATCAGATTTCCCCCATATACAATAACCCTCCATATAACATTTAAGAACACAAATAGGGAATACCCCCCCACCTTCACCCAAACACCACCCCAAAAGAACCCCCCCTCCCCGCCCTTGGGCTGCTGCTACTGCTGACCTCCTCCTAACGCTCCGCAAGATAGTCTAGGAACGGTTGCCACCGCCTGAGGAACCCTTGCACAGACCCTCGCAAGGCAAACTTTATCCTCTCCAGCTTGATGAACCCTGCCATGTCATTGATCCAAGCTTCCACACTAGGGGGCTTTGCATCTTTCCATAGTAGCAAAATCCTCCGCCGGGCTACCAGGGACGCAAAGGCCAGAATACCGGCCTCTTTCGCCTCCTGCACTCCAGGCTCATCCGATACCCCAAATAATGCCAATCCCCAGCTCGGCTTGACCCGGGCGTTCACCACCTTAAGTCCTCCCAAAACCCATCCAGCACCGGGCACGACCAGAACATATGGACGTTATTTGCTGGGCTACCCGAGCACCTCCCACATCTGTCCTCCACCCCAAAGAAACTACTCAACCTCGTCCCTGTCATATGCGCTCTGTGAGTAACTTTGAACTGTATTAGGCTGAGCGTGGTGCAAGAGGAGGAAAAATTAACCCTACTCAGGGCATCAGCCCACAGACACTCATCTATCTCCTTTCCAAGCTCCTCCTCCCACTTGCCCTTTAACTCCTCCACCGAGGCCTCCTCCTCTTCCTTCAGCTCCTGGTAAATCGCCGAAACATTGCCTTCTCCAACCCATACACCCGAAATCACCCTGTCCTGAATCCCATGTACCGGAAGCAGCGGAAATTCCCTTACCTGCCACCTCACAAACGCCCTCACTTGCATTTACCTGAATGCATTTCCCGAGGGTAGCCCAAACTTCTCTTCCAGTGCCCTTAGGCTCGCAAACGTCCCATCGATGAACAGGTCCCCTCATTCTTCTAATCCCTGCCCGATGCCAGCTCCGAAACCCCCTCCATTCATCCTTCCCGGGATGAACCGATGATTCTCCCGAATCGGGGACCAAACTGAGGCTTCCACCTTGCCCCTGTGCCTCCACTGCCCCCAGATCTTTAGCGTCGCTGCCACCACCGGACTCGTGGTGTACCTCGTCGGCGAGAGCGGCAGCGGTGCCGTCACCAGCGCCCTCAGGCTCGTGCCCATACAGGACACCATCTCTAGCCTCTTCCACGCCGGCCCCTCTCCCCTCTCCCTCCATTACCCACTTACGGATCATCGCCACATTGGCTGCCCAATAATAGCCACACAAATTTGGCAGTGCCAGCCCCCCCCCCCCCCTTTGCAACTCTCCAGAAACACTCTTCACCCTCAGGGTCTTATTCGCCCACACAAATCCCATGATGCCCCTGCTTACCCGTTTGAAAAAGGCCTTGGGGATCATAATGGGAAGGCACTGGAACACAAAGAGAAACCTCGGGAGGACCGTCATTTTGACCGACTGCACCCTACCCGCTAGAGAGAGTGGCAGCATATCCCATCTTTTAAAATACTCCTCCATCTGCTCCACCAACCATGTCAAATTGAGCTTGTGCAGGGCCCCCCCCAACTCCTAGCTACTTGGATCCCTAGGTACCGAAAGCTCCTTTCCGCCCTCTTCAGCGGTAGCTCGTCTATCCCCCTTCCCAGGTCCCCTGAATGCACCACAATGAGGTCATTCTTCCCTACGTTGAGTTTATACCCCGAAAAGTCCCCAAACTCCCCAAGGATCCGCATCACCTCCGCCATCCCCTCTACTGGATCCACCACATACAACAACAGGTCGTCGGCATACAATGACACCCGGCGTTCCTCTTCCCCCCCCCCCCCGACCAGTCCCCTCCGTTTCCTGGACTCCCTCAGTGCCATGGCCAGCGGCTCAATTGCTAGTGCAAACAAGGGGGATAAGGGGCACCCCTGCCTCGTCCCCCAGTACAGCCGAAAGTACTCTGACCTCCGTCAGTTCGTAGCCACACTCGCCACTGGGGCTCTATATAGCAGCCTGACCCAACTGATGAACCCCTCCCCGAACCGCCACAACACTTCCCAAAGATACTCCCACTCCACCCACTCCAAGGCCTTCACCGTGTCCATTGCTGCCACTACCTCCGCTGCCCCCTCCACCGAGGGCTTCATAATCACATTGAGGAGCCGCCGCACATTTGTATTTAGCTGCCTACCCTTCACAAATCCCATCTGGTCCTCATGAATCACCCCCGGGATACAGTCCTCAATTCTCGTAGCCAGCACCTTCGCCAGCAACTTAGCGTCAACATTGAGGAGCAAGATCGGTCTATAGACCCACATTGCAATGGATCCTTGTCCCGCTTCAAGATCAAAGAAATCAGCACCCTGGACATTGTCGGGGGCAAGGTCCCCCCTCCCTCGCCTTATTAAAAGTCCTCACTAGCAACGGGCCCAGCAAGTCCATGTATTTCCTGTAGAATTCAACCAGGAACCCATCTGGCCCCGGGGCCTTCCTCGTCTGCATGCTCCCCAATCCATTAACCAGCTCCTCCAGCCCAATCGGTGCCCCCAAACCAGCCACCTCCTCCTCCCCCACCCTCGGGAACCTCAGCTGATCTAGGAATCGTCGCATCCCCTCCTCCCTCGCTGGAGGCTCAGACCTGTACAGATCCCCATAGAAGCCCCTAAATACCTTGTTTATTCTCAACGGCGCATAGGTCGGCGCAACATCGAGGGCCAAAGGGCCTGTACTGCGCTGTTATGTTCTATGGGTATGTACATAAGGGGTTAATGGGAAATTGAAAGATCACTAGGGGACAGCACTGGTGGGTATAAAAGCAGAGGCAAGCGGCTCTCTGCCTCTCGGTCATGAAGACTGTGACGAGAGCAGGAGCATAGATCTAGCTCAGGGCTACTAGTGTGGTCAGACATAGCTACTGCATATAAACAACCTTTCCACTGGTATTGATCTTAAAGTAAGAACTCACGCAGTTGTTAAATTCTGTTACTCAATAAACCTTTCAATACCTCTGGACGACTTTGAGCCTTCTTCATCAAGCTGCAGAAAGCCTCAGCAGCAACTGGATTGAGTACGCATGTTACATACAGCAGTGCTACCAAACACACTACAGCAAGGTAACAAAAGTGCACGGCAATGGGATTAGTGGTAGAATGCTCTAACAAAGCCACAGAAACAAGGGCCTCCCTTGATTAAAAAGGTAGATGCTGAATATCAAGGTTTTTAAAAAAATGTAAATTGCCACAATTGAGAAAGCATAAGAATTACAATGGCAACATTCAGCTTTCTGCACTTAACTGCACATGTGAAGACTCCAGATGTTGCTCAGTTTTAGAGGAATAATGATGGCAAATGCATTACTACCAAAAGTCAGGCTATGACGTTATTAAAATGAAACTGAGTTTCCAGGACAACATATCGCAGGAGTTTGCTTGTTAGCAACACAAGACAACCACAACAGCAAACAGTAACGCAAGATCACCAACTGCTTAATATGTCACATGAAGATGGAAGCTTACTAGGCGAGTTGCAGATAACAGATACTGGTTACAAACAAAAGAGGTGGCAAAATAACTAAAATTAAATCCTCTTCATTCATTCTTTTTCAAATTAATTTAACATATAAATTTTTTGACAAGCGGAAGAAGACAAGTGTTCGGCAGAAATCAATGACGCTTCTGCTCACTGAAAACCCAAAGGCAGAAACAAAATCCTGGAAAATGCACCAAAATATACATATTTAAATTTTGCTGTGGGTAAATGCCCTCAGATATACAAAGAAAATAGATATTCTACTCCTAGAATTCATTTAAAACAATCCTAAAATTTCACTGACAAAATTTACACTTTGGATGTGTTTCTCCTGTGATGGAACATTAGGCACACCTGCAACCTTAAAAATAGCAAATTCCACCGCATTACCACCAGGTTTCACATCACATATGAAGTCACTAGGATTCAGGTTTCTCAGAAAGACAAAACTGAAACATAAAATCTGAAATCCAATGAAATTTTTAAAAATGTATATTAGTCATCTTACAATCATAGAATGGCATCCATTCAGCCCTTTTGTGTCTTTGCAGGAACTCAGCTGATTCCACTTCTTCACCTTTCCCCTACAATTTGTTCCACTTTAAATAACTATCCAATTCATTTTTGGAATGCAAGATTCAATCTGCCTTTATCATGCTCCCAAGCTGTAAACATGCACTTAATACGTTTTTCTTCATGTTCCCTTTGGTTCTTTTGCCATTCACATTAAATCAGCATTCATTGGTGTTTCTGTTGATGGGGACAGTTTCTTTCTAATCTATATTCTGTCCAGGCCTTAGATTTTTGAACATTATCAAATCTTCCCTCAACCTCAATTGGAAAGCCCCAGTTTTTCCAATCTATTGATCCAACCCCAAACTCCTGGAACCATTCAGGAAGTATTTCCTGCACCCTCACTAATGCCCTTGTTCTTCCAAAACATGCTGCAGGGAATTGAGCTCCATACTCTAGTTGAGGCCAGACCACCATTTTGTAACAATTTAATATAACTTCCTTGCTTTTGCAATTTTGCCTTATTAACCACTCTCTCAAACTGCTCAACCACATTCAATATTTTTTTATACATATACTCCCACCTCCCTTCCTTTTGCATCACTTTTAGGATTGCATCCTTTATTTTATACAATTAATTCTTACCAAGATGTATTTCACATTTCTCTACATTAAATTTCACCTGTCACACGTCTGCCCAATCCACCAGCCTACGTCTTCTTGAAGTGCATTGCTATCCTCCTGACAGTTCGCAATACTTCCAGGATTTCTCATCTGCATATTTTGCCCTGTAAGACCATGGCTAGGGCGTTAAAAATAATCAAGAAAGTGGACCAAATGCTGACTCCAGGGAAAACACTTGGATACCTCCCTCAACCCAAGAAACAACCCTTCATTGATAACCTTGTTTTCCACTCACACAGCCAAACTTAATGCAGATAACCCGTCCATCCACTTTGGCCTTGCTGACAAGTCGGTCGAGTGTGCGACATTCTTATCATGTGCTTTTTGGAAGGCCACATAGCAGTACATCAACCGCATTGTCCAGACCCAACCTCTTCAAGCAGCGATTTGGACAGGAGTCTTTGTCCATTGTTTTTTTCTTGGGAGACTCGACGTTGTTGAACCAGGGCCGCTGGTTTACTTGCCCGGTTTTGTCGGTTGCCCACGGATATTGATATGGAGGTGGACGGCCGGGGCCGCCTCCGAAACCCACCCACCCGGTGGGGTTCAGACCCACACCGCCCCCTGGCCGCCTTTCCTTACCGTCCAGGCCGAGCTACAGAGCGGGGCCGCGTCCTTCAGCCCCTTCACCTGGAGCCCCTGCCGCCTCAGCTCCGGGATCTTCTCTAGCATGAAGAAATAGAACGGGTTTCTCAGCGGCCTTTTCTGCGGCATTGTGATCGGGACAAGGAGCGGAGTCAGGTAGCGGTCCGGTATAATCCGGATCCGGTCCTGTCTAATCCGGACCCAGCCTCGCCCGCGCCCAGATCACGCGGGGACAAATTGGCGGGAATCCTGGGCACGCGGGCCGTGCAATCATTGCACTTGAGGTTGAACATTCCCCACTGTTACTTTGCTTTTTAGCAGACAGCCTCGGCATCCCAAAGTTTACCGCACCCCAAAGTGATTTTTTTCTGTCGAATCCTGCTCAGTTTCTATGAATAATTCCACTTAGGAGTGTTTCCCATCACCGTGGTTCAATATTTTACTTGGAGGAGATATTCTGCTGGCCCATGTTTTTCCACCCACCCTGGGGAATATTTCACTGCCTGCAAAATATTATCTTTTGCTGCAGCAATATGAATAGCATTCAGAGATGGCCAGGAATTCTGGACATGCTGATTGAGATCAGGGCGAAAATTGTAATACTTTTCTTTTGTACGTGTGAGTTTTAAAAGTTATTTGGCCTGGATTTTAACTACTGCAAAACAATTGGGTTATCAAACGGAACTAGGTCACTTCTACAATATAGAACAAAACAAAACTGTTGTTACCATCTGGAGCAATTAAGCTATCATATTTGACAGGATGGAGAAAAGATTAAAAATATTACACACAGTTCCAGTATAGCTGGAGCCAAACTCTGAACCAATCCTTTTATGTGCAGGTGACTTTGGCGACCTTTGCTTTTGACGAGTTTAAAGATCGGATTGGGACATTAGCCAGAGATTGAAGTTGATGGCCAAGCAGTTATATCACTTCTAAGATATGAAAACTGCTTTATGTATCAGCATTTTCTAAAATAATATCTAAGATGAAACAAATGTCTTCAATGTTTTCCTGTCTCTATGATGCAATTATTAACAATAATAATCTTGACTTCCGGGTGCGGCGATGACCAGCTAAGTCGCACGTTTCGGCAGCTCCCGGTGGAACGGACTTTTGGGCTCTTAATAGGAGCCCCAACGGCAATTTTAACGGCTAAAAACACTGTGCGGTAAACCAGAAGGGAATCCCCCCTGGACACGGATGGAAAAAGGAGAGGAAAGTGGCCAGATTGCGGTGGATCCTTTAGAGCAGCGGCAAGGAAGGCAAGCACAAACCAAAATGGAGTCGGAAGGTGGCAGTTTAATATGGGGCCCTGAACAACACGAGTTCTTGAAGCGCTGCGTAGAAGAACTTAAAAAGGAGATGAAGAAGGAGCTGTTGGCCCCGATATTACAGGCGATTGAAGGGCTAAAGGATGAGCAAAAGACCCAGGAGCAGGAGCTTCGGGTCGTGAAGGCAAAGGCTGCCGAGAACGAGGACGATATACAAGGCCTGGTGGTGAAGATGGAGATGCATGAGGCACACCATAAAAGGTGTGTGGAAAGGCTGGAGGTGTTGGAGAATAACGCGAGAAGGAAGAATTTAAGGATTCTTTGTCTTCCCGAGGGTGCAGAGGGGGTGGACGTCGGGGCATATGTGAGCACGATGCTGCACTCGTTAATGGGATCGGAGGCTCCGACGGGTCCGTTGGAGGTGGAGGGAGCCTATCGAGTTATGGCGCGAAGACCGAGGGCTGGAGAAATTCCCCGAGCCATAGTGGTGAGATTTCTCCGATATAAGGACAGAGAGATGGTCCTCAGATGGGCAAAGAAAACTCAGGTGGGAGAATGCGGTGATCCGCGTATATCAAGATTAGAGTGCGGAGGTGGCGAGAAGGAGG
Source organism: Scyliorhinus torazame (assembly GCF_047496885.1). Lineage (NCBI taxonomy): Eukaryota > Metazoa > Chordata > Chondrichthyes > Carcharhiniformes > Scyliorhinidae > Scyliorhinus > Scyliorhinus torazame. Next base: position 57,616,290 of record NC_092714.1, on the reverse strand, counting down.
GCGAGCTTTAATCGGGCCAAGGCGGTGCTTCATAAAAGGAAGGTTAAATTTGGAATGCTGCAGCCGGCAAGACTGTGGGTCACACATCAAGGGAAACACCACTACTTTGAAACGGCAGATGAGGCATGGACATTTATTGTCGAAGAGAAATTGGAATAAGTGGGTTATAAAAAAGAACGTTTGAGACAAAGTGGTGGGGCGAATATGGGGGGGGAAAAGGGGGGAGAGATGATTTTTAAGTTGTTAATTCTGCGACCCTGTAACTTTTCTCTCTTCCCCATGTTATGGGGGAGGGAGGGAGGGAGGTGGAGGAGGTGGGGGCGTCGGCCATTGGGGGCCACAGAGGGAAGCGTGGGCTTTGTTCCCGCGCTATGATAATTATGGCGGGAACAGGGAAGCAGGAAGGAGGGGGCGTCGCACAGTGCGAGCCGAGGTCACGGGGGGAAGTCGAGGTCGGCCAGAGTTTGCTGACTTCTGGGAGCAACATGGGGGGTGCAATTACGCTAGTGAGGGATCTAGCGGGGGGGGGGGGTTAACTGGGTTGCTGCTGCTGGGGAGAAGGGGGAGCTGATATGGGGTGGGGTGGGCGGGGCGGGGGGCACCGCCTGGGGGGGACACAGCTACGTGGGAACCGGGTGAGGAGCTGGATTAAAAATAAAGGGGATGGCTAGTCGAAAAGAGGGGGGGGGTAAAGAGCCCCCCAACCCGGCTGATCACGTGGAATGTAAGAGGGCTGAACGGGCCGATAAAGAGGGCACGGGTACTCGCACACCTAAAGAAACTTAAGGCAGATGTGGTTATGCTGCAGGAGACGCATTTGAAACTGATAGACCAGGTCAGACTACGCAGAGGATGGGTGGGGCAGGTGTTTCATTCAGGGCTAGATGCAAAAAACAGGGGGGTGGCCATACTAGTGGGGAAGCGGGTAATGTTTGAGGCAAAGACCATAGTGGCAGATAGTGGGGGCAGATGGTGAGTGGCAAACTACAGGGGGAGATGGTGGTCTTAGTGAACGTATATGCCCCGAACTGGGTTGATGCCAACTTTATGAGGCGCATGCTAGGACGTATCCCGGACCTAGAGGCGGGGAAGCTGGTAATGGGTGGAGATTTTAACACGGTGCTGGAACCAGGACTGGACAGATCGAGGTCCAGGACCGGAAGGAGGCCGGCAGCAGCTAGGGTGCTTAAGGACTTTATGGAGCAGATGGGAGGAGTAGACCCCTGGAGATTTAGTAGACCTAGGAGCAAGGAGTTTTCGTTTTTCTCCTATGTCCACAAAGTTTATTCACGGATAGACTTTTTTGTTTTGGGAAGGGCGCTGATCCCGAAGGTGACAGGGATGGAATATACGGCTATAGCTATTTCGGATCACGCTCCACATTGGGTGGACTTGGAGATAGGGGAGGAAAAAGAACAGCGTCCACCCTGGAGAATGGACATGGGACTATTGGCGGACGAGGGGGTGTGCTTAAGGGTGAGGGGGTGTATTGAAAGGTACTTGGAACTCAATGATAATGGGGAGGTCCAGGTGGGAGTGGTCTGGGAGGCGCTGAAGGCAGTGGTTAGAGGGGAGCTGATATCAATCAGGGCACATAAAGGAAAGCAGGAGGGTAGGGAACGGGAGCGGTTGCTGAAAGAACTTCTGAGGGTGGACAGGCAATATGCGGAGGCACCGGAGGAGGGACTGCACAGGGAAAGGCAAAGGCTACATGTAGAATTTGATTTGCTGACTACGGGTAATGCGGAGGCACAGTGGAGGAAGGCACAGGGTGTACAGTACGAATATGGGGAGAAGGCGAGCAGGTTGCTGGCCCACCAACTGAGGAAAAGGGGAGCAGCGAGGGAGATAGGTGGAGTGAGAGATGAGGAGGGAGAGATGGAGCGGGGAGCGGAGAGGGTGAATGGAGTGTTCAAGGCATTCTATGAAAGATTATATGAAGCTCAGCCCCCGGATGGGAAGGAGAGAATGATGTGTTTTCTGGACCAGCTGGAATTTCCTAAGGTGGAGGAGCAGGAGAGGGTGGGACTGGGAGCACAGATTGAAACGGAGGAAGTAGTGAAAGGAATTCGGAGCATGCAGGCAGGGAAGGCCCCGGGACCAGACGGATTCCCAGTTGAATTTTATAGGAAATATGTGGACTTGCTGGCCCCGCTACTGATGAGAACCTTTAATGAGGCGAGAGAAAGGGGGCAGCTGCCCCCGACTATGACAGAGGCAACGATATCGCTCCTCCTAAAGAAGGAAAAAGACCCGCTGAAATGCGGGTCCTATAGGCCTATTTCCCTCCTGAACGTGGACGCTAAGATTCTGGCCAAAGTAATGGCAATGAGGATAGAGGATTGTGTCCCGGGGGTGGTCCATGAGGACCAAACTGGGTTTGTGAAGGGGAGACAGCTGAATACGAATATACGGAGGCTGCTAGGGGTAATGATGATGCCCCCACCAGAGGGGGAAGCGGAGATAGTGGTGGCGATGGATGCCGAGAAAGCATTTGATAGAGTGGAGTGGGATTATTTGTGGGAGGTGCTGAGGAGATTTGGCTTTGGAGATGGGTATATAAGATGGGTACAGCTGCTGTATAGGGCCCCGATGGCGAGCGTGGTCACGAATGGACGGGGGTCTGAATATTTTCGGCTCCATAGAGGGACGAGGCAGGGATGTCCTCTGTCCCCATTATTGTTTGCACTGGCGATTGAGCCCCTGGCAATAGCATTGAGGGGTTCCAGGAAGTGGGGGGGAGTACTCAGGGGAGGAGAAGAACACCGGGTATCTCTGTATGCGGATGATTTGTTGTTATATGTGGCGGACCCGGCGGAGGGGATGCCAGAGATAATGCGGATACTTGGGGAGTTTGGAGATTTCTCAGGGTATAAATTGAACATGGGGAAAAGTGAGTTGTTTGTGGTGCATCCAGGGGAGCAGAGCAGAGAAATAGAGGACTTACCGTTGCGGAAGGTAACAGGGGACTTTCGGTACTTGGGGATCCAGATAGCCAAGAATTGGGGTACATTGCATAGGCTAAATTTAACGCGGTTGGTGGAACAGATGGAGGAGGACTTTAAGAGATGGGACATGGTGTCCCTGTCACTGGCAGGGAGGGTGCAGACAGTTAAAATGGTGGTCCTCCCGAGATTCCTTTTTGTGTTCCAGTGGCTCCCGGTGGTGGTCACGAAGGCTTTTTTCAAAAGAATTGAGAAGAGTATTATGAGTTTTGTGTGGGCCGGGAAGACCCCGAGAGTGAGGAGGGGATTCTTGCAGCGTAGTAGGGACAGGGGGGGCTGGCACTACCGAGCCTAAGTGAGTACTACTGGGCCGCCAATATCTCAATGGTGTGTAAGTGGATGGGAGAAGAGGAGGGAGCGGCGTGGAAGAGATTGGAGAGGGCGTCCTGCAGGGGGACTAGCCTACAAGCTATGGTGACGGCGCCGTTGCCGTTCTCACCGAAGAAATACACCACAAGCCCGGTGGTGGTGGCTATACTGAAAATCTGGGGGCAGTGGAGACGGCACAGGGGAAAGACGGGAGCCTCGGTGCGGTCCCCGATAAGAAATAACCATAGGTTTGTTCCGGGGAGGATGGATGGGGGATTTGGAGCATGGCAAAGAGCAGGGGTAACACAATTGAGAGATCTGTTCGTAGATGGGACGTTTGCGAGTCTGGGAGCGCTGACGGAAAAATATGGGTTGCCCCAAGGGAATGCATTTCGGTGTATGCAACTGAGGGCTTTTGCGAGGCAACAGGTGAGGGAATTCCCGCAGCTCCCGACGCAGGAGGTGCAGGACAGAGTGATCTCAGAGACATGGGTGGGGGACGGTAAGGTGTCAGACATATATAGGGAAATGAGGGACGAGGGGGAGATCATGGTAGATGAGCTGAAAGGGAAATGGGAAGAAGAGCTGGGGGAGGAGATTGAGGAGGGGCTGTGTGCTGATGCCCTAAGTAGGGTAAACTCATCGTCCTCGTGTACCAGGCTAAGCCTGATACAATTTAAGGTGTTACACAGGGCGCATATGACTGGAGCACGGCTCAGTAAATTTTTTGGAGTAGAGGATAGGTGTGCGAGATGCTCAAGAAGCCCAGCGGATCATACCCACATGTTCTGGTCATGCCCGGCACTACAGGGGTTTTGGGTGGGGGTGGCAAAGGTGCTTTCGAAGGTGGTGGGGGTCCAGGTCGAACCAAGTTGGGGGTTGGCTATATTCGGGGTTGCAGAAGAGCCGGGAGTGCAGGAGGCGAGAGAGGCTGATGTTTTGGCCTTTGCGTCCCTAGTAGCCCGGCGCAGGATATTGTTCATGTGGAAGGAAGCCAAGCCCCCGGGTGTGGAGACCTGGATAAATGACATGGCAGGGTTTATAAAGTTAGAACGGATCAAGTTCGTTCTAAGGGGGTCGGCTCAAGGGTTCTCCAGGTGGTGGCAACCGTTCGTCGAATACCTCACAGAAAGATAGAGGGAATGGAAAAGAAGAAGACAGCAGCAGCAACCCGGGGGGCGGGGGGGGGGGGGGGGGGGGAGGAATTAGAAGGACGCTCAGGGATGTTATTGTATATGTATAGGTATTTGGTATATGTAATTGTATATTGGATTGTTGGATTGTATTTTTGGAGAGTATCTTGGATAAGGCAGTTGCCATTTAGTTTTATTTTTGGTTTTGTTCATATATTATTTATTTACTTGTTTAAAACTGGCCATTGTTATTTATATTGTTTTATTGCTGTGTAAAGGAAACACTATGTGCTGTTATGTTTGGCCAAAAAATCTTGAATAAAATATATTTTTTTTAAAAAACAACAATAATCTTTATTAGTGTCACAGGTAGACTTACATTAACACTACAATGAAGTTACTGTGAAAATGCCGTAGTCGCCACACTACAGTGCCTGTTCGGGTACACTGAGGGAAAACTCTGAATGTCCAATTCACTTAACAAGCACGTCTTTCGGGACTTGTGGGAGGAAACCGGAGCACCCGGAGGAAACCCACGCAGACACTGGGAGAAAGTGCAGACTCCACACAGACAAAGACCCAAGCCGGGACTCGAACCCGGTTCCCTGGCGCTGTGAAGCAACAGTGCTAACCACTGTGCTACCTTGCCACCCCATTTCTGAACATATATAAGATATTAAATATACGCTTTGCACTTGCTCATTATCCTTATTTTCTATTGCCTTTTTAGTCAATATTTATACATTTCAAAATTGTTTATTGATGCTAACATTTTATACTGGAGAGAGGACATGTCAACATCTTTAATGACAAAACCTATGTCACAGTTGAAGGCCTTCCCCGCTGGTCAGTGGGATGGTGCTTTCTCCCCAATCCCATCAATGGCAGTTTGCATCTATATAGCATCTTTAGCAGAATATACCATTCCCCATTCCTCTGGAAGATACAGCCACAGTGACAGTTGGGGAATTTAAATTAATTTAATAAATCTGGAATAAAAAGCTCGCGTCAACAGTGACCATGAAACTACCAAATTGTCATTGAAAATCCATCTCACTCATAAATGTCCTTTAAGGATGGAAATCCGCTGCCCTTAAATCAGTCTGGCTTATGTGTGATTCCATAATCACAGCGATGTGATTCAGTCTTAACTGCCCTCTGAAATAGCCTAGCAGCAAACCACTATGAAAAAGTCAAATAAGAATAATATTGGATTTACCACCAGGCATTAACCTATGTGTAAAACGGGAAAACGCCAAGATATTTTAGAAATACATAAAAAGCAAAAGAATAACTTAAGTAAAGGGAGAACAAAAATGTCATCTGTGTGTTGAGGCTGAAGATGTGGCATAGATGAATGCTTTGGATCTGTCTCTGAAAAGGAGATGGAACAGAAAATGTATGGGGAAGAAAGAGGCCATTCAGCCCATTGTGTTTGTGCTTTCCAAAAGAGGGGAAAAAAATAACTAACTACTTATTTGAACCCCACTTTACAGCACCTGGTCTGTAGCCTTGCAGGTTACATCACGTGCAAATCCCCAAGTACCTTTTAAATGAGTTGAGCATTTCTGCCTGAACCACAAATTTGGGCAGTGAGTTCCAGATGTCCACCATCCTCTCGGTGAAAATGTTTTTCCTCATGTATCCTCTAATCTTTCTACCAATTACCATAAATCTATGACTCCCGGTGGTTGACTCTTCAGCCAGGGGAAACAGATCTCTCCTGCCTACCCTGTCTAGGCTCCTGACAATTCTGTACACCTCAATGTGATCATTGCTCAGTCTCTGCTGCTCTAAGGAAAACAGCCCTAGTCTATCCAAGCTTGTCTCAGCCACAGTTTTTAAGGGCATTCTTGTAAATCTCGTCCGCACTCTCCAGAGCAATTATGTCCTTCAGAACTGTGCTTAAAACTTTTGCTGTGGCCTAACCTGTGTTTTATACAGTTTCAGCATTACATCTCAGCTTTTGTATTCAATACTTTGTCCAGTAAAGGAAAGCGATCCATATGCTTTCTCGACCACTTTATAATCCGTCCTGCCACCTTCAAGGACCTGTGGACATGTACTCCAAAGTCTGTCATTTCCTCAATCCCTCTCAATATTCTTCCAATTATTGAGTATTCCCTTACTTTGTTTGCCCTTCTCAAATTAAGTACTTCAAACGTTTCTGGATTAAATTCCATTTGCCACTTTTCCACCCACTCAACCAAACCATTGATATACTTCTGGAGACAATAGCTATTCTTTTTACTATCAGCTACATGGCCAATTTTTGTGGCATCTGCGATTTTCCAGATCATACTACCCACAATTAAGTACACTGCATTAATATGTACAACAAACAGCAAGCTCCCCAACACTGAACTCTGCAGAACGCCACTGGAAACTGCTTTCCATTTGCAAAAATATCCATCGACCATTTATGGGCGGCATAGTAGCACTGTGGCTTCACAGCGCCAGGGACCCTGGATCGATTCCCGGCTTGGGTCGTTGACTGTGCGGAGTCTGCACATTCTCCCTGTGTCTGCGTAGGTTTCCTCCGGGCGTTCTGGTTTCCTCCCACAAGTCCTGAAAGATGTGCTTGTTAGGTGAATTGCACATTTTTAATTCTCCCTCTGTGTACCCAAACAGGTGCCGGAGTGTGGTGACTAGGGGATTTTCACAGTAACTTCATTGCAGTGTAATGTAAGCCTACTTGTGACATTATTATTATTTACCTTTGTTTCCTGTCACTGAGCCAATTTTGGATCCAACTCACCAATCCTATATCTCATGGGACCTCACTTTTCTGATCAGTTTGCCATGTGGGACCTTGTCAAATGGCTTACTAAAATCCATGTAGGCAATATCCGCTGCACTACCCTGATCAATCCTTCGATCAAGTTCGTAAGACATGATCTTCCCCTAACAAAACTATGCTGACTATTTCTGACCAATCCATGCCTTTCTAAGTAAAATTTGCCCACCACCGATATCATACTGACCAGCCTACAATTTTCTGCTTTATCCATCACAACCTTTTTAAATAATAGTACAATGTTCACAGACCTCCAAACCTCTGTAAAATAATCCTTAGATCATCTGCAATTTCCTCCCTGGCTTCCTGTAACAGCCTTGGATTCAATCTATCTGGCCCTGGTGTTTTATCCACCTTCAAGGATGTCAGTCCCTCCAGTACTTCCACTCTCACTATGCTTATTCTAATGTTTAACATTCCATTTTAACTAGAATGTCTCCATCATCATTCTCCTTAATGAAGAGAGAGAACCCTTTCCACATCTTCAGCTGTAGTGGCTGTTGTCAGACAGCCGCTGCTCAGGAATGCACACCTCCACCAATACCATTTTGAGTGGCTGGCAGATAGATGGGCTGTGGCTGCCGGGGAGACCAGGATCAGGGACATGGGTGGTGGAGGAATGAGCTGGATGACATCCTGCGAATTGACAACGTTGCGCGGCAGTGGTTGTCCAACCTGCGGCCAATGCCATCCATAACCTCAAAACGGTTCTGCTTGGGCCTAATGGCACTCATGGTCTCGAGGATGCGCAGGTGTGTGGTGGACTCCCATCTGAGCGGACCCCTGCTCGGACAGAATTTCACATTGGCCCTGAACCTCACCTCGGGATCTGGAGCCCCACAACCCTAGCCACCTCACGGAAATGCCTTCCGTGCCCTTTTACACAGCATGGAGGGGTTTCCTGTATGGGCTGCTGCTGGGCACTCTTCACTTCCTTGCCGTTGCCCGGACACGCCTTTGTGCTCCTTGTTGCTGTCCAGTGATGGAGGGCTCCACTGGAGGTACCTCATGGAGGAGTCCTTCCCCATAATCTTGGTGACCTGGGCGGAGGCAGTCCCATGCAACCATCGTTTGCACAGTTTCACGGACTCCCAAGATGCCTGCCTTTTTTGTGGCCTTGTGGAGTCCATTGACCATGTCTATGTTCAATGTGTTAGGCTGCACCCCCTTTTTAGTTTTTTGACGAACCTTTTATTACAATTTTGTTTGCACTTGAGCCCCACGTTCCTGATCTATGGGCACCCGGTGCGGAGAGGGGCGGGGAAGGAGGAGAACCTCCCCGTGAGCCTGCTCCTGGGCCCAGCAAAGCTCGTCATCAACAGGTCCAGGCTGCAGGCAATCAAGGGGATCGTCCAGCCTGACTGTCTGACCTCTTCCGCAGCTACATTCATGGCCGGATGTCCCTGGACAGGGAGCATGAGGTCTCCAAGGGCACCATTGAGGCGTACAAACACTGAGGGGTGGAGAATCGAACTCTGAACTGTAATACAGGTGCAGCAACAAAATGGTGGTCCTTCCGAGGTTTCTCTTTGTGTTTCAGTGCAAAATGGTGGTCCTTCTGAGGTTTCTGTTTGTGTTTCAGTGCCTTCCCATCGTGATCACGAAGGCCTTTTTTAAGAGAGTAGGCAGGAGTATTATGGGGTTTGTGTGGGCGAATAAGACCCCGAGAGTAAGGAGAGGGTTCCTGGAACGCAGTAGGGACCGAGGAGGGTTGGCGCTGCCAAACCTGGGGAGCTACTACTGGGCAGCAAATGTGGCGATGATCCGCAAGTGGGTTATGGAGGGAGAGGGGGCGGCATGGAAGAGGATGGAAAACGGCGTCCTGTAAAGGAACGAGCCTGGGGGCGTTGGTGACTGCACCGCTGCCGCTCTTGCCGACAAAGTATACCACGAGCCCGGTGGTGGCGGCAACGCTAAGGATCTGGGGCCAGTGGAGATGGCACCGAGGTGCAATGGGAGCATCGGTGTGGTCCCCGATCAGGGGTAACCACCGGTTTGTCCCGGGGAAGATGGACGGGGGGTTCCAGAGCTGGCATCGGGCGGGGATTGGAAGAATGGGGGACCTGTTCATCGACGGGACGTTTGCTAGCCGAGGGGCACTGGAGGAGAAGTTTGAGTTACCCCCGGGAAATGCCTTTAGATATATGCAGGTGAGGGCTTTTGTGAGGCGACAGGTGAGGGAATTCCCGTTGCTCCCGGCACAAGAAGTTCAAGATAGGGTGATCTCGGGTGTATGGGTCGGGGAGGGCAAGGTGTCGGAAATACACCAGGAGTTGAAAGAAGAGGGGGAAGCGCTGGTAGAAGAGTTGAAGGGTAAATGGGAGGAGGAGCTGGGGGAGGAGATCGAGGAAGGTCTGTGGGCTGATGCCCTAGGTAGGGTTAATTCCTCCTCCTCGTGTGCCAGGCTCAGCCTGATACAATTTAAGGTGGTCCACAGAGCGCACTTGACGGGGGCGAGGTTGAGTAGGTTCTTTGGGGTAGAGGACAGATGTGGAAGGTGCTCAGGGAGCCCGGCGAACCGTGGCCATATGTTTTGGTCATGCCCGGCACTGGAGGGGTTCTGGAGAGGAGTGGCGGGAGCAATATCTCAGGTGGTGAAAGTCCGGGTCAAGCCAAGCTGGGGGCTAGCAATATTTGGAGTAGTGGACGAACCGGGAGTGCAGGAGGCGAAAGAGGCCGGCATTCTGGTCTTTGCGTCCCTAGTAGCCCGGCGAAGGATCTTGCTAATGTGGAAGGAGGCGAAGCCCCCCAGCCTGGAGGCCTGGATAAATGATATGGCTGGGTTCATAAAGTTGGAGAGGATTAAGTTCGCCTTGAGAGGGTCTGCGCAGGGGTTCTACAGGCGGTGGCAACCGTTCCTAGACTATCTCGCGGAGCGTTAGAGGAAGGTCGGTCAGCAGCAGCAGCAACCTTGGGGGGGGGGAGACGTCCTGGGAGGGGGGGGTGGAAAGGGGGGACTGCCTGGGAGGTAGGATGAGCAAGAGATAACATGAAGGGTTGGGGAAACTGGCACGTACGGTGAGGGCCAATGTACAAAGCTGTGTAAATATATCATTTTGCCATTTATATAATCTTGCTCTGCCATTTATATAATCTCTCCTCTCTGTAAAAAGATATATTGAAGATAAAAATGGTTAAAGGATGCTTAAAACATAGCTGTGAATGAGAGACCTATGGGAGATGTTGGGGCAGCTAAACTTTGCGACCTTACCCCTGGGACTCCAACACACATATGGAGCAGCATTCCACTAATGTGACATCTGAAGCTCTATGGGGTGAAAGCTTATATCAGTGAACCAATGTGGTTCTGACCTCCACTCATTGACTTGGCATAACTATTTTTTTGTGTGTTTTTTTTGTTACGGGGGCGGTGGGGGGGGGGGGGGGGGGGGGGGGGGTTATTGTTTGTAAGGGAGAAAAATTGTGTTAAAAAACTTTAATAAATATATATATTTTTTAAAATACAGGTGCAGAAATGGTGATCCATTTCGACATTCAGGTAAAATGCACCTCTAAACTCAAAATTAAGATCAGTTATGTCTGGGAGGGGTATGATGAATTGCGGGAGAACCACAGCTGGGCTCTGTGGCTCCTTCTTGCAATGCACACTCATTTGTCACTACAGTGGACAGAGTCCATGTCAATCACACAGGACACTGAACCTGTTGCCCAGGAGGCAAGAGCAAAACAGATTTCTAATTTCCTGCTTTGAAAGGGATCGGCACAACTCAATAGGGTCAAGCGGACATGGCTGCATCAGTTCTGCTATCCCATCAGTGAAGAAGAGTCACGGGTTAATAATTAAGATTATTCATCAGTGGCCAAATGAATTCCATTCATTCCCATGAACAAACAAATGCTCATAGTTATGCCAAGTCAATGAGTGGAGGTCAGAACCACATTGGTTCACTGATATAAGCTTTCACCCCATAGAGCTTCAGATGTCACATTAGTGGAATGCTGCTCCATATGTGTGTTGGAGTCCCAGGGGTAAGGTCGCAAAGTTTAGCTGCCCCAACATCTCCCATAGGTCTCTCATTCACAGCTATGTTTTAAGCATCCTTTAACCATTTTTATCTTCAATATATCTTTTTACAGAGAGGAGGCAAACGTGAGAAAGGATACAGGGGTCCAAGGAACTTTTCAACAAATCTTCATTCGAGGCAGGAGGTGAAGGAGGGAATGACACCTATGCATGCAGCTCCAGCAGAAGACACTGCATGTGGGTCAAGGCCAGAGAGAGCATACATTCGATTTAGATTTATTGTCACATGTACTGAGGTACAGTGAAAAGTATTGTTCTGCGTACAGTCCAGGCAGATCATTCCATACATGAAAAACACAGAACATATGATAAATACACAATGCAAATACATGAACATAGACATTGGGTGAAGTATACGGCGTATAGTGCTACAACAATAGAGGAGATGCGTAGTGAGATTAGTTCAGTCCATGAGAGGATCATTCAGGAGTCTGGTAACAGTGGGGAAGAAGCTGTTTTTGAATCTGTTAGTTCGTGTTCTCAGACGTTTTTATCATCTGCCCGACGGAAGAGGTTGGAACAGAAATAACCCACATGGGAGGGATCCTTGATTATGCTTCCCGCTTTCCCAAGGCAGTGGGAGGTGTAGGCCAAGTCAATGGATGGGAGGCGGGTTCGCGCTGTTGTAGGGAAAAATCCCTTGTACCAGTGCAGTCAAGAGGCCGAGTCTCAAGGCAAGGTTCAAAGCGTTGTTCTTTATTGTACAATTACTGAAGACTTCAGGGAGACCCACGCAGCCAGCTCAGAAACAGTGGCTTGGTCCACGTTGATCTCAACAATTACACATTCGCTCTGGATTTTTATAGGAATCCAAATTCGAGCGGGAACATTTGCTCATACATAATAGTTAAAAGGTAGTTTCGATTTAGATCTCTCAGACAGGTTTAAACTGAGAATATGCATCTTTGTCAATTTGCACCTGTATGGTGTGTGTCCGTGTTGATGAGATTATCTGTGCTCGCTCCGGTGTCCCTCCCTTGTCTAATGTGTTTCCCATTATCTCCCTGATGTGTCTCCTTAACTAAATCGACCTCTGATGTCTGTGGCTGTGCTATGCTTTTGTTTCTGTGTTTGCTAGATGAGGTGTTAATGTCATCTTTGTCCTGCTGTGTGTGTGGGGGACGCTAATCTAATCTATTAATTTCTTTTATTCCTTCTATTCTGGTTTCTTTGCCTGACTTGGCCATTTTATTAATATATTATTTAATTCTTTCATAAGTCTTTGCAATACAGTTGTGCCATACATCCCACTGCCAGGGTCTTGACTCGCAGATATCCCGATCTCCTGGCCATGGGGCCGTTTTAAGATGCAGCTTTGTGCTATTGCTGGGCAGAACAAGTGTCTTCCAGCAGTGCAGAAGGGGATTTAAACAAATGTCCATCCGGGTGTCCCCTTCTGCATTGTGGGCACATTATATTATAAACGGTGCCAATCAGTCCAATAAAACAGTCCAATAAATGTTAAACGGTGCCAATCAGTCCAATAAAACAGTTTCATAAATGAAGAATGTTTGATGAGATGAGATAAAAATATGGTTTTGGAAAATGGCCTACTTCAGCGCGATGGACTGGGCTGTGTTCACGACTCTCTGTAGAAACAGAGAAACAGAGATCCAGACTCTGGCGATGTCCACAGATCTGGTTTGCCACAAATGCAACTTGCACCCAGAAGACCTGACACTACATGGGTTTGGAGGCTTCTCCCTGCCTCTGGCCCTGAAGGTGACGTCTGCACTCAATTTCTTTGCCTCTGGGCCTTTCCAGGGAGCAACTGGGGACCGGTGCAGCATTTCATAGTCAGCAACAGATCAGTGCATTCAGGAAGTGACTGATACTCTTTACATGAGGGACTATCATTATGTGAACGTTGCTGTGGATGAAGATTGCCAGGAACAGAGATTCAGGGCTATCTCTGGGTTCCCTATGGCAGTGTTCTTCAAACTCGGGGGCGCGACCCGCGGGCGGGTGTTGGGAGGGTCACGGAGCCGTCCACCGCGGCGCTCCTGATCGCGCAAATCCCCGCGCAGCAGCCGGACTTTAATAACGCCGGCTGCAAGCGGCCTTTAAAATGGCCGTGAACATGTAAACAAAATTCAGCCGCATTGCGCAGTGCGGCCGCTATTTTTTTAAACGGTCGCAGCTTTTTGTTTTACAAGTTCAGGGGGGGTTTATTCATTGTATTCATTTATTTTATTCATTTAATTTTTATTTTTTTCATTTATTTTATTCATTTTTTTTTTACAAGTTCGGGGGGGTTTTGTTTGATAACATTTTACAGGAAAAAAATGCAGAACTTTGGACAGATGGAGACTCCATACTTTCCGACACCGGAAGGCTTCACCTTCATCCAACAGGTTCCATTGGAGGAGCGTGTACGAGGGCCAAAGGGACCCAAAACCATTTCCTCCATTTTTATCAGCAGCAAACAAGGTAAGAGAAAATGGTGGGTCGCTCAGGTCGGCCGGCGTGGGTCGCGAAGGTAGGCCGGGTTGGGACCCAAAGGTTGGCCGGTTGGTAAAAATGGGTCCGCAGAAAAAAAGTTTGAAGAACACTGCCCTGTGGTGTCGGAAGCAATAGACTTCACCCATGTGGCTGTACAGATTACATAACAGCAGCCCTTGAGGTTCATCAACCGCAAGGGCTTCCATTCCGTCAATGTGCAGTTGATGTGCAACCATCGAAAGTACATCTTACACATTTGTGCATGGTTCCCTGGGAGCTGCCATGACTCTTCCATCATCAGTTGCTCCCAGGTGCCTGGGATATTCAAAGATCCAGAAAGCCTGCAGGGATGGTTACTGGGGGATAAGGGCTACCCACTTAAACACTGGCTCATGACTCTGGTGCATCACTCTCAGACTCCAGCCGAGGAATGGTACAATGCTGCTCACATCACCACATGCTCCCTCAGAGAGCAGACCATTGGACTGCTGAAGATGCGATCCAGATGTCTGGGCCGCTCAGGTGGCTCTCTGCAATACTCACGGAGGAGATTTGCCACATCATTACAGTTTGCTGTGCCCTTCACAATCTGGCTATGCAGAGAGGTGAGGCTCTGCCAGAGGATGAACTGGAGAATGAGGAGCCCTCCTCAGAAGATGAAGATAAGGAGATGCAGGAAGCCAAGTGGGATGCTGAGGAACAACATGAGTGCCGTGATGCCATGGCAGAGGTGAGGTGTGAGAGGCGTGTCTGTGATGCCCTCATAGTTGAAAGGTTTGGAGGGGCACAAATCTTTCAGTCCAACCATCAGGAAACATCTCTAGCCCTCCCAAGCCATTTTATTATTTCTGAAGGAATAGCTGAACCATCACTGAGAGGACGGGTCCTGCATTCACCTTAAGTGCTCATGACTCACTAGGGTCAGATCCTAATTGTGGTGATCAATGTCCTAGTCATGCGCTCACTCTGTCAACTTTAAGTCCAGCAAGGAAAAACAGCGATGTGAATTGAGGCTGGACATTTCCCATGCCGTGTAAGGATAAAAACACTGCCGCATAGGAAGTGCAGACCATCGTAGGGCCCTCATTCTGAAGTGGGACACTATCTTAGGAAACCCTGATGTGCAGAGAGTCACATATTTGATGAGATCTTATCAGCCATTGCTATCTCTTGGGCACTAATGATTGCGGACTCACTTGTCATACACTCCGAATAAAGCTCACACACATCTCCCTGACAGCACACAAGTTGTGGTACCAAGTGGCACTGCGGTTGGCATCGCATGAATTTTAATTTAAAAAGGAACACGCTGAGTGCAAAAAAAGTTGAACCTCGAATAAGTGGGCAGCACGATAGCACAAGTGGATAGCACTGTGGCTTCACAGCGCCAGGGTCCCAGGTTCAATTCCCCGCTGGGTCACTGTCTGTGCGGAGTCTGCACGTTCTCCCCGTGTCTGCGTGGGTTTCCTCCAGGTGCTCCGGTTTCCTCCCACAGTCCAAAGAAGTGCAGGTTAGGTGGATTGGCTATGATAAATTGCCCTCAGTGACCAAAAAGGTAAGGAGGGGTTATTGGGTTATGGGATAGGGTGGTAGTGAGGGCTTAAGTGGGTCGGTGCAGACTCGATGGGCCGAATGGCCTCCTTATGCACTGTATGTTCTATGCTCTAAGAGGATGGCAAAGGTCCAACGTAAAATGCTTTCATCTTACCATTACATTCACATATCCATTAAACAGTTATCAAAAAGTGAAATTTATTCAGAGTGATAGAGCACCCATGACTCTGAAGTGACATTAAAACTTTAACTTTCTAATCCTACCCCTATTCCCTGGTGCAGGCCTGAATCCACAGCAGGGCTGGAGGCAGCCTGCTCACTGTTACGTCCTGATTTTTGTAATGATGTTGGTGGACATCCTCTGGTGGCCTAAGCCCCGGAGTGGTCCGGCTTCATAAGGGTCCCCTGCTCAAGGCAGAAGCACCTTCGGTGGCTTGTGCTGCTGGAGTTGGTGAAGGCACAAGCAGAGGGGACTCTGAACGGCTGCACACCCTTGAGGTCCGTACCAGATTAGTGCAAGAGGCCAAGTTCTACTTCACCACAGGAGCAGTTTAGGTCCTCACTGGCAAGCTCTGCAGCAGCGTCCTCGAACTCGGTGAGGCCAATGATTTCTGCCATTCTTCCCCCTGTCTGGGCTCGCTCGTGCTTGTTGTGCGGAAGTTTTGCCTGTATAGGGACAAAAGAAAGATGAGAGGGTATGGAGTGGAATTTGCTTGAAAAGCATGTGCACTTGCGTGTGGTGTGCCCTACCTAGAAGGGTAAGAAGTCTTACAACACCAGGTTAAAGTCCAACAGGTTTGTTTCGAATCACTAGCTGTAGACTTAATTACCTGCAAAGACTCGCATTCAAAGTATCATGTTGCATCTTTGACTTTGTCTATATAAATGTTTCTGGAACCCACCTCTTCATTCACCTGAGGAAGAAGCAGTGCTCCGAAAGCTAGTGATTCAAAACAAACCTGTTGGACTTTAACCTGGTGTTGTAAGACTTCTTACTATGCTCACCCCTGTCCAACGCTGGCATCTCCACATCATGGCTACCCAGAAGGAACAGAGATTGGATTTGGAGCAACAAGACAGATAGGATGCCGGTGTTGTGAAAGTCTTGTTGAGAGTATAAGTGTTGATATGTGTCCCCCACTAATGATGTCTGAGATTGAAGAGAGTAGCCATTTGAGTACATGATGCCATGCTGTGAGTTTGACAGTGGAGGGAGCTGAGAGAGGACTTACCCTGGTAGAGCATATGAGATCATTCATCCTTTAAATACTAGTAGAAAATCTTACTATCTGTTTTATATTTCTAGCTAGCTTTCACTCATACTCTAATCTTTCCCTCCTTATTATGTTTTTATTCATCCTTTTCTGGTTTTTAAATTATGTCCAATCGCCTGATGTACCATTAATCTTCACAAAATTGTACATTTTTTCTTTCAATTTCTTAGGTGGCACGTTGACACAGTGGTTAGCACAGCTGCTTCACAGCACCAGAGACCTGGGTTCAATTCCGGCCTTGGCTAACTGTGTGGAATTTGCACTTTCTCCCCGTGTCTGCATGGAATTCCTCTGGGTGCTCCGGTTTTGTCCCATGGTTCAAAGATGTGTAGGTTAGGTGGATTGGCCATGCTAAAAGACTGCCCCTTAGTGTCTATAGCTGTGCAGGTTTTGGGAGTTATGGGATTGCGGGGAGGGGGGTTGGGCCTGGGCAGGGTGATATTTCAGAGGGTTGGTGCAGACTCAATTGGGCCAAACTACCACCTGCACTGTAGGAATTCTACATGATACCATCTCTAACCTCCTTAGTTAGCCATAGATGGTGCATTCATCGTCTAGAGTTTTTCTTTCTTCCTGGAATGTATCTTTGCTGAGCATTATGAAATATCTTCATAAATGTCTAACCTTGATCTAATTTCCCAGTTAACTTTAGCCAGCTATGGCTTCATACCTGTGTACATTTTATTCAACCCACCCTTCTCTTCCTCCAACTTAATGTGAAATTCAATCATGTTAAGATTACTACTACCTAGAGGCACCTTTACTATTAATTCCTCCAGCCTCATTGCACATTGTCAGGTCTCAAATAACCCATTGGAGCTGAGAATATCTTTGGACTGGTTCCTGTATAAACTACAGTTTTGGTGAGAGGATGGCATAATGTATAAATGTGGCTGGTGTTATCGGTCGTGTTAAGAAACTAATAAGGTGTGCCTGTTTTATAGTTTAGAGTTTGAGTTGCCTACTTAAGTAATGTTTAGCTGATGTTGATTTTAATCCATTTGTTACAGTAAAAGTCTTAAAACGTGAAATCTTGTCATGCAATTCCTTTAAGTCAATCACTAGGAATTCAAATCACTTTTTAAATGTTACCAGTCTCTATGGGAATTGTAACATTGTACCTGGATTACAATTTTAAAAAATTCAAACCTAAATGCAAAGTAGCAACACATCATCCTGGAAGACTGTCAGGTTGGGGTAACAAGCTCAGAGGATCCAAATGTGACATTAAGGACATTAAGAGAAGAGGCCCAATTTTCAACAATTGCCTCCTGGATGTATTCATAAAAAGACTTTGGCATGAAGTTGCTTGGGACTTCTCCTATGCTGCCACCATAACTGGTGAAACCTATTTTCAGGTGAGGGTGCGCTATGACAATTTGCTCCTTCAGCAATATTCTTTCTACAAGCAGCTATATTCAAAATGGATGAAAGAACTGCTGTATCAGCAAGATGAAGATTCTAGAGAACCTAGACATTAAAATAAATAAGTTCTTGATGATAAATGATAAATATCATAGGGTACTAAGAGAGACAAGGGATGTGATTCATGATGTGTTGGCAGTCGCACGAGGAAACTACAATGTAGGAAAGTTGTAGTGCATTGAAAATTGACTAAAGTTTTGCTTATAATCAATTTTAAAAGGTGACAAATCTACACCAGGCAAATACAACCCTTACATCAATAACTGTTAATATAGTGAAATCAATTTAAGAGGAAACATGAGGATTATCAAAATAATATTTAAATAAATAGCAAAACATGGTTTTAGAAGTATTTGTGCCTGACCAACTTCCTTTGTTTATTTGAAGAAATAACAAGATTAGATAATAACATAACCCAGAAGCTTTTTAATAAACTTCCTCAGGAAGGGCTGTTACAAAAGTTGAAAATAGTCGGAGTTCAAAGTAAGTAATGATGCAAAGCTTTCTGAAGGACATAAAGCAGCAAATATCTGCTGGGGGAAAGAGGACAGAATCTTGGGACGTGCTGAGTGGGGTGCCCCAGCAAAAGTTTTTGGAACTCCTAATGTTTCTGATCTAAATCATTGATTAATTTAGAAACTGACTACAATGTAATACATTTACAGGCAATATTAAAGTAAGAGGGCAGCTAATATGAAGAATACTCTAAAATGAGCTGGATCAAATTTGTAATAGACAGGTCAGTGGCAGATGAAACTTAATATGGAGAACTGCAAAATATTGCATATTAAAAGTGACATGTGTAATATATGTAAACTTTGAATTGTACAGAGATAATGATGAAACTAAAAATAGCCTGGGGTTGACAGAGAACTCATCACTGAATAGGTTACATTTTCATTTCTTTATCTGTTCTTGGGATGTGGGTAACACTGCCAAGACAATATATCTTGTCCATTCTTGATTGCTCTGCAAAGGTATTTGTGGGCTTTCTTTTTGAACCATTGCACGCTTTGTGCTGGTAGCACGCCCAAAGTGGTCTTAGGTTGGTAGTTCCAGAATTTGATCTATCGATAATGAAAGAAGTACAATAAGATATTTATTGGGGTGAACTTTATACACACATGCACCACCACCAACCCCCCCCCCCCCTCAGTTTGCAATTTGGGGGGGGGAGAGTGATGAGCAATAGTCCACCCTGTCAAATTCACCCCATAATAAGGTGCATGATTTGGAGGCGATCTAAAAGATGAAGATATTCTGATGACATTGCAGCTCTATCATTCTGATGGTACTAATGTGGAGTTTTATAAGATTATGTTAAAATAGTATTTTGTAATTTATAGGAAGCCAGAATGCTTTGCCAAAAGTGGATGGTGTGAATTGGACTGAAATTGTCCCAGCAACAGGTCATGTGATGTTTACCGTAGAGATAGGGAATCCAGGTTAAGACTTACTGAACCCACAATCCATATTCCACATCTGAAAACAAAGGCAGAAGCAGCTGGGCTGACTGGACAGACTTTCTGTCTCAGTCTTTGGACAGAAAGGGAGAGGGAGAGACCGGTCTCATGGTTACGGAATGTTGCAGCTGGTCTGGTCAGCAGAGAGGAAAATGCTATGGTTACTCGGCAAGCTACCAGGCAGAAAACATGAGGGAAGATGGTCTCTGTTGAAGATATGAATCCTGTCTTACTCTCTAGACCAAAATAGTTGCCCTAGCAAAGCTGGGAGGAGTAATCACCAGAATGGATTTGACTGCTGGTAGTCAGTTCAGGAATTCTCCAAAAAACTAAGGAAAGAGCCTTTCAATGCTCACAGGACATTATGGCCTGGCAAAATGGGAAAAGGTGAATCCTTTGGAAAGCTGGGAGTGACTGTGGACTGTTTTCTGTAAAGCTTGTAATCCTGTGGAAAGGAAGTGGTAGTGCATATGGATGCAGCATGAGGTTATCAGCAGTGTTAAGATAATGAAGGTCCTGGCTGTAGAATATAATCAGGGCCTAGTTTTAAGGCTGACTAAATTGGATATCTTAAATTTAAAAATTGGACACTTTAAAAACCATAGTCTGCAGAAGACTGTAGAATACAAATATACAAAACTCAGACAGGCTGCCGGGGGCATGTCTGGAGCAGATCCTGATAACCTATCAAGTAATTATCGCTCCTATTTGAGATGCATTGGCCTATCGTCCACAGTTCCTGATACCCCATCAAGAGATTATCGCTCCTACTTGAGATACATTGGCCTATGGTCCACAGTTCCTGATAACCCATCAAGCAATAATCGCTCCTCCCAGGGTGGGCTCAGGTGCCCTGTCAACAAGTCATCAACCAGACCATTGGGCACTGAGACCCTGCCTCCTGAGACTCCATTGGCTGAAGGCCAAGGGCAGGTGGAGAAAGGAGGTGGGTGGCGACAGGGTGATAAAAAAAATAGGCATTCCAGACATCTAGGGAACAAAGACTGGAAGCAAAGACTCAATTTGTGAGGTGACCCTGAACAGACCAAAAGGAAAGAAGGAAGGAAGGAAGCAAAAGCAAGCAACAGCCAGCGAGAATAACCTTTGCAAAGATGAACCAGAGGGACGCAGGGATCGGATATACAGCTTACCAAACCACTGTGGGTGGTATAGTCGAATCTTAGGTGTTTCTTGTATGTATAGTGGGTAATTTATGGGTTAACTATATTTAATAAAGTGTATTGCATTATATCTGTGTCCTACTTTGTTTTACTCATAAGTAAAGACACCTGGGTAAACTTTAATTAAGGAGCTGGTTGAAGTATCTGAATTGGACAGATACAACATGGCAAACCATGTTCTGGTCATGTCCTGAGCTTGTGAGATTTTGGGTCTCCAGCATCATGTCGGCGATTTTACAAATTGAATTGGAGCCCAGTCCCTTCGGAGCCATATTCGGGATATCAGATTGGCTGGAGCTGCAGGCAGGGGCGGATGTCTTAGCCTTCGTCTCACTGATTGCTCGTAGGTGGGTTCTGTTGGAGTAGAGGTCAGCTTCTCCACCCAATGCCTCAGTTTGGCCGGGAGGATCTTATGGAGTTTCTACATCTTGAGAAAATTACGTACACCATGAGGGGTGCAATTGAGGGGTTCCACAAAAGATGGCAGCCATTTATTCTGTACTTTATTGAGCTCATCACCATCAGCCGTTGGGGGGTAGAGTTGTGGGGGGGGTTACTGTTTTTGGTTTGTTTTCCTGTTTTGTTTTATTGTATTGTACTTATCAAGAAAATGTTCAATAAAAATATTTTTTTTAAAGATTAATGAAGGTTATCATTTCTGTAGTTTAGAGTATTATTAGTGCTTACTATGTAATGTTTAATTGACATTATTTTAGTTTGTTACAGTAAAAGTCTTAAAACTTGAAATCATATGCAATTCCATTAAGTTTGTCACTGGAAATTCAAATCTCTTCAATGGGCTGGTGATAGAGGAGATGAATATTTACTAGATATCAGGGGTGCCGAACAAGCAAAATACTCTGTCCTGTGTGATGTCAAGCACCTTGATTATTGTTGCAGCTGGACCTATCAATGCTCATGATAAGTATTTAATTATTTCAACTTGAGTCTTGTAGCTGGTGAAGGTTTGAGGGATCATGAGGAGAGTTGTATGTCATAGAATACTCGGCCTCCAACCTGTTCTTGTAGCATTGTGTAGATATAGCTTATTTGGGGACTCCCAAGAGGTGAATGGTGAAGGAATCAATATAATAGTGCTGCTGAAGGTCAGAGGGGAGGTATTGAACACTTTTTCTTGTTGAAGATGCTTATCACCTGCCACTCATTTGACACAAATGGTATCTTCCTCTTGCTATTCACAGTGCCAGGATTCCGGGTTTGATTTCTGGCTTGGGTCACTGTCTGTGCGGCGTCTGCACCTTCTCCCCGTGTCTGCATGGGTTTCTTCCGGGTGCTCCGGTTTACTCCAACAAGTTCCGAAAGACATGCTGTTAGGTGAATGGGACATACTGATTTCTCCCTCTGTGTACCCGAACAGGCGCGGGAGTGTGGCGGCTAGGGGATGTTCACAATAACTTCATTGCAGTGTTAATGTAAGCCTACTTGTGATAATAATAAAGATTATTATTATTAAATGAATCGTGGATGCTATCCAAGTTGCATTTGGAATGGGTTAATCATAATATAATAATCGCTTATTGTCACAAGTAGGCTTCAAAGAACAAAGAACAAATAAATGTACAGCACAGGAACAGGCCCTTCAGCCCTCCAAGCCCGTGCCGACCATGCTGCCCGACTAAACTACAATCTTCTACACTTCCTGGGTCCATTCAATGAAGTTACTCTGAAAAGCCCCTAGTCGCCACATTCCGACGCCTGCTCGGGTAGGCTGGTACGGGAATTGAACCTGCGCTGCTGCCGTTGTTCTGGATTACAAGCCAGCTAGTTAGCCCACTGTGCTAAACCAGCCCCTGTTTTGTCAATATTACAGAAATTGGGAATTGAGTTAATTGCTGTAGAATCTTCAGCACACACCTCATGATGAAGGGAAGGCCATGTAAGAAGCAGCCAAAGATGGTTGACCGGGGAAGGATCTCCTGCAACAATGCCTTCGGGCTGCAGTGATTGACCTCCAACAACCATGAGCATCTTTTCATGTGTCGGGTACGATCCCAACCACTGGAGGGCGAGTGGCCATTCCTTGACCTCGATGTTGCAAAGTTTGGTTGCTCAGGCGAAACTACTCAGAGCAGCATTCGGTCCTCGTGTGCCTATTTGAATCAAGGGAGGTTGTGTTTTAGTCTGGCATTTACAAAATCGGAACTGAATGTTGGTCACCAGGTTACTGGTCAACAGGCTTTTTTGGATGGTGTTACTGAGTCAGAACAAAGTGTATTGGCTAAAAGGGGACAAAAGGTCAAATCAGAATTAATAATGTGAAGAACGTGTTCACACCGACAACAATCAACGTGCAGAAGGGTGGAGAAGGCAAAATCTTATGTTGATTCAGGATGGCAGAAGGGAGGGTGAAAATAACGGTGCTCTCTCTCATTTTGGCTCAATCAGTCAGCTAAAATAGATGGAATGACCTCAGTTTGTATTTAGCGTCTGTTGTTCAGAAGTCCAGTATGGACATCTGGGACTTTGGCGGCTTTACCTAGTTTGGAATGTAACATTTAGAATCAGGATTATTGTTCCAATTTTACTGACAAGGTTGTGAATTCTGGCCATCCTCTGCTGGATGATGAGTGTCTCAATACTGCAAGTTCATTGAACTGTTGCAGTAGTAACCCTGTGCATACAGATTGATCACGAAAGCAAACAAGCGTTACACATTTTAATCAAATACAGTTTGTTAACTGTCAAGGTTTCAAATTGGGAATGATGGAGCGGGCATTCCTAACTAACTTCATCAACATCTGGCCAAGTGACTTGATGTATTAATATACACCGTTTCAGAGCAATTAAGTAGGGTGTTGCTACAGTCGGAAGTTTCTGCGTTCTGTATATTTTAATTAAGCTTCGGATCTGTTATTTTATAGTTAGACCCACAGAGGACGAAGGCTCTGAGAAATTCTGTAATAAAAATGAGAAAATTGTCAAATGAATGGAAGAAGCAGGCTGCAGTTTACATGTTTTGTAACGCGGTAAGTTTCAGCGAGAGCAGAGCCTCTCTGAAGCAGCATCAATGAAGTCATGTGGTCAGAAAAGTCCATCGGGAGAGAGGGGGATCTGCGATGCTGGTGTGTGGCGTTATTATCCGCCTTACACAATCCCTCGAACCGACATGTGAAGTGATGAAGAAACGTGGTGGTGCGGCCGCGTTTATTTGAATGGTTAAGGCCGCGTTCCGCCCCGCAGGCGTGCCTATGTCCAGATCCGTGCACATGCCCACCCCTCGCCGCGGCAGATGAGTAACAGGTGCCAGTTAAAGCCTGGCTTGATACTTTTGTGTCTGTCAGTTTCACAGAGAGGGAGACACACAGTGAGGGAGATTACAATGGGAAATCGGAATTTAAATTCATAATCGGGGATTAAATTGTATCGAGTTCTAACAAAATATTTGGGATGTGAAAGGCGCTGAAAATGTGGGTCTCTGGATTCTCATGGTGGATACCCATTCTCTGCCTGGCAGGTAAGAGTTAAACTACGTTAACTTTATAGTAAATGCGATGGTACCGCTAGCTCCCGCAAAAAAAAATCGATGAATGAACATGGCTGTCCAACGATGAGTTTATCGTTCTTTCCGCATCTTATGTATTAGATCACCTGTTATATCAGGGATGTTTCACAATGTCCCCTTAAATCCCCCTCTACCTGCCTAATAACAATTCTACTTATTACGATGGGCCCCCGTGTCTCTAGTATTTCATTTGAAAATCGACACCCGGCCACTATCCCTGAGAGCAAAGTTATTCATTTGCGGGAATGAAGAAAACCGTTATACGCATCAAACCCGAGTGAAGATGTATGCTAGTTATTCTTCGCAGCATTGTATGCGAGTTGATAGTTCAGATTTTCCACACAAAAAAATTAGACCATTCGTTTTACATTAAAAACCTTAGACATTTTCAGTGACATGTATTTCTACTGGAGACGACAAAAGAATTGAAATCCCAGTTATTGGAATGCCAGACAATATGCTGTTTCGAAAGCGCACTTCGTGACTCATGCCATTCTCAAGACTCGTATGATGCACTGAATCATACATGCAAAGCCTTGCACCGTGACCATTGTCTTAGATGAATTCTGTTTTCACAAACAAATTATATGTTTGGATCAAAAATTCTGAATACTGCAACTGAGCATGAGTAATGAGAATTACATCTCGGAATTCTGTGCTTGTTCTGAGCTGAAGGCCGCGGTTTATGCTGGTTAATACATTCCCTTAAACATAATTCCAATTTTAGTCGTAGAACAGAATATTTTCAAGGATTTGAAACAAAAACTACACAAATCCTTTTAATGTTCTCAAAACAATTATATCGTTGAACTTTGTTACTGGTTAAAACAAAACTTTTTTTTAGGTCTACTGGTACTTTACTGGAGTTCCTGGAGGAATGGACACAAGTGCAACTGGTTATTAAAATATAAAATGGAATACTGAAGATGCTGGAAATATTAAATATCAGCAGCACAATACTCAGAGATGCAGAAATAGTGTTAACATTTCGGGTTGAAGAGCTTTCACCAGGAAAAGTCAGAGGTTTTGAGCAAGGGGTGGGTAGAACAAGGACAAAGGAAGGTTTGTAATAGGGTAGAAGACAGGAGAGATTGAATAATAGGAGTTAATTAGTCTTACCGGCCAACAGGAATGATGATGGGGCAAGAAAAGAAGCAACTCCAGCATGTGTACTGCTCTCTGAAATTGAAAATAAGAAAAACCAAAACATGCAATGGAAACAAAATGGGGTTTGAATGGCCTTTTTCTCTACCATAATGACTTCTGAGAAGCTAATAGCATAATGATGTGAAGAAACAAATGGATGTATTCTGTCAGAAATATTTAGGCAATGTGGTGATAGGGTGAAGGCAAGTAAACTTAGAGGTCAACCAAAAAGGTGGTTGGACCTATTTGCTTTTACTTACGCTAAACATTTATTTTCTTTTAAATTTATTTGTTCATGGGATGTGGACGTCTTCAGCTAGACCAGCATTTATTGCCCATCCTAATTGCCCTTGAGAAGGTGATAGTGAGCCACCTTCTTGACCCGTTACATTATGGCAAATAATGGAAAAAGACTGCTAATTGTGAGAAGCTGCTCAACCAATACTACATCTTGGAACTATCAATAATATGCATATGGTAGTGGAGCGATTAGCACTGCTGCCTCACAGCGCCGAGGACCTGGCTTCGATCCCAGCCCCGGGTGGAGTTTGGACATTCTCCCCATATATGCGTGTGTCTCACCCCCACAACCCAAAGATGTGCAGGGTGTTTGGATTTGTCACACTAAATTGCCCCTTAATTGGGAAAAAGAAGAATTGGGCACTTTAAATTTAAAAAAAATTATGAATATGGCTACAAGTGAGTGCTCATAGCAGTGTCCCTTGGCACAGGATGACACTGTCAGGTTGGCACATTGCCAACTTGGCTGTGCCAATCTGTGCCAAGGTGCAGTGCCAGGGGTGGGCCCTCCGGCGAGCCTCATTTGGGGTAGAGGGTGAGGTTCTCGTTATGTGTGGCGGGGGAGGGGGGGGGCGAGAGCGCCACGGCTATTGAGGGGGAGCTTGCAGAAGCAATGGTGAGACCAGGCAGTGAGGGGGGACTTGCAGCCGTGTGGTAGGGGGCAGACAGTGAGGGGGAAACTTGCAGGAATGGGGGGAATGGGCAGTGAGGGGGATTTTGCAGGCATGGGAGGGAATGGGAAGTGGGGGGGGAACACTGCAGCACTTCCACAGTGGGTGGGGGGAGGAGCCATCGTGGGAGGGGGGCATTAATTGATCTTCAGTTCTGATCAGGGCGTCCTTTAAAGATGACTCCCCGATCTCTGTGGAGCTGGCCTTGCCCTGACAGACTGATGGCGTAAACCACGACTATTCTATTTTACTCAGAGAGGCTCAAGATCTCGAGTATAAACTGGTCTGTTCAGTTGGAGAGGCACACACCGGTTTTTAGTCTGAGCCTTACACTGAAAAAATATGGTAAGATTCCGCTCTACGGCATTGTTTTTTGTTCATGTAGGTTATGTACACTGTTCTTCAGCAATCTTCCACAGTATTGTTTGCACATGTGCCAACCTTTGTTTTTGATTATTGTTATGATACATGTTCTAAGCTTCCATTTCTCTTTCCCCCACTCCTTGGCAGTGCCAACCTGGCAGTGACAATCTGGTAGTACCACCTGTCAGATTGGCACTTTCAAGATGCCAGACCATGTCTCTGAACGCCTGTAGGCTATAATGGCCTCCGGGACCCCTGGTATAGTCACCATGTCTGGTCTCCATTTTTGCATATTTACCCCCAGCGAGGGTGTCAACCAGATTATGTTGCCGGCCGGCGGCAAGGAAAATCTCAAAATTAGTTCTCGCCAGTGCAAATTGTGTTGCAGCCCTTTCATGAGAGTCTCCGGCCATACTGCAGGAACGGGGCCAGAGAATCGCCCTTACGATGTCTCCCTTCATCAATTTATATTGTTCCACTAAAGCTCGCACACCAAAATGTTACATAGAATTTTGCTATACTGTGTGAAGGCAAATGGATTGTTGACCAAAATGATCCTCCATAGTTTGTCTTTCTTCCAATGAGTAATATTTCCAACAGAATATTTTTCATGCCCCCTTTTTCCTTTCTGTTTATGCTTGAAAAGTGAAGGCCTGTGCCTACTGTTTGTTGAACCAAAGATAAAACAGAGCACAGTGTTGAAATTCTGACATATGGCTTCTCATTATTGTTTTAGATGCAAACAAAAAACTGTTCATCTGTAATGATCCAGTATCAATTATTGGCACTATGTATCTGGTTCACACATGAAACATTGGCTGTTAGGTGTGGAATTGGAGGGAAACTGCCACCTATTGAACCATCCTTTGCACGTAACCATCCTTTGCGTATACCTACTTTCAGCAGAACAGTAGAAGAGGAAGATTGGAGGTGTGAAAAATACAAGATACCTTTTCTCGAAATCATAGAGCCATAACTTTACGGCAGAGAAAAAGGCCCATTATGTTTGTTGGCTGAAGAAGAGTTATTCAGGCTGGTCCTAGTTTCCAGCTGTTGCTCTGTCACCTTGTGGATTACAGCTGTTCAAGTGCATAGCCAAGTATTTTTTAAATACACGGTTTCTCCTCTATCACCCTTTCAAGCAATGATTTACAGACCTTACACCACTATGTGGGCAAAACCCCAAAAAACCTCTTCACCCTGCACCCCCCCCCTCTAATTCTTCTGCTAATTACTTTAAATCTCTGGCCCCAGGTTATTGATCTCACTTGAGGAAAATAAATCTTTCTAATCTATTCTTTTTTAGGCCCCTCGTAATTTTGCACACCTCAATCAAAATTCCCTCATCTGCTTCTGTTCCATGAAAAACTACTTTCCCACACCATCCCAAATTTCTCCAGTCCTGGCACTATCCTCATGAATCTCCCCAGCATCCCATCTAATTTGATCACACCCTTCATTTACTTTGGTGACAAAACCATAGGCCGTACTCCAGGTGTGCCTAACTTGTATTTACTATAATTCTAGCATAATCTCACTGCTCCTTTATGTTTTGC
The DNA here is from genome assembly GCF_047496885.1 of Scyliorhinus torazame. NCBI lineage: Eukaryota > Metazoa > Chordata > Chondrichthyes > Carcharhiniformes > Scyliorhinidae > Scyliorhinus > Scyliorhinus torazame. The sequence continues at coordinate 57,588,103 of NC_092714.1, read as the reverse complement.
CTCAACTAATATAGGGAAGTATTCTGTATGGCTTCTTTTTTTAAAAAAATGTTTTTATTCTCCTTTTTCACATTTTCTCCCACATTTACACCCATCAACAATAAACAATAATCAGCAAGATATGTCAATCCCCATAATAACAACGATCCCATCTGCCCACCAACCCCCAAACATCAGCCCGCATGTTTACATAAACAAATGACAAAAAGGAATCAGGGATTACCCGTAGTCACCCTTAATCTACACAGCCCCCCCCTCCCCCCACCCACCCCCCCAACTAATGTTCAATGTTATCCAGTTCTTGAAAGTGCATAATAAATAGTGCCCATGACTTGTAGAACCCCTCCGAGCTTCCCCTCAGTTCGAACGTAACCTTCTCTTTTAAAAAAAAAATTTTTATTAAAGGTTTTCATAAAATATCAATAACAAAATGAGAAAGAAAAAAGAACCCAACAGTGTTAAGTACAAAACACAATCTAGAAAAAAACAACCCCCCATACCCACCCCTGTACATAAATAATAAATTAACATGAACACCCCGACTTAACACAACAGGTGTATACACCCCCTCAGACCGTCCAGTGTAAATAACATAAACAAAAATAAAGTAACCCCCCCTCCCGAGCTGCTGCTGCCATTGACCAATGTCTATCGTTCTGCCAGAAAGTCTAAGAACGGTTGCCACCGACTAAAGAACCCTTGTACCGACCCTCTCAAGGCGAATTTCACCCTATCCAATTTAATGAACCCTGCCATATCGCTGATCCAGGATTCCATGCTTGGGGGCCTCGCATCCTTCCACTGAAGGAGAATCCTTCGCCGGGCTACCAGGGACGCAAAGGCCAGAATTCCGGCCTCTTTCGCCTCCTGCACTCCCGGCTCCTCTGCCACCCCAAATATTGCGAGCCCCCAGCCCGGTCTGACCCTGGATCCTACCACCCTCGACACCGTCCTCGCTACACCCTTACAAAATTCCTCCAGCGCTGGGCATGCCCAGAACATATGGGTGTGATTTGCTGGGTTCCCTGAGCACCTAACTCACCTGTCCTCACCACCAAAGAACCGGCTCATCCTTGTCCCGGTCATGTGTGCCCTGTGCAGCACCTTAAACTGTATGAGGCTGAGCCTCGCGCACGAAGAGGAAGAATTCACCCTCCCTAGGGCATCTGCCCACATCCCCTCTTCGATCTCCTCTCCCAACTCCTCCTCCCACTTACCTTTCAACTCCACCACCGAGGCCTCCTCCTCCTCCTGCATCAACTGGGTAAGTTTCCGAGATCTTCCCCACTCCCACCCACCCCCCCGAGAGCACCCTGTCCTGTACTGTGTGTGGCCCATTGGAAACAACCTTCAAGTTTCAAAATTACTCGTTGACCATTATTCTTTGCTTCCTACCACTGAGACAATTTTGGATCCAAATTGTCACTACAGCCAATGTAAATTGTGAAAGAAAATATTAAAACATTTTTATGACAACTAGTTCAAGGCTTGAAAATGTTTTCAAATTTAATGAGAAGCTAATACATTTACCATTATTTTCCAAATACCTTTCCCCAGCTACATCCTCCTTTTCTGCTCTTCTGAAGGGACTGTTCAGTGGGAGACATTTCTGAGGGCACCAGGAGATCTTTCTTATCTTATCCCAGTTCTCATTTTTCATAAGTGAACATTAATGGTGAGAGTCAACAGGCTATTCAATTAACAGGGCATCACGACACTAAGTGTCATCGGGTAGTTACCTTAACACATTCAGCAGGGAGATACTGAAGCCAAATGTAGCGGCTCGTATTGTGCTGTGAAAAATTACTCACCGTTATTAAAATGTAAATTGGGCTGCATTTTCTAGCAACTGCATATGTGCGGTTAAACAATGAAATCAGGAAGTTGCTGTCCAACATACTTTGCTCTTTCAGAAGCTTTGTCAAAACACTATCTTGCTGTGAGATGCTGCATTCAAATACATGCAGTGATATAGAATTTCTGTACGGACCCAATTAATGCAACACTAAATACATCAGAAGAAGTTAGGGCAAGGCCATTCTAATATGAGGACACTTTGTAACTGCATGCTAAGTCTTAATTATTGCCAAACAGTTTCTCTGGTACTAAAAAAATATATATTTTACAAATGTCGAGACTCGTTCCTTCAAACTTTAGTGATTATTGGATATTTTTAAAAATATGTACCTTTTCTCTTTTATCTCTCAATCCTGTTCTCTTTCTCTATATTTCATTTTCTATACACAGTTTGCCACTGAATTATTCTGTGCTGCACAAATACAGTTGTTCTTCAGTAAGATTGATTAAGAATATATACGATTGTTTACCCTGTGTACACATAAAAAGCTTTCTAATCATGCAAATTCCAATGCAAAACTCCACAGAAATTCTGCAGCCAAGGGTTAGTATAATGAATGTCTGGCACCATTCGTTTACCACTGACTGCAAAAATCTAGCCCAACATTTCTACTGCTCCATTGCTGAGCAAAGACCAGGTATTAAATCTGAAATTTTCTCTATATGTATAATTCACTGCATACCAAGTAATGTATTTACCCACTGAACCATAACTATCATTACCTCTGCATTTATAAATATTCTTTTGAGGCAGTGTGTGGGTGTAGTGCATCAGAATATCAATACCCACGCTGCACTGCCACAGGGGCATGGGGTATTTGCAAATCAAGAAGAATCAGATATAGAGTTCACATTGGGCTGCTGTCACACACTCCTTGCCAGCCAGTCTAGGGCAATAACCATGCATTCCCCTCTTTTATTCCTGATGCTATCAATGATTCTTTATTTAAACCAGCAGAACTACTGGTGCTGAAAGTGAATATGAAAGCATGACAGGGAACTGCTATAAAAAGCAAATGTGACACAGGAAGTGTGCACCACTCCTCCACAAACTGTTTTGTGGCATCAACTTCCAATATATTACAGATTTGTAAATGTTGATGCTAAGCAACTGCATGCAGAGGAGGAGAGGGGGAAGAATATTCAGAGGACAGAGTTAAATTGTTGTACAATTTTAATGTTAATCAATATGGCCATAATATTGACCAGTTGTCTATATTTCTTTAGTGTCCTGTGAAATCTTTTCTCTTTGGTTGGGACTTAATTAATAGCTGTTATGCTCTCATCATTTTCATAGTGGATAGTGCTTCTCAGCATTACAAAGTTGGCACATTTACGCCACTGATTCTTGACAATGAAGATATAATTTGAAATCCCAAACACCTCTAGGTTGTTTGAGTAATTGTTCTAATAAGTTTATGTCTATATTTCAAAACTGCCAAAAACATTGAGCAGATTCAAGCTTAAGTGATCTACCTCATAGACAATTCCCAGAAACAACACTCCCACTCCTTGGGTGGGAGTTTCAGTATTAGTCTGCAAGAATTTGAAAATAAATATGATCAACTCTAAAAAATCCTTTTTATGCACATTTTATTGTATTGAAACATTTGAGTACCAGTGACCTAACCAAGGATTTAATCAGGAGTTATTGAGATTAAATTTCCTCCCCTGTCCCATTGGCTGCTCAGTGGAGGACACCCAAAATGCATTTGTTAGTTCAGGCCTGAAGAGAGCCTATTAATTGGGACAGTTCATTAGTGTGGCCCCACACCCTCAGCAAAGACTCATCCCTTTGCAGGACAATGCACAATTGTAAACTCTATTATAATTCTTCGCTGAAAATTATTTTTCTTGTCAATTTTCTCCCCATGCCTCCTGTAACTATATACATATCCTGCAGCATACAGTTGAACATGTAGTAACTTCAATTGGATTTGTCTACTGTAATGGTGCACTTTCAACAACTCCATTATTGAACAAAAAGGGATTTATTTAGTGATCTTTAAGAGCTGCATGTTTGCAACTAATTCTCAAATACCTCTGCCTAGGAGAACTCTTCCCAAGTGGTGATTCTCCACTATTGAGTCTTGATTGGTCACCCATGCCCAGTGACCCTTACTCTGCTATATTTCCCTTAAAGGGACAATCACCACATCCACTTTCTTCAATATAGTCATGATCAGAACTTCCATGAGATCCCCTGATATGAGCTCTACTTCCCAGATGAGGGATATGAGGTTGGCCAGGGGTATATCCTCATCATGTTGCAGAATTTTAACCAGAATTTCATTTGCTCCAGAGGCCTTGTTTTTCAACTGTCAAATAGCTTTATCAAGTTCACTCCGAGCCAGGGTGGTGTTGAGACCAGGCTGGACTGGGTATTAAGGAATGGATGCGAGGATGTGAAAGCCGAATGCAGAGCCTCATTTGCAGAGTTCTTCATAGTATTGCCTCCAGTGAGCACTGACTGTTTTCCTGTCCTTGAAGGCCCCCCCTCCATCCTTGGCTCTCAGCAGGGTCAGCCCTTCAGAGCTTGGGCTATGGATCATCATGACCGAACTGAAGAAACCACACATTTCATTGCTGTCCGTCACTTGCTGGATGGCCCAAGCTATTTCTGAATTGAATATGAGATGGGCACATGGGCTTGTGCCCAATTAATACTTAATTCAAAACAAAATACTGCAGATGCTGGAAATCTGAAATGAAAACAAAACTGCTGGAAATACGCAGCAGGTCAGGCAGCATTTGTGGATAGAAGCAGTTAATCACATGTATTTAGTTAATTTACCTTGATGGTGAGTGTTACTGAACAATTTGCTGTGCAAATCCACCTAACACCCGACACCCCAGCATCTTCCTCCAGTCCCCCCCCCTTAAACTCCTGATCAGAACCCCTTAGAATCTAGGCGTGGTGCCCACAAATGCCAGTTGTGATGGAGCCGACTCATCTAGCGCCCAGCTCACAATATCATCATAGAATCCCTACAGTGCACAAGGAGGCCATTCAGCCCATTGTGTCTGCATCGGCCCTTCAAAAGAGCTCCCTACCTAAGCCCAATCTCACGCTCTATCCCCGTAAACCCTCCCAACCTTTGGACACTAAGGGACAAATTAGCATGGCTAATCCACCTAACCTGCACATCTTTGGACTGTGGGAGGAAACCGGAGCACCCGGTGGAAACTGATGCAGACATGAGGAGAACGGGCAAACTCCATGCAGACAGTCACCCAAGGTCGGAATCGAACCCGGGTCCCTGCCGCTATGAGGCAGCAGTGCTAACCACTGTGCCACCATGCCACCCTCATATATCCTCTTGGTTTCCCGGAGGAGAATGTAGCCCATAATAAAAGGGAGAGGTAGAAGACGGAGGGGGTGGAGGGGGATGCCTGAGCTCAGACCTCTATGAAGAAAGGGCTATGGAGATCGCAGGAGAGGGCAAGGTGTGAGCCGTCATCAATTGCGAGGTCAACCTGCATCATAGAAGTGAGGATTCACTGAACCTCCATCCAGATGACCTGTCTCATCCTTGTGCTTTCCATTTACTGAAACTATGTCCTTTGTCTTGCAGGATCACCATCCGATGAGGCCAGGCCATCCAAAGGCAGAGCATCCCCTGCTGCTCCCAACAGCACCTCCTGAGGAGATTTCCGAGGAGGACACTGATAAAGCATCACCATTATCACCCGCACCTTCCACCAACACAGAGACAAGCACCTCAGTGGGAGATCTTAGCAGAAAGATTTCTGGGTCACTATCTGGTGAGCACCGCAGAGTTGCTGAGGTGCATCAGGTGGAGATAAGAACATTCCGGAAATCGGGCAGTCGGAGGTCTGCTGGATCCCAGGACACCACTGACCCCCAGTCAGATGCCAAGCCTCTGAACAAGTTTCTCCCAGAGCTGTTGGAGATGCAAAGGTGGAGTCGGGAAACCCAGAAAGGGTTCCTGCAACTGCAAGGCTGATTGGAGGAGTACCAAAGCCTTCAGTCGCAGGAGATGTTGCCGGCATTACGTAGCACCCAGGCCAATACTGTAAGGGTGGCATCCGCAATGGGTATTAGAGCCATGAGTGGTGGAGTTCAAGGCATGGAACAGTGTCTGAGGACCATGGCTGAGGGCCTTGACAGCATGGCCTAGTCACAGAAGGCCACTGCTGAGGGGCTCTAGAGTTTTGTCCAGACACAGAAGACCATCGCTAAGGGCTCCGATGCCATGCTGCAGACAATGTTTGGCCTCCAGGACTGGCAGCGCCAAGTGATGTTGAGGCTTCTGGAACTCACTCCAGCTGCCCCTCTGCCCCATGGATTAGCCCAGGGGCCAATGAGCACATTGCTTGAGGAGGAAGCACTGGGGCCCATCCCGGTGCCTTCCACCAAGGAGACTTTGGCAGTCCCCAGCCCTTCTGAATCCTCCTTCCTGATACCGGCGCATCTTGGAGACAGCGGGCAGAATAGGGTGACACAGCAGCACCAGTGACACCGGAAAGTTCGGCCAGGTACCTCCAGGACCAGGCCCTCCAGAGGATGCCCTCCAAGGGCATTGCAAGGCACTGGGAGCAGAAGGCAACAGGCCGCTTCCATATCTGATGTGCATCCTGAGATAACACCTAGACGTAGCGGTAGGTCACGGAAGATTAAAAAGTTGTAGGTGCACAGAGTTGACATGGGTGAAGTTAGACACCGTTAGTAAAGGCATTGATAATGTTGCACTGTCGCAAATCACCATATTAAATAATATTGCACCTCAAAGCCGTAATGCCTCTGTCTTTGACTCCTCTCCCACAGGGATGGTTCATCGCCCCATCTAAACTGAGAAACCGATCAAGGCAGTGGAAGTGCATCTTCAGCAGTCCTATGCACCGTTCGATTACTGATCGGGTGGCACTGTGAGTCTCATTATAATGGGACTCCACCTCGGTCTTAGGCCTCCACACTTACATTATCAGCCATGACCTCAATGGCCCTTGTGCCCCATGAGCCATCCTAGAGTGGTCCCCGAGGATCTGTGAATGTCCCAGTATGAAACTGTCAAGCACGCTCCCAGAGAAGCATTCATGCACGTGCATGATGTTCATCTGGTGGCTGCAGACTAGTTAGACATTCATGAAGTGGAACCCCTAATGATTGATGAAGGGCCCTCCCTGATACCACTGTGCTTTCAAGGCCATATATATGGGCTCTGGACCTGAGGCATCCCAGCGATGTAGCCCGGGCATCTTGGCTCCTCCCTGGGTTCAGCTTCTTGGAGTCGGCATTGCCTGTCTGTGCTGTTATTAGAATTATCGCCAGCTCCACTGGCTCCATACCGAGACAAATCGATAATCTGAGAGGAATGGGAGAAAGAGAGAGAGACAATCAGTCAGATTCATCCCGCCACCCTCACTCCCTCCCAACACCTCTTGCCCTGGTCCATGAAGCTGATTATAATACGCCATCTCCAGCAGCCAGTGTTACCTCACTTCTCTGCTAGCCATTATACCGCATCACTTTACTGGCCATGGTCACTGCCCTCACCACATAAGAGTCACCTATGGTCTTGCGTCTGGTTGCTCTTTCCTTTAATATCAGCAATTGGGGAGTTCATCATGTGTTGGGGCAAATTAACGCCCATATGAACCTTGAGGGCTGTTCTCCACCCCCCCCCCCCACCCCCCAGGAGATTCGAGCGGTCGCAGCTGCGAGGTTCAACACTATCCCTCCCACTGCCCTGCACCCAACCGTCATCCCTTGATACTTATTGTTTCAACCCCTACCTTAACTATGAAACTGTGGGTAGCTGATATTGCTGAGGGTCAAATGATGATGGCCAATTAGTTGGACCAGCAAGACTCGCAGGAATGTTAGAGGGCAGAACTATTCTCTGAGGCAGGGAAGGGCTGCCCTAGTAGGCACAGATCACACCCAGGCATAGTCGTCCTATTTTCTAGTTGCTATCATTCCTTAACACTTAACATCCCTGGGCAGCCACTGCAATATCTTTGAGTGATTGTGCAGTGCTGCCATCCCTCTCACCCCTAACCACCCTCAGCCTGATCATAACTGTTCTTCTTCCTCTCTTGGGGTCAGGTCCAGCCAAACCCATAGGCTGCAACTTTCAGTCTCATCATTCTCTTCCCCCCACTTCATGAGCCCTGCTCCCCAGTTGGCCCAGACCCCAGATCATTTGGGGTCTGCTTCCTTTGAGCCCATTCTCACTTCATTGGCACACAGGTTGAAGATTCATTACTGACAGTGTAAAAGTTTTCAGACAAAAAAACCTTGCTGTATAAACTCTGAGGGCAGTCAGCAGCTGGGGTTAAATAAAAGGCTTTCACTAGAATCTCTGAGGGCAGTCAGCAGCTCTGTGAACAAAGAGCCTGTTCATTCACTCTGGCCTTTGAAGTGCTCTGTAACAAAAAGCCTTTCACTCGTATAGGGTGAACTGCTTTTAAAACACAGGCTGCATAATTGCTCAGGGTTGTGAACTGTTTTTGAAACAGACAGGCTGCAGAATTGCTCAGGGCTGAGAACTGAATTTAAAACAGACATCCTGCAGGCTTGCAAGCAACAAGACCAACCGTGACCCCCAGCCCAGCGGTGACTCCTGACCTGCCCCCTCACCCCTAGACCAACCCCTCCAAACCCCTGCACCCTTGAAATATCCCCCTTCCACAGCTATCCAGGCTGTAGCTTTCCCCTTATGCACTGTGACATACGGTGCGGGGTGATACTAACCTTCTTCCTTTCTCTCGGAGTCCATGTTGCCTGGTCCACATTTTTATAGAGCAGTAGTGATTTGTGCCCGCTTGACATTATGCTGGTGGGCAGGAATATTCAGTGAGGGTGGAAAATCTGACTTTAAAACCATTAATGATATTACAATGGATTTAAAAACATTTAAATCAGGTTCTCATCCTTTCTGGGCGTGGACCTGATCACATTTTTGGGGAGGGCCCAAGAAAATAGCGTTCTGAAATCCCGCTGACGCAAATTCCGTTTTTGGCTTCTCGCAAGATTTTGCAGCCATTACGGGATTTGGTCCCGCTGCTAACATCCCGCAAAATCAGGCCCTAAAGCTGAATCAATTCTTTCCTTACTTGATGTAAATATATGATTTATATTTATATAGTCTTCACTGGAATACAAATCATCAAAAAACAATGTGAGGATATGGCTGACTACAGCTATAGTGATCTATTTGTACACAGAATGATTTCTCTTCAACTTCATTTGTACCCAGTTTTCCACACACAGTAAACAAGGAATCCTCGTCAAATTCTCTCATTACTAACCTAGCGGCACTAAAACTAATTGCTGCTGTGCTAATCTACTGTCCTGATGAAACCCCTTTAATTCAGCACACAATAAGGATCAATTTTCGGGACTTCTTGTCCAGCTACTCAGGGATAATAAATTAGATGAGAGTTTTGCAGTATTGCATTGATTTTAATTTTTAGCTGGTAATTAAAAAGGCAGCAGGAAAAAGACTGAATACACATTGTAGGTCAGCAATAATTTGCATTTCTGAATTAATGATTACTTCAAAATAACAGTTTCTTAACGTGAAATATAATTTGTATGCAGAGTTTTAGGCATAGGTATTTCTGCAATGTTTTGTAACCAGATCTGCATTCTAGCATAGTGTCTCAATTACAGCATTTTGACCAAATATCGCTTCAGTGTAAGCATGTCTTGTTACATCTCATTTCACATTTTTCTCATTTCTGTTTCATGCCAATTTCAGGATCTGCCTGTTACTTTAACCAATATTTTTCTCTCTTCTCTTTTGTATTTATGCAGTATAAATTTTATTGACTGGTAGTTTTAAAAATTTTAAGATTTCAGAATTAAATTTAAGGCTATGTTCTATGGAGAACAGTTGTACAGTGTTCCTTTCATATTGATTAACAGCAATGAGAAAGAAACAGACTTACACCGTTAAATGTAATGTTTTAGAACACCAAGCCCTCAGTGCAATTTCTTTGTTCAAGGTAATGTTTAAAATGGTGACCTAGTATTACAAAGCATTCTGTGATTCAATGGTGCAATCATTTTGCACAGTGCCATTTTTATTCTCACCCTTTTGTTTCAAGAGAAATCAGAGAAAATCTTAGGGCCTCTAGTCTCGTCTTTCACTGCTCCTGATGATTGACTTAAGTGAGGCTTAGGCCAAAAATCTGGGGAAAAGGCACTATTCATCTCTGTCAGGAATGGTGTATCTGATTGCGAGACCTAAGAACATCTGAACATGGAAAATGCAGCAAACTATTTTGGGAAAACTGAATTGCACTCTAACAAATGATGCCTTATCCAATTATGAAAAGCAAAATCATGAATCTCTAATTTACATTTTCCAGTTATGTAACAATAGCAATGGCCCTGCTCCAAGTGTTATGGAGTTTTAATTAATTCAGATATAAAGGAACACAAACATTCATTTTACTCCGGCATTCCATTCTGCTTCACTATGTTCAGCCCAATAAAAAACACAAGAACATTGTGTTGTTCTTAAAGGCACAATGTGGTGAGATTGAGGAAGAATTGTCAGTATAGTAACAGTTAAGAACGGCTTCAGGTACATAGATTACATAGAACATACAGTGCAGAAGGAGGCCATTCGGCCCATCGAGTCTGCACCGACCCACATTAATCCCTCACTTCCACCTTATCCCCGCAACCCAATAACCCCTCCCAACCCTTATGGACACTACGGGTAATTTAGCATGGCCAATCCACCTAACCTGCACGTCTTTGGACTGTGGGAGGAAACCGGAGCACCCGGAGGAAACCCACGCGGACACGGGGAGAACGTGCAAACTCCGCACAGACAGTGACCCAGCGGGGAATCGAACCTGGGACCCTGGCGCTGTGAAGCCACAGTGCTAATCACTTGTGCTACCGTGCTGCCCACTGGTGGAGAATGTGGACATGACAATGGACATGTAGTTCAGCTGTCATTTTTCTAAATATATTTGTGGCCAGCCTAAACATCTATAATATTGAAACAACAATTTACTTCCAAGATAGCAAATCAGAATGGAATTACGTACAATTGCTACAATTCAATGCCATGTTCAGAGGGGCCTGGTCGCTTCGCAGCAATTTCCTTCTATAAAACCTTTGCAGCAGTGGGACATATTTACAATAGTTACAAATGTTGAATAATACTCTGGACTTGGGTGTTCTCCCGGATATCTGGTGAGATTGTGTCATTTTGTTATTCCACAAAGATGCACATTTTAATGTTGGCTGCTGAGCTGTGAGCTGATCAACATTACCGGCTAAGGCACAACTGGGAAATTCAGTTGGTTTTAAAAATTATTCTTTCACCTCTGGATTAAAATGAAACCCAGAATTACAAAGCAAAAGCCTCACTTTTCTTTCTGCTGCAATAAGGATTGTAAATTTAAAGAGCTTGAGTAGTTTCAGCCAGTTTTTTTGTGGGGTGGGCATGGGTCATGACTTTAAGCCATTCATAACTCAGTGTCAGTACTTCTGAATTATCCCTGGTATTCGCATTGAATGAAGAAAGTATTTTTTGTTAATATATAAATTAAGAGTACCCAGTTATTCTTTTCCAATTAAAGGGCAATTTAACGTGACCAATCCACTTGCCCTGCACATCTTTGGGTTGTGGGAGTGAGACCCACACAGACACGGGGAAAATGTGCAAACTCCACACGGACAGTGACCCAGGGCCGGGATCGAACCCAGGTCCTCAGCACCGTGAGGCAGCAATGCTAACCACTGTGCCACCGTGCTACCCCATGAAAAAGTATTATTTGTGGTGATATACATCACTGTAAGTACACAAAGGGTTAATGTACATACACTACACCTAGCTAGACACTAGAGGGAACACCAGAGACATGACACACAGGCACTCAACCAATAGATCAGTTAGATAGGCACGACCAATGGACATTCACGATACACACAGAGGTGACACAACCACAGGAGGGCATTACACCAACCCATATATATAAAGGACACCACACACATGATCTGCCTCTTTCCAGTGGAGACAGTCAGTGAGTAGAGACACAGGGTTGATTCAATATCACTCCCGCCACATGGATTGCAGCAACTGGTTAGTCAGTCTGGGTAGCTATAGTAGGATTAGCAGTAGTGTCGATCCCGAGTAATAGAAGTGTAAATAGTTTAATAAACGTGTTGAAGTTATCTCCACGTCTGAACCTTCCTTTGTCAAGTGCACCACAAGGAAGCCGCTTATGTTACACCTAGAACATAACAAATCATTATTGAGAGTATAGAACTGGAGGTTCCTATTAAGTGTTTGTAGTAATTAAATCGAGAGAGGTGTTTATTAGGTGTATCACCACTATTTACTTTAATCATAGAACTTTGTTCCTTGCTGTTGGATTAAGTGGTCTTTCCTTTTACTTCATCGGGGAACAAGTATGTCCAATTTCCAGACGTGGAATGGATCTACTGACTGACATTTGTGCCCATGTGTAATTTGTTTCAGTGGTGTTAAAACTGGGAGTGATTAACTTGCATCTAAAAAACTTGCTTTTTGAAACATGCATGTCATTTTCACAATGGGTTCAAAATAATTAAGATATGGAAATACCTTGGGTCACTTATTGTAATAACTCCAGTGGAGGCCAGGCTAGGCAAAACAAAGGTTTAATTCTTAACAGAAATAAAACCACAGCCGCGGTGTACAACTCTTGTGTCCCAGCCTGGGACCATCGGAAACTGCTGGTCCGGGTCTGGGTCATAGTATTTAAGCTCCAGTTAACAAACTCCTATTGGGCGGGTGCCTGCCCGCTCAATACAGGAACACATACTCCATGAACCCCTTGGGAGATCAATCAATGACCCCCTGTGGTCTTTGTGGGGGTTATAACACTTATCATTCAAAGGTAGAAATGTTGGCTGCGATTTAACGGGAGGGAAAAAGAGTTCCTTTTGGGCGAGTTTAGCGGAGTGATTCTTATTAGATCTCGTGAGGGACCCCAAGTGTCGCAAACCGTGGGATTTAATGGCCTTGTCGCATCCCGAGTCGGGCGCGACGAGGCCGTTCAATCAGGCCTGTTGTCATTGAATATCTTGTTGATCATGCCTTCCAACATAGCTATCAATTTAAATGGACCAGCTTAAACTTCTATTGGCAAATCAATATTGGGCGGATTTCTCCAGCCCTTTCTGCCAGCGCAATCTTCCAGTCCCACCGAAGTCGACCCTCGTGGTTGACTTTTAACTGTTCTCTGGAGCGGCACTCTGTTGTATCAAACTGCTAATGCAGAAGGCCCAACGTAACTTTCAAGAGACAAGCAGGAACAAGTACTAAATGTGAACCTTGCCAGAAATCCTCAAATTAATTTTTTTAATGTCTATTGTATTCATTCACAATACAACATTGCTGACCATTCAAATTGCTATTAGAATTTATGCTATATCGAGAATAAAGACTCGACTAAACATTTTTTGAAGCAAGTTTAAATTCCTACAACGCCCTAAAGCATGAATGGCTTGACTTTTCATTCTCTGTAAATATTATTGTTTCAGTGCTCAGCTTACCACCCTACAGTTCTTCAAAACAATACTTGACTTGAGCGCTATGTCCCTCTGCACGTACTGTGAAAGGTCAGATAGAAAACTGAAATCCTTTCAAATCATCTGAAACATCTTCGTCTGTGACGTGATGCAATGTAAACATTAATTCTTCAATGCAACTGCACAATTCTTTATTTGTTCCATGATATAAATTGAAAATTTAGCAGCAGTATTGACAAAATGGCAGACAACAAATAACAATTTTGAGGTAACTTTAAAGTTTTTTGGTGGACGTGAGCACAGGAGCAGCTGCGTTTGCGCGAGCTCTGGCTTTGCTCATCATTTACTCCTTTATTTTATCCTAATACGTATCCCGTAATGATTTTTTGTGGTGATATACGTCTTGCACTATGTCCCTGGATGGTCCCGGCCAGAGTTTGGAGATGATGAGCCGAGTTAAGTCAAAAGAACCTTCATTTGATTGAGGTGGTTGGGATGGGGCCCAGCTTGCAGCTGCAGGTTTTGCTGTTCAGCAGGCCTATTCTATGGCGGTGCTGACGAGAATTGAGAATTGGCCACCGTTCTCAATTTGAAGACTGGGGCATCTCAAGTTCGATGGAGCACATTGTATCTGGTTTGTGAGGCCTGGGATTGATTGCGGAACCACTGGAATTATCCTAATCTGTCCTCTATATTTGTTCTGAGGGATTGGAGGTGGCTGGTCATGTTGAGTCATCCCCACCCCTGTCAGGGCCTAGTTTCTTTCCCACACTTGTGATTGTGCTGTGATTTCATGGTGTTGTCTTTTCTCCTGACAAGGTTGTGTGGTGTTTCAGCACAAAGAAGAGGGTCGTCTGTTATCCTGTGTTGGCAAAAGCCATATTGAGTTGGTAAAGTGATATGTGGTTTGCGCATAGTCTTGCCCTATTTTTCAAATGCTGCAATCCTTACATTTATGAGGACAGAGTGCATTTTAGGCACCCCTTACCTTGTTTATTGAGAAGATGAGTAGAGCCATGGTGGGGGTGAAGGGTGGGTGGTTGGTTTGGTGGTGGGTGGTGAGGTTAGAAAAGTCCTCACTGTGATTGAGGAAAGCCCCCAGTTACAGCTAATTGACTCAAGTTTTTATTTTGCATTTTTTTACTTTGGATTTTGAGAATCCATGCTTATCTCCTAGGAAGGCCCGGGCAGATCATGTATCCTGTAGAGGACTGGGCTCCTTGTGATTCTTCTGGTGGTTGGTGTTTTCTGGAGCACTTAGGGTAGGGGAAATGAGTGATGGTGCGTGCCTGGGTGTGGTCAGTTTATCCTTACTCGATTAGTTGAAGTGACAGACTACATGCAATGCCTCTGTGTTGTTGGAGCCCTTCTTCAATTTAGGGGTAGGCTTTATAGGGGAGTTAGGCACCCTCCTCAAAGTAGTCTTATATAGTGGCTTCCTGAATGTTCTCCTTGTTGCAGCTGGGTCTTCCATGCCTAGGCAGTGTTTTTGGCCCTCTTGAGACAGTGCTGCCCTGGTCCCTAGTATCGTCCTTGTAATGGCATACAATCCTGATCTGTGTCCGATGTTCTTGGGCTAACTCGGGCATTCCTCCCATGGGGGGATTCTTAGAAACATAAAAAAATAGGAGGAGGCCATTCAGCCCTTCAAGCCTGTTTGCCATTTATTATAACCATGGCTGATCATCCAACTCAATAACCTATTTCCACCTTCCCATTTCCTTTGATCTTTTTCACCCCAAGTGCTATATCCCCAAGTGCTACATCTATCTCCTTGAAAGCATACAATATTTTGGCCTCAACTGCTTTCTGTGGTAGCAAATTCCACAAGCTTACCACACTCTGTGTGAAGAAGTTTCTTCTCATCTCAGTCCTAAATGGTCTAACCCGTATCCTTAGGCTGTGGCCCCTGGTCCTGGACTTCCCGCCATCAAGAACATCCTTCCTGCATCTACTCTATTTAGTCCTGTTATAATTTTATAGGTTTCTATGATATCTTTCGTGGGAATGGGATAGAGGGTGACGACTGACTGAAGGTATTCCTTTTGACTGCCTGTGGAGTCCAAACATTCGGCATCAATACGAACCTGACTTACCCAGAGGCCCTGGACTCAAAAGCTTTTACTGAGCTGGTGGTCTTAGTGGCAAACCACCACGACCCTAGACCATCACGTGGGCCATCGTCAGAGCAGGGAACCATCGACTGCAGAGACTACTCCATCAGAGTGACACCCTCAACTTCTTTGGAACCCAGCACCGGGCAAGGGACGGAACCCATGGTACACCCAAAAGTATAAAGACTCAGGCTCCAACATGTAAACTGAGGAGACAGACCCGCAGCCAGAAATCAACATTGGGGTAGAATCCACATCAGTGGCCCTTTGACGCTCAGCGAGGAAGTGACAATCCCCTGCCTGCTTTACGCCCCCAGATCCAACTCCACTGAAGATGGACTCAGGGCCGTTTGTAAAGTGGCGCAGGAGACCTCACGGTCGCAGGAGCAAGGGGGAGGATCTGGACTGCGGGAATGTGATAACCCTCACGAGGATCATGAGGAATCACTCATTGATCTACCTGTGGGGCCGTTGAGTACAAGTTCCCATGGCAACGAGCTGAGGCCCGTCCAGCTGGGACTCATTATCGAGTGTTTTAAGTACTGTCCCAGACCCAGATTGCGGGCCCCTGTTAGTCCCGGGTCAGTATGCCGCCGATGCAGCTTTACTTTTGAGTTAAAATAAATTTGGTTTAACATTTATCTTCATGTCTCCTGGATTACTAAGCTCCTCTATGGTATCATCACTAATTTGATTTGCCCAATCTATATGCAGATTAAAGTCATCCATAATTACAGATTTATCGCGCACTAACATTTTTTTGCCGCTTCGTGTTTTTCAGCTCCACCCATACAGATTCCACATTGCTGGATCTTTTTATTTTACCTATGTCATTTGTATCAATGTGTACCATGAACACTGGATATTCACTCTCCTCCTTTAGAATGTCCTGTAGCCGTTCTGAATCATCCTTGACCCTAGCACCAGGTAGGCAACACACCATCCTAGAGTCTCGTTTGCGGCCACAGAAATGCCTATCTACTCTCATTGCAATTGAATCCCCTATAACTATTGCATTCCCACACTTTTACTCCACCCCTGTTCCGCAAAGCCAAGCATGGTATAATGAATTTAGCTGTTGCTACATTCTCTGAGAGGCCACACCCCCACCCCACCCCCATCCTGCCATCTGCCCCTAAGAGTATCCAAAGCGATATATCTGTTTTGCAGGGAAATGGCCACAGGAGATTCCTGCATTGCCTGCCTAGTCCTTTTGCCCTTCCTGATGGTCACACTTTCCGTTCCTGCCTGTGGAAACTTAGCCTGCGGCGTGACCACCTCGCTATACATGCTAACCTTGATACTCTCTGCTTTGCAGATCTCCACAGCGTCCCCAGCTGCCGGGCAAGCTCCAAAGCCTGGGCTTCCAGGCACTACAGCTGGGTACAGTTCCTGCACACGTGCTGGCCCCAGGCACTGGAAATGTGCCTGGCTTCCCACATACAGCAGGAAGAGCATGTCACGGCTTTGAGCCCCCCTGCCATGACTTACCTCTTTTTAAAATATATATTTTATTAACGATTTCATAGTTATCAAACATGATCAAAACTGCAACACAACTCTGAAAATGTTTCAAACATGGTACAATTGTCGTACTGACAGCACAACGAATCAGAGATATGGAAAAACACACAACAAAGGTTGCATCCAAATCAAACCCCCGTATCCCCCCCTAATCACACAAATAAACCTTACCTCCCCGCTCTAAAAGATGATCGTAATTAACTCTTTGAAGTATGAGATAAATGGTTGTCACCTCAGGTAGAATCCTTCCACTTATCCCCCAATGATGTACTTGACCTTCTTGAGGTATAAAAAGTCCATAAGGTCAGCCAACAAGGTCGAGGCACTAGACGGAATGGATGCTATCCATTCCAGCAGAACTCGCTTTTGGGCTATCAGCGAGGCACAGGTGAATGCTTCCGACGAGTCCAATACCCCGAAAATGGCCACCAACGGACAAGGCTTCAGATCAACGTTAAGAACCATTGACATGGTGTTAAAAAAGGAGACCCAAAAATTTGCCATCGTCGAACAAGACCAGAACATGTGGGTTTGGCTGGCAGGCCCACGAGAGCACCACTCACACTTGTCCTCCACTCCATCAAAGAACCCATTCATCCTGTTCATGGTTAGATGAGCCCTGTGAACCACCTTGAGTTGGATCAGGCTGAGCTGTGCGCAGGATGGGGTAGAATGTACCCTACAAAGGGTCTCACTCCACATAACCTCATCTAGGATAGGTCCCCACTCCTCCTCCCATTTCGCCGTCACCTGATCAAGTGGCGTAGTTTCCAATGAGATGGTTCGCTTATAGATATTCAAGATCTCCCCCCCCCCTTTCCCGCCTACCCCAGCCCTTGCCAACTGTAAGATTTCCTCCAACAGTGAAGCCGGTTTCACGATTTTTAAAGCACAAGTAAACCACGCCGTCGGGAACTCAGCCCATCGGAGGCGGAGAAATGCTGAGTCCCCGGAGAATACCGGGTTGGGCCCACATATGATATGCAAAGGGTGTTTACTGTATGTGCGTTCCGGACCGCATTGATGCCGCTGAGGTTACGGAGAATTCCGATTTGGCACCAAATCAGTGCCCGCTGTGATTTTGGCATTGTGACCTATTCTCCGCGCAATCGCGTTTCCTGATTTTGGTGTCAGCCAACAGAGAGTCCCACCCCGTATGTCCCCCCCCCCCCCCCCCGATCAATTCCCCTCCACCCCCAGAAGCCCTCAGTGCTATTCTCAGAGGTTCTATCGCTAGAGTGAAAAGGAGCAGTGATAATGGCCACCCCTGTCTTATACCCATATTCAGAGGGACGTATCCCGAGCTTGTCCCACGCTAGCCATGGAGTTCTTTTTTTTCTAATTAAGGGGCAATTTAGCGAGGCCAATCCACCTAGCCACATCTTTGGGTTGTGGGGGCGAAACCCACGCAAACACGGGGAGAATGTGCAAACTCCACACGGACAGTGACCCAGAGCCGGGATCGAACCTGGGACCTCGGCGCCGTGAGGCAGCAATGCTAACCACTGTGCCGCCGTGCTGCCCCTAGCCATGGGGTTCTTGTACAACAGCTGCATCCATGAAATTAATTTCTGCCCGAACCCAAACCTCCCAAGTACCCCAATGAGGTACTTCCACTCCACTCTGTCAAATGCTTTCTCTGCATACATACCTGTAATCAGCTCCTGCTCAGGAGGCGAAGAAGGCGAGAGGAAAATGTTCAGAACCCACTGTATATTCTAATCCTCTAGGACAGCTGCCTCTGTTCACAAATCCTGCCTTGTCTTCTGCCACTATATCCATGACACTTGGCTTTAACCGCAAAGCCAGCACTTTAGCCAGTACCTTGGCATCCACATTTAGCAGCAAAATGGGCCTGGAAGAACCACGCTCCATGGGATCCATATCTTTCTTTAAAATAAGGGCGATGGCAGCCTGTGAGAGCATATCAGGCAGGGAACATTGAACTAAAGCATTGGTGAACATATCTTACCATTAATGGTACTAGCTGGTCTGAAAATATTTTGTAAAACTCACTGGGGTACCCATCAGGGCCTGGAGCATTGTTCGTCTGCATCAACCCAATCTCCCTCAGACCTCATCCGAGCCTAACGGGCTCCTACCCTGTCTCAGGTAGGACAACCTGTCTAGAAACTCTGCCGTATCTGACACCATCTAAAGTGGCTCCGACCTATACAGATCCCTGTAAAAAGCCACAAATGCTGCATTGACTTTCCTCGATGCTGTCACTCAGCCACCCCTCGAGTTTCTGACCTGCATAATTTCCTGAGAGGCCACCTACTGCCTTAGTTGGTGCGCCAACAGGCGACCTGTCTTCTCCCCGTGCTCATATACTGCACCCCTGCATGTTTTAGTTGTTTCACCGCCTTTCCAGTGGATGCCATGTCAAACTGTACCTGGAGCCACTTCCTGGTTGCAAACAGCTCCAAGGTAAGAGCCTCCGAGTAGTGGCGTCTGTTTCCAGGATCTCTCCTACCAAATGCTGCTGTTCCTCCCTCACTGCCCTATCTAAGTGTGCTCTATACGAGCTCACCTCTCCTCATATCACCGACTTAAGTGCCTCCCATAGTGTGGAGAGAGAGACCGATCCATAGCTATTAATCTTAATGTACTCTGCAGCCATGTGATTGCAGAACCCCTTCTTAGCCAATAGTGCCACATCTAATCTCCATGGAGCCCTCTGGATGGGATCTGTCCCCAGCTCAATGCCACAAAATGCGGAGCGTGGTCCGAGATGACTATCCCCGAATATTCCGCCTTTCTGACCCATGGGAGCAGAGACTTATCAAACAGAAAATAGTTTAATCTTGAGAAGATATTATTTACATGTGAAATAAAACAAGAATTCACGATCATGTGGGTGCAGGATTCTCTATGGGTCTGCACCCCCCATCTGCTTCCTGAAAGTTTGAAACACTGTCACCAGCCCCATGACAGCCAGAGATTTAGGGGGTCCATTTTGGGTTCCAACACACAGTTAAAGCCCCCCCCCCCCCCCCCCGCCCCCCCAAGACCAATCACCGTGTGTCCAAATCGGGGATGGAGGCTCGCAAACCTTTGATAAATGCTACATCATCCCAGTTAGGGGCCTATCCATTTACCATAAATACTATAGTCAGCCCCTGGTTGTCGGAAAAGGCAGTCGCTTATTAATCCAAATTGCTGCGCCTCGGGCTCAACCATCGAAGCCCGAGTGGAGCACATTCCCTACCCACCCCTTCCGGGGTCTGGTCTGATCCCTCATCCGCAAATTGGTCTCCTGCAAAAACACCACATCAGTTGTTTAGATGGGAAAATACTCTCAATCTCTTCAATGGGCCACCCATTCTTCTTACATTGCAGGTGACCAACCGAATTAGGGCTTTCCCACCCCACCTCCTTCCGAATCAGCCATTTCCACCGTCAAGGACAAACAAATAAACCTTTAAGAGGTGTTCATCAAAGGACCTCGCAAAATAACAGCCAATCCCACCTCCAGAATGTTCTAGACCAACCGTCAGCCAGCTAATCCCTCCCCTCTTCCCCCTTCCCCTCTTATTCCCCCCTAAATCCCTGAATTGGAACCAGACCCAAAACTTCAACACCCTCTCCCCTCTCCCTAACTCCGACATTAAGCACGCCAAACCAGATCGTACTGGCTTTACGGCTGCAGCTCCTCCCCCCACCTCACTCCTGTTCGTCAGCATTAAACTCTGCTGACGAGCTAGCTCCCACCAGGATAATGAAAGGGACAAGATTATTGCCCAACATGAGGATAAATTATTTCTCAGAAGAGACGAGATAGAGATCCATTAACCACACAACATATAAATTCCATCAAGATCCCTTGAATTAGAGTAAACAAACTTCAACGACAGATCTTCATGAATTATATACGGTAAAACCCACCACCCCCTTTAGCCCGCAACATTTACAAGAAACCTCAAATATAGAAATCCCCCCCACAACATCTTTCATTTAATTGGACCCCAGTTCATGTTTGTTGATGAAGTCCTCTACCTCTTCAGGTGCTCAAAAAAGGAATCCTTGTGTGACCTGCAGCCTTGCCAGTTACACTATGCTGAAACAAACATCTTTCCTGGAGAACACTGTCTTCAACGTACTCACGAGCCCTACACCCACATCTCGATACATTCGTACGATGCTTCCTTCCCATTTTGAGGCATGGTGGTCCTTTACACACTGCAAGATCTTCTCCTTATCTCGATAGCTTTGAAACTGAATGTTCAACACACAAATTGGCTCATGTAGTCGCGGCTTCTTCCTTAGATTCTGATGGGCCCTGTCAAATACCGAGGGTGTGGGGGGGGGGGGGGGGGAATGAGAGACCACTATCGCCTGCCATCTTCCAAATGGTCCATGCTAGATACTCGGTGGGTTTGGGTCCTCCATTCCCTCCAGCAATCCCACAATGCGGAGGTTCTGCCTCAGGGACCGATTTTCCAGGTCATCGACCTTTGCCTTTCACCTTTTATTTTCATCAGCCACCATTGCTACCTCGGCCTCTAGTGACGCAAACTGGTTTTTGTGTCTTGTAAGCGCCTCCTCGACACCCTTCAGTATCTCGCCATGTTCTTTTACTCTCCCAGAGGCTTTGTGGAACTCCAACCAGGCTGGGCCCAGTGCTTCCTCTATTGACTTCCGTCCGATATCAGCATCCACTGCCTCTCGAAGTGGAAGTTAAATTATTTGTGAATTCCATGGCCAGCGCGTTCAAAAGTGTGAGGTTATTCACTTTGGAAGCAAAAACAGGAAGGCAGGTTACTACCTGAATGTTTGTAAATTGGGAGAGGGGAGTGTGCAGCGGAACCTGGGTGTCCTTGTGCACCATTCGCTGAAGGTAAGCATGCAGGTGCAGCAGGTGGTAAAGAAGGTTAATGGTATGTTGGCCTTCACGGCGAGAAGTTTTGAGTATAGAAGCAGGGATGTGTTGCTGCGATTATACAGGGACTTGGTGAGGCCACACCTGGAGTATCGTGTGCCATTTTGGTCTCCTCTGAGGAAGGATGTTCTTGCTCTCGAGGGAGTGCAGCAAAGGTTTACCAGACTGATTCCAAGGATGGCGGGATTGTCCTATGAGGAGAGATTGACTTGGTTAGGATTGTTCTCGCTGGAGTTCAGAAGAATGAGGGGGTATCTCATAGAGACTTATAACATTCTAACAGGACTAGACAGGGTAGATGCAGGGCAGATGTTCCCAATGTGGGTGTGTCCAGAACCAGGGGTCACAGTCTGAGGATTCAGGGGAAATCATTTTGGACAGAGATGAGGAGACATTTCTTCACCCAAAGAGTGGTGAGCCTGTGGGATTCATTGCCACAGGAAGTAGTTGATGCTAAAACATTGAATATATTCAAGAGGCGGCTAGATATAGCACTTGGGGAGAATGGGATCAAAGGCTATGGGGAGAAAGCAGGATTAGGCTATTGAGTTGGATGATCAGCCATGATCGTGATAAAAGGCGGGGCAGGCTCGAAGGGTCAAAAGGCCTCCTCCTGCTCCTATCTTCTATGTATCTATATATATCTCCCAGCTCCTGTCTCAGGCTTACTCTTCCTGTCGCTCCTTTCTCTTCCCGGCTCCAGTCTCACTCTTTCTGTCGCTCCTTTATCCTCCCGGCTTCAGTCACAGTCTCACTTTGCTCCCTCATCGTCCCAGCTCTTTATCTGGGTGAGCAGCGTGCCGCTATGGGCCCTGTTTCGATCTATTGGTATACAAGGGCTTTCCCTTATCGTACCGGGAGGGAGGGAATCGCCCCCTTCCCAAGACGCCCGATTAATGGGTGCCTTGATGATTCTTCTCTTCTTTGGTAGTGGGGTCTCCTCAGTTGAGGCGGATGTGATTTTTCTGATGTTGGTGGGGCTCTTGCAGTGTCCTTGCTGTGGTAAGTGCGTAATGGGGATGACAGGGTGGTAGGCCTGGCATGTGCTGGGCGTCCTGGGGTACTGACTCCTTTGTGTAAGATTATGCTGTATTAGACCAGGTCTGGTGCTGTGGCTGGTATCCTGTTACCCCCCCCCCCCCTTGAGAAGTCCCTTCCTTAAGGCAATTATTAGGGACGTCTTGAGTTTTGATGTGTTACGAGTATCCTTGGTTTACTGTTGCTTTAGTCCACGAGGGCGTGGAGTTGAGCTGGGTCCTTCACTGTGGCTGAGATCATGTTGCCCCCTCCTCCATTATGGTTGGGAAATTTGCTGAATGAGCAACTTTTTCGCTTCTTCGTCATATGGTGGTGAGCGTGCGCTGGAGGAATACAGACCCGTGGTTGTACCCTGATTCTTTTGATCCGGAGACCCTCTGTTCCTGGTACTTTTCTCTTTTTCTGTTATCCTGTCACGATTAAGTTGTTGGGAGGTGCTGACCATAAGACATAGAAGCAGAATTAGGCCACTCGGCCCATCGAGTCTGCTCCACCAGTCAATCATGGCCGATATGTTTCTCATCCCCATTCTCCTGCCTTCTCCCCATAACTCCTGATCCCCTTGTGGCCTTTTCCATTTCTCCCTGGTTCACTGGTGGTGCATATCGAGGTGCCAAGTTGAATCTAATAATTGTATAGACTCAGCCTTATTGCTGTTCTCCTGTCCCCCTCTGTATTCATATATGTTGAGACACATTTGCTGAGCTGTAACATTCCTGTGGTTTTGTTGTGATATTTGTTCAAATGAAAAACTTCATTAAAAATACTTTGGTAAAAAAATATTCGTAATTATAGATATTCTTGCAACATAACTGCATAAAACAGGAGAAAATAGTAAGTTAAAGTTTCCCTTTTATTAGTACCACCGATTGATTTTTAAGCTGCCATTGAGTTACAATGAAATGTTTATCAGGGAAAATTATAAATTTGTTACCCTATTTTTCAATAGTTCCTCACTTCTTGTTGAATGTATGTCACAATATTTAACTATCTCAGCTACACATCTACATTCTTTCAACTAAAAATTGACTTCAACTGAATCCTTTTGCTGCAGATAATTGTAGCAAATTAGGTCATGTATTTTAATTTCACAATGACCTTTCACTCATCTTCTGAGGCCAACTGGAATGTCCATTATCAATATAAACAAGAGCTCATGCCATTCAACCAAGGCTTCATTGGTATTTCTTGAAATGCACCTAGAAGACTTAGAGCATGTGGTGGTATGTATTAGGGGTCATGTTAGACTGTGAAGCCGTGATGCTATTGGCTGACAGATCCCGGGTCCTGGTTGGCTGCCGACTCCTGGCTCCGCCCTGAAGGCGGAGTATAAGAACCCGAGCTTCTCCCCGCAGCTTCATTCTGTTGCTGAGCTGCTGGGGACAAGCATCGCTTAATAAAGCCTGGATCGACTTCATCACTTCTCGTCTCTCGTAAGTCATTGTGCGCTACAGAGCAATAAACTTGCATGGAGAAAAAAAACATACAAGTCTGAAAATTGACAGGGAAGATTGCGTGGCATGGTGGTGCAGTGGTTAGCACCGGCGCCAAGGACCCGGGTTTGATCCTGTGCTCGGGTCACTGTCCGTGTGGAGTTTGCACATTCTCCCCGTATCTGTGTGGGTCTCACCCCTACAACCCAAAGATGTGCAGGATAGGTGGATTGGTTACGCTAAATTGCTCCTTAATTGGAAGAATGTTAAAATCAAAGGGAAGATTGAGCCTACGTCATGTCGATTCTCAGTCACTATGATGCGACATAAGTTAAGAATGCATAAATCTGATGGTTGGGAATTAGTGAAGCTGAATTGCTCAGTTGTATCTTTGTGTTCAATTTGCCACAACCTCGCCAGCAATACGTTATAGAATTTCCAACTGTCATCCAAGCTTTGGATGATTGGCACAAAAGAAAGCAATTTTGCTAGTTAAGTTTTCTAATAACTATGACTTCTGGTGGCGGCCATGGAGTAGGAGGTCACACATTTGATAGCTCCTGCCTGTGACGGACTTTTGGACCTTTTTCTCCTGTTTTTTTCTGGATTTTATTGGTTGAATCGGTGGAGAGAGAGACAGCGAGGAGAAACCCCCCTCCAGTGTATGGAGAATTGGACCAGAAGTGGCCGTGTAAGAAGACAAAATTCTACAAGAAAGACACGAGCAGAGCTAGCAACACGGGAAAGCATGGGTGAGAAGCAGGGCTGCGGGGAGATGGCACAGTGGTTGACGGAGCAACTGGTGAAGTTTTTTGAAGATTGCTTCGCCAAGCTTAAGAAGGACAAGCTGGACCCGATCAAGGCTTTGATTGATCAGATTGTGCAGGATCAAGAAATCCACGGACGTGCGATCCAGGAGGGGGAGAAAAAGGTGTCCAAGCGCAAGGAATACATAACCGTGCTGGAGAGCAAGGTGGAGATGATGAATGACTGCCAGAAAAGAATGCAGGAGAAGCTGGAGGACTTGGAGAACAGACTTAGGAGGCAAAACCTGAGAATCGTCGGCCTCCCTGAGGGCAGTGAGGAATCGGATGCGAGGACCTATGTGACGAACATGCTGGAGAAGTTGATGGGGACTGAGGCATTCCTTCGGTCCCTGGAAGTGGATAGAGCGCACAGATCCTTCGTGAAGAAGTCCGGGGCGAATGAGCTGCCAAGGGCGATGGTGGCACGTATGCACCGATTCCTGGACAAGGAACACGTTCTGCGGTGGGCCAAGAAAGAACGGAGCAGCAGGTGGGAGAATTGTGAGCTGCGCATTTATCAAGCCCTGGGCATGGATTTGGCCAAGAGGCGAGCTGGGTTTAATCAGGCAAAATCGGCCCTCTTTAGGAAGGGGTGAATTCGGGATGTTGTACCTAGCGCGTCTGTGGGTCACATATGAGGACTGGGAATTTTACTTTGAAACACCGGACAATGCATTGACTTTCATCTGGGGAAAAAAGACTGGATGTGAACTAAAGACACTGAATCCTTGGGGAGAGTACTACAATGGCGATTTGTTGACAATCACTTTTGTGCTGGTTTGAATAAGTAGTGTTATGGGCAATAAGGGGCTGTTTCGATGGCTAAAGTTAACTTTGTCTTACTGGGAGCTGGGTGAAGGGGGGGGGGGGGTCTGTTTTTTTTTCTGTGGTTGTTTTTCCACTGTTTGTTCTGCTATTTGTTTACTGGGGAATGTGTCCCCCTGACCAGGCTGATTACATGGAACGTTAGAGGGCTCAGGGCTGGACTCAAAGACCAGGGGGGTAGAGATTTTGATTAATAAACGGGTGGCATTCGAGGCAGGGAGAATCGTGTCAGACACGGGGGGGCAGGTACATAATGGTGACTGAGAAACTGGAGGGGGTACTCGTGAACGTATATGCTCCGAATTGGGACGATGTGGAATTTATGAGGCGGGTGCTAGGTAAGATCCCAGACTTCGAGCCACATAACTTGATAATGGGGGGAAATTTTAACAGTCATTGATCTGGAATTGGACCGGTCAAAATCCAGGACAGGGAGGGTGCCAGCCATGGCAAAGGAATTGAAGGGGTTTATGGAACAGATGGGGAAGTAGACCCATGGAGGTTTGCACGGCCAAGGGCGAAGGAGTTTTCTTTTTTCTCACTTGACCACAAGGTATACTCTCGCATCGACTTTTTTGTTCTGAGCAGGGCCCTAATACAGGGGCTGGTGGATACTGAGTACTCGGCAATCGCAGTGTCGGATCATGCCCCACATGGGGTGGATCTACGGGTTAGCTTGGAGAGAGGACAACGCCCGCTATGGAGGTTGGATGTGGGGTTGTTAGCAGATGAAGCGGTCTGTGGGTGGGTGAACAAGTCCATCCAGAACTATCTGGAAACAAATGCCATGGGAGAGGTCTCTGCAGCAACGGTCTGGGAAGCTTTGAAGGCAGTGGTCAGAGGGGAATTAATCTTGATACAGGCCCACAGAGAAAAGGTGGAATGGGCTGAGAGGGATAGGTTAGTTGAAGAGATACTCCAGGCGGACAGGAGATACTCGGAGGCCCCGGACGCGGGGCTACTGAGGGAGCAGTGGAGGTTACAGGTGAAGTTTGTGTTGTTGACTACAGGGAATGCGGTAGAACAGCTGAGGAAGGCAGGAGACGCGATCTATGAGTATGGGGAAAAGGCAAGCAGAATGTTAGCGCACCAGCTCAGAAAAAGGGAGGCGGCCAGGGAGATGGGGAGAGTAAAGAGTAGAGGTGGGATCACGGTACTGGACCCAGTGGGGGTGAATGAGGTGTTTAAGGACTTTTACAACAAATTATATGAGTCCGAACCCCCGGCTGGGGTGGAGGGGATGAGGCAGTTTTTGGGTCAGTTGAGGTTCCCGAGGGTGGATGAGGATCTGGTGAAAGGGTTGGGGGCCCCAATTGAAATTGAGGAAATATTAAAGGGGCTGGAGGACATGCAGTCGGGCAAGGCCCCGGGGCCAGAAGGCTACCCGGTGGAATTCTGTAAGACATTTTCGGAGATATTGAGCCCATTGCTGGTGAGGACATTTAATGAAGCAAGAGAGAAGGAAGTACTCCCCCGAACAATGTCGCAGGCCTCGATTTCATTGATCTTGAAACGGGAGAAGGATCTGGAGCAATGCGGGTCATACAGGCCAATTTCTCTACTGAATGTGGACTCCAAACTGCTGGCTAAGATACTGGCCACAAGGATAGAGGATTGTGTCCCGGGGGTTATAGGGGAAGACCAGACGGGATTTGTAAAGGGCAGGCAACTCACGGCCAATGTTCGAAGACTTTTAAATGTTATTATGATGCCCTCAGAAGGAGGGGAAGTGAAGGTGATGGTAGCGATGAATGCGGAGAAGGCTTTTGATCAGGTGGAGTGGGATTACCTGTGGGAGGTGCTGGGACGGTTTGGGTTTGGTGAGGGCTTCATTGGCTGGGTGCGGCTGCTCTATCAGGCACCAGTAGCAAGCCAATTGAGGACGGGTATTTTAAACTACACCGAGGGACGAGACAAGGGTGTTCCCTCTCCTCGCTACTGTTTGCTCTGGCCATAGAGCTATTGGCCATGGCGTTAAGAGCCTCTAGGAACTGGAAAGGGCTGGTTCAGTGTGTGTTGGGGGGGGGGGGGGGGGGGGCGCGTGGAGCACTGTATCTCGCTTTACGCAGGTGACCTGCTCTTGTATACTTCAGACCTGTTGGAGGGGATGGGGGAAGTTATGCGGATCCTAGGGGAATTTGGTAATTTTTGGGGGTATAAATTGAACATGGGGCAAAGCAAGATGTTGGTGATACAGGTGAGAGGGCAGGAGAAGAGACTGGGAGAGCTGCCATTTAGAATGGTAGGAAGGAGCTTTCGATATCTGGGAATCCAGGTGGCTCAGGAATGGGAGGCACTGCACAAGTTAAACCTATCCCAGCTCGTAGAACAAATGAAAGAGGGCTTTAAGAAATGGGACATGCTCCCGCTATCACTGGCGGGGAGGGTACAGACCGTGAAAATGACGGTTCTTCCCAGATTTCTGTTTGTCTTTCAGTGCCTCCCCATCTTCATCCCTAAGGCCTTTTTCAAGCGGGTAAATAAGGTTACTTCGGGCTTTGTGTCGGCGGGTAAAACCTCGCAAGTGAAGAAAGTGTTGCTGGAGAGCAGTCGGGGGGATGGTGGGTTGGCGCTCCCGAACTTAGTAATTACTACTGGGCGGCTAATATAGCCATGATTAGGAAGTGGGTAAATGGTCGGTGTGGGTGCGAATGGAGGCGGCGTCATGTAAAGACACAAGTTTGGGAGCACTGATAACGGTACCTCTTCCGTTCTTGCTGGCCCTATACTCCACTGGTCCGGGGGTGGTGGCGGCTCTGAGAATTTGGCGTCAGTAGAGGAGGTATAAGAGAGTGGAGGGAGCATCGGTTTGGACCCCGATTTATAATAATCATCGGTTTGTACCGGGTAGGCTGGATGGTCGGTTTCAGAGATGGCAAAAGGCAGGAATTAGGAGGATGGGGGATCTATTTATAGACGGGAGCTTCCCCAGCTTGAAAGCCTTGGAGGATAAGTTTGAATTTCCAGGAGGGAATGGGTTTAGGTATCTGCAGGTACGAGACTTTTTGAGAAGGAAGGTTCTGGCCTTCCCACTGCTGCCGCCACGGGGGATACAGGACAGAGTAGTCTCCAGTACCTGGGTGGGAGAGGGGAAGGCATCAGATATCTACCAGGAACGTTTGGAATCGGAAGAAACTCCGGTGGAGGTGCTCAAGGGCAAGTGGGAAGACGAGCTAGGGGGAGAGACAGAGGCGGGTCTGTGGGCGGATGCCCTAAGCAGGGTTAATACATTCTCATCATGTGCCAGGCTTAGCCTGATACAGCTCAAGGTAGTCCACCGGGCACACATGATGGTGGCCCGGATGAGCAAGTTTTTTTGGATAGAGGACAGGTATGCGAGGTGCGCGGGAAGCCCAGCAAATCATGTCCACATGTTTTGGGCATGCCCGAAGCTTAGAGGGTTTTGGCAGGGTTTCGCTAGGGTGATGTCCATGGTACTCAAAACACGGGTGTGCCGGGTCCAGAGGTGGCGATCTTTGGAGTGTCGGAAGAGCCGGGAGTCCAGGCGGCGAAAGAGGCCACCGTTTTGGCCTTTGTCTCCCTGGTAGCCCGGAGACGGATCTTATTAATGTGGAGAGACTCGAAGCCCCCGAGTGTAGAGACCTGGGTTAGTGACATGGCTGGGTTTCTCAGTCTCAAGAAAATAAAATTCGCCTTAAGAGGGTCAATGGTCGGGTTCACCCGGAGTAGAATCTATAGAATCCCTACAGTGCAGAAGGAGGCCATTCAGCCCATCGGGTCTGCATCGACCCTGCGAAAGAGCACTCTATCTATGCCCGTTCCCCCACCCTATCCCCGCACAATGATCATGGCCAATCCACGTAACGTTCACATCTTTGGACTATGGGAGGAAACCGGAGAACCCAGAGGAAACCCATGCCGGCACAGGGGAGAAAGTACAAACTCCACACAGACAGTCACCCAAGGCTGGAATCGAACCAGGGTCCCTGGTGCTGTGAGGCATTAGTGCTAACTACTATGCCAACGTGCCATCCCTCAACCATACCCTTTGACAAAATATCTCCCACTGTAACAATTCTGTAAAGAAATTACTCCAGCCCCTCTACCCCCATGCTCTTAATCTTAACTTGTTCTCTCCTCTTTGCTGAGTCCACAAGCCTATTCACCCAAATAAAACCCTCCATAATTTCAAAAACTTTTTATTAATTATTTTCAACTTCTGACCAGTAGGAATAAATGTGTTTCAATCGTCTTAACTATAGTTGCCCATCCCTGGTGTTGTTGTGGTGACACTACACTGTATGTTCTCCTTGGCTTTAATGTCCTTTCTATAGGTGGGTGCCAAAACTGCAGATGATATAGTAATTGTGGCTTAAACATTGCGTGATATAAATTTACCATGACTCCTTTTGATGTTATATGTTATCTCCAGTTAGTAAGTAATTGAAATGGTCTGACATGTTTACAGTCACTATAACAAGAAAAAAAAGTAAAAGTACTCCAAGTACCGAATTCCTCTGATGCAGTGTGCAGAAACGCAGAACAAATGACTTGGCGTGAATGATCCTTTTTTTCTTTTTACATTACAAAGACAACACATGCTAAACTTTGGGATCTGGTACATAACAAACTTAAATTTTACTGAAAGTATCATAGTCCCCTCTTTCTGGGTAATCAGGGTAATATTTTAAGTCATTCAGAATAGTAAGTGACACCAAGGTTGAAGTTACAGTTCTGTGATATTTTATGGTTGTTACAATGACAAAACTGCTAACAGCAATTAAGAGAATATTTTGAGCCAAAAAAGCTGCAAATTTTTTCTAAAATCACTTATCACATCGCACCACCCAAATAGATCTATCCTTCCTGCAGAGTATGAAAGTTGAAACTTTGAAACCCTTGAATGGTTTTTGGAGTCCTGCAGTGGCACATTTTGTTTTAACAATTAGCCTGATAACTAAATGGGAACGCCATACAGGTGAGTTAAGAAGGGGAGATTACATTTAATTAAGGATGATGTTTGCCCACACTCGCCCCTGCCCATGAAGCTTAATGGAAAAGTATTGTGTTCAGTCAGCATTGCTGTTCATTCTGCGTCAGATTATTTCACTGGACTGCTAGGTATTGTCAGTGGTGATGAAATATGAAGACCATAGTTTACAAAGTAAGTACACCACAGAAACAGGGTATTTGTCCATGGTGATGTTTATGTTCCAGATGAGCCTCTTTCCGCTCTCTTTGTTGTGTTCCGTGATCTTGTCGAGCAATGAATCTACAGAACTGCTGGTGACTTAGCCAGAAGCCAAAATTATTAATATACACGTGATAAGGTAATGATCAGATACAGACCAAGTTATCATAGAGTTACATTAGATTCTCCTGGAACTACCCTTATGTGCGACTGTCCTCATGTACGCCTTACAACCTTCTTCTAGAAGCCGGATGTCCCCTGACTTATACCTGATGCCACCTGCTGGTGGGAGGTCACACTGCTGAGTACATATAATATTATCTGCAGGCATATCACCACACTCTTCATCTAACTCCATGAAGGTATGTGTGAGGTGACTTGCACATTCAGTGGGTCCAAGAGACCCTCATGGTTTGGCAGTTCTGGGTTGACTTTAATACTATCAAACTCTTTCAGTATTTTCGCCTTCCAGTACACGTCAGGTGGTGGGATGTCATACAGGATATATATATTTCTTTTCTTTTATCGGATGTGGGTATCGCGGGCAAGGTCAGCAATTTGTTGCCCAACCCGAATTGCCCTGAACTATGTGGCAGTTAATAGTCAACCACATTTCTATGGGTTGGGAGTCACATTAGATCATTCTAGGTAAAGATGGCAGATTTCCTTCCCTAAAGTACATTAGTAAACCAGATGGGCTTTTAGACTTTTAATTCCAGATTTTTATTGAAATTCAAATTTCACCATCTGTTGTTATGGGATTTGAACCCGGGTCCCCAGAACAGTACCCTGGGTCCCTGGATTACTAGTCTAGTGGCAATACCATTACGCCACAGCTTCCACCCATTCAACACTATCAACATCCTGGGGTTTACAATTGACCATAAATGAACTTGACTAGCCATATCAATACCGTGGCTACAAGAGCAGGTCTGAGACTGGAAATCCTGCAGCGAATAACTCATCTCCTGACTCCCCAAAGCATATCCACTATCTACAAGGCACAAGTTAGGAGTGCAAAGGAATAGTCTCCACTTGTCTGGATGTGTGCAGCTCCAGCAAGACTCAAGGCGCTCAACACCATGCAGTACAAACCAGCTTGCTTGATTAGCACACCCCTTCCACAAAAGTTCACTCCCTCCACCATTGATGAAGAGTGGCAGCAGTGTGTACCATCTACAAGAATCACTGCAGGAACGAGTACCTTTAAGAAATGGGTGTTTAAGAAATGTACCTTTAAGACATGGGTGTTTATCAGTGATGTCAGAGTGTGGGTGGAGATGGGCTGTCTGGCAGCTTTTTACTTTTGTTTTAGGCTGTTTGCTGCAGGGTGTGTTTTAGTTTCGTTTTCAGTGTTGGAGCTGAAGCCAGACCAAGCAGGTGTACTGCTGTTCTCGCTGCCATCAAAAGACTATCTCTTGATCATTTGGTGAATTCAGAATTATAAATGTTTTCAGTAGTGACTTTAATCTGATGTGTTTCTGTTAAAGGTTTTGTTTTTAAGTCGTATGGATGTTAAAAGGAAAGCTCAAAGGATAACTTAGTGTTGTAGTCTTTGGGGGTTGTATTTGAATTAATGGTTGCTAAGATGTTCACTGTATGTTTTAAAAAGGTTAACTTGAGTTCATAGAATAAACATTGTTTTGCTTTAAAAAAAACTTTTCCATTTCTGCTGTACCACACCTGTAGAGTGGGCTGTGTGATCCGCATACCACAATCTATTAAAAGTTGTGGGTCAGGTGGACTCCATGATACACTTTGGGGTTCTCTAAACACTGGCCCACAACAATCCTGACTTGGAAATATATCGCTGTTCCTTCATAGTTGCTTGATCGAAATCTTGGAACTCCCTCCCTAACAGCACTGTCGGTATACCTCAGGGATAGCAGCAGTTCAAGAAGGCAGCTCATCAGCAACCTCTCGAGAGCAATTAGGGATGGGCAATAAATGATGACCTAGCCATCGATACCAAAATTCCGTAAATTAATTTTAAAAACAGGATGCTTTGTGTATTGTACGTTTTGACAAAAAGGATAAACAGTGCAGTCTCTGGGCTGACGCCAATATCACCAACAAAGATCTGGTGAGAAATCCAACAATAGGTCATCCAAGGTTCGGCAACCTTCAAAAACAGTGGCCTACACTCAACAGGAACCAAACTCCTCATGCAAGGACATCATACCTCTATAAATGGAATTTCAATGACAGCCCAATGCGTGACTGTGGTCACCCAGATTAGACTGTTCACCACATTGTGAATGAATGTGATCTATAAAAATTGATAGCAGGATTCAAGGCAATCCACCTTACAACACACAGCGCTGTTACTTGGACTTTGATTTGCAAAGCTGCAAGATGTTGTATGGAAGAAGAAGAATCTAACCCCATCAACCTAACCTCCAATCCTTTCTCCTTCGTGTCTAAATTCCCCTGGAATGCTTTGATGCTATTTGCCACAACTATTCCCTGTGGTAGGACGGTCTACATTCTAACCAACTTGTGTTTTTTTTATTCTTTAGGGTGTGGGTGTCTGTGGGATGACCAGACATTTGTTGCCCAAACCTAATTGCCCTTGAACAAAGGGCAGTTAAGAATCAACCATGTTGTTGCAGATCTAGAATCACAAGTAGGCAACTGTTTTTGTTGAGTTGCCTCAGGGGACATTAGTTTTCTTACTCCAGAAGAGATCTTGCTGGAAACGATAGACTTCCTGCCAGGAAATGAGGAGAGGCTGTTTCCTCTTGTGGGAGAATCTAGAACTGGGGTCACTGTTTAAAAATAAGGGGTTGCCCATTTAAAATGGAGATGAGGTGAATGTCTTTCTCTCAAAGGGTTGTGAGTCTTTGGAACTCTCTTCCTGAAAAGGCAGTGGAAGCAGAGTTGTTGAATATTTTTAAGATGAGGTGGATAGGTTCTTGGTAAGCAAGGCGGTGTTAGGTTATTGGGGTTAAGCGGGATGTAGATTTGAGGTTACTACCCAATCAGCCATGATATTATTAAATGGCGGAGCAGTCTCGAGGGACCATGCTCCTTATTCGTATGTATATTCATACATATGATACTTTTATTTACATAACTGACTATATACAAGGTTACAGAATATCAACATAGCTACAGCTCCTCTTTGAGGTGCTCCTCACTCATTTTCTCTAAGTGAGTGATATCATTATGGTGTGGCTCCTTATTCAAATGCTCAGTAGTTATTATCAGAGTTAACCCTTTACTCGACCGGCCAACCAGTTAAGGACAGCAGATTTCTTTCCCCAAAGGACATTTATGAACTAGATGTTTTTTTGCTAACAATCGGTGATAGTTTCACTTTATTTCTGAGACTAGCTTTCAATTCCAGATTTTATTAATTGAATTTAAATTCCACCAGCTACTCTGCTGGGATTTGAATCCATGTCTCCAGAGCATTAGCATGGACCTCTGGATTACTAGTGCAGTGACATAGGTGGATTGGCCATGCTAAATTGCCCCTTCATTGGAATTTTTTAAAACACTTTCCTATGTCCAATATTAAGGCTTCTTTGGACTGAAGGAATTAGGAACTACATGTTTCCTCATCCAGTCAGGATGCTCATAGTTCAACAGGTGTTCTGTGAAGACTCTCTCTGTAGCGAAGCAAGTGTGTCCAGTGAGTATCTGGTGTGTCTATAGCTGATTTCAGCCAAGGTGATAATAAGGATACTAAAATTAGTTTTGACCTTCTCTGGGTCAGGGGCGTGGTATTTTAGTTAGGGTCCCCACTAATACTTACAATCCATTATCCCAACCAGTAAAGCGTCTTTGTAGAGATTGGGTGAAAGCATTTTGCGGCATTTTCTATGTTAAAGACACTGTACAAATTTGTTGATATTATTTACTGGTTAAATTGCAATTAATGGGAACATGCAAATAGACACAGAATTTATTTGATTTACACATGACGTTTCCACAATTGAAACCGGCATTAAAGCATCAGACGTAACCAATAGCGTTCAAGGCATTCAGAGCGGATGGAGTATCTTGTGGACGTTGATAATAAGTAAACGCAGAAAAGGTGAAGCATCAAGTATTCCTTTGCAAGACATTTTTGAAGAGAGCAAAAACAATAAAAGCTAACAGTGTGACCATCTCACTCAGCCCCTTCTACTGAATCATTTCAGCTGGATCACCTCTTCCTAATAGGGGTCAAAGCTGCTCTTTCACCATATGTCAGAATAAAACTTTGACACTGTCATGAAACAATAACTGTCGTAAGTACATCTTCCATGGTGTTGCTCACAGTGAGTCATCTTACCTTATGACTTTATCTGTGACTCATTGGGAATTGTTTTGCATTTCTGTTCTGTTTTGCTCTTCCAGCTGTTGTGCATTTTTGTAATAATATGCAATGAGGTTTTTTTTAGCATTTAGCCATTTAAAATTAGTGCAACATAGCTGAATAAATTAGTTTGGCAGAAACCTCTTATTTAGCAACATTTCTTAGAGCAGTGAACTAAGCTGTTGCATCTTTTTATCTTTTATAATGCCGTTCAAGGCTCAAAGGAATTCCACAGTACAAAGCCCTGTCTCATCCTTGTGTTAGCATGAGAAATAGCCTCCTCTCTAATTTTAAAAACACTTTACTAAGATTTTTATTTTAAAACCTTTGACTATAACTAAGGGCGCCATGATTGAAACTAACACTCGGGCGCTCCACTGAAAACAATGAACAGTGGGCAACGAATCTAGAAGCTGAGGTTAAACAAATAAACATTATCGGCGCGATTCACCCAAAAAATGGCTAAAGTGTCATTTTGGGCGTGTTTGGTGGATGTTTCCCACCAGCTTTTTGGTGAGATCCTGGTCTCTATTCACTTGCACTTAGCTGTTTTTTGGGGCCTTGGGGAGTTTCTCCCCCAGTCCAGCCCACACTTAGGAATATTTTCATCACTGGGGAGCTGAACTCACTGACAAAACCGGCTCCTCCGAGATCAGGGGGCCATTTTGAAAGGGTGCACCTAACTCTAAGTGAGCTTGAGGGTCCCCCGTACACCCCACCCATGGAAAAGGGCATCAACCCCCCTCCCCCATGGTGGGCACACCAGGTCTGGTTACCTCTGTTTTAGATATACATAGGCTGTGTATCTGTCTGAGTCCTGGGTTGGCCATAATTCCCATGGTCCTTTGCAGGTGGCCATCTTAGATGGCTACACCCCACCCTTCACTCCCCTTTCATGGGCATTCCCGCTCTCAGGCCCTGACTATTGACATGCCAGTCTGACACACGGCAATGCCCTTAACATACTGCCAATGCCAGGAGGGGGGGTTCTAGGGTACTTCCTGTACCTGTCCACAACCACCCAGGGGCCTCCAATGGCCTTCAAGACCCCTGGATTGGCCATCAAGCCTGGCCTCTCCTTGTGGAGGCCAGTACTAACCAATGGCTGGATGGGGCTTTGAGAGTGTAGCCAGTCACTCCCGGGAGTCGGGAGACTGTGACCGCAACCTAATGGTTCATTTAAACATTCTTATTTGGATGATGCGCTGCTGGTGCCACCTGGGCACCATGGCAGTGCCAACTGGGTGCCAGCCTGGCATTGCCAGTTTTAAGGAGCACTGCCAGGTTGGCTATGCCAAGGTGCGAAGCTGGCATTTTTTGTGCCCTGACGATCGGACAGGGGTGCCCGGCACGGATGTTGGGGGGATGCGGGGGGGGGGGGGGGGGGGGTCAGGAACCCTCCCATAGTGCGTTGCAGCTATGTTAGTGGTCGCGTCAGGGACCTCAGATATCGGGACGTCAATTCAAAAATGGCGTCTCACTCTCTCGCTATACCCAGGACTTCCAGCGAGCGGAGCTCCTCAGTGTAGGAATCAGGGCTATGTGCGACCTCAGCTTTGCGTTCCATGCTGAGGCCCCTTATTTAACGCCAGTGCATTGTATAGCCATGTGTTTCTTGGTGCTGCGAGTGCTGGGAAACACGTGGCTAAACACGCTCGCTTTGGGGCTTTGTTCCCATTTAACTGAATCATGCCCTGAGTCACTTTTCTGGGCCCTGGGGTGTTTCTCTCCGGTTTAGCCCACATTCAGAATTCTTTTCAACACTGGCTTCCATTTTGAAAGGGTGCCCCGATCTCTAAGTGAGCTTGTGGGTCCCCCACACCCCACCCATGGGCAATGTCACCCCTTACACACATGGGCACGATGCCACATCCCCGCAAGCGAGGACATACCGCTATGGGATCCCCCTTTTCAGATCCTTCCACACACCCTTACCGCCCCCCGCCCCAAACTCCAGGACACCACCCATCGCCCACCAACCTCCCAGAGTCCCCTACTAACCTGCCATGCATCCACCCCTTCAAACCCCCACCCCCCTTTCATGGGCATACCCCCTCT
Organism: Scyliorhinus torazame; assembly: GCF_047496885.1. Classification (NCBI taxonomy): domain Eukaryota; kingdom Metazoa; phylum Chordata; class Chondrichthyes; order Carcharhiniformes; family Scyliorhinidae; genus Scyliorhinus; species Scyliorhinus torazame. The sequence goes on along the minus strand of NC_092714.1, from coordinate 57,550,602 downwards.
TGGGTCCTAACCCTTGGCAGTGCCACCTTGACACCCAGGCACCATTGCACTGCCACCTTTAAACCCTACTTAGGCGTGCGGTGTTTGGTCACGTCCTTTCGAGCGTGATTCCAAGGCCCTGCGGGTCCTGGGTATATCCCGTGGGAGGTCTCTGCGGGATCTACCGGCCACGTTTTACTCTCACTTAAGACCAATACGGACACAAAATTGTGTTTCATATTTATTTTTATTTTGAATGTGGGTCCTGTGCTGACTTACAGCAGATGCTGTAATGCAGTCGAGTTGAGTTCTGACTATCTTGTTTACCATCTCAATTGGCACGTGCTCATTTCATAGCTGGACAGAAACATAAATTCATATTTCAGATGTCTTGATTACTTCAACCCAGAAGAAAATGAATTCAAGCAGTAATGCTCCACAGCAATTTGCACATTTCTCTTCCTCAAACCTATTTATTTGAAATAGGATTGGTTTTCTATCACAGCAGTTACTGTTTACCTCGTCGTTGGAATTACATTAATTTAGCCACCAGAAAGTGATTGAAATGAAAAACACAGTATTCAGCTCAAAGAGGCAGCCACAGTTGAAGTGGGTTTTATATTGGAAATGCTGGAAAAATATTCACTGGGGACAGAGGTGGCTGTGGTTGCATCTGGGACTAAATAACGCGTGTACATGTTTTATTGCAAATGAAGAGAAAGCAAAAGAAGTTAAATGCAACCAACTTTGACATTGTTCTGATTTAACTTGCCAGCTGTTAACATTGCACATGATGCCTCTGGGTACTGTGCATGGGCAATGATATTGTGTCCTTTCAATATCCGTATTGCAGAACATTCACATCAGCTCCACCACTGTCAACTTTTCCCAAGTGAATTAAGCCAATTGTGTTCTTGGCGATTCAGGTCCAGTTTCTCGTGCAAATGGAATTCAACATTATTCCTTTGTGGTAGCTGCTCCAGTCTTATACAGATGTTGTTTTTCAATTGTACTTCAGGGTTAGGCTTAATATAATTCCAATTAAGAGATAATTAAGAGAGCAGGGATGTTCGAACGTAAGTGAGGGTTGCTTCCATAATGTTAGTTTGAGGAAGAACAGCTGCTTTTAAAGACTTATGTTGCCCGTATAATTCTGGGTGAATTTATTCTATTGAAAATATATTTATAAATCTTTTTATATGTGACTTTTACTACATTTCAAATGTTCCAATATTGTGCTCCAATCTGTCTTCTAAAACTCCAAGCAAGTCCAAGCCAAGTTATAAATCGTATCTTTGGTGAAGATCTGCATCAACCCTGTAGCAAAAATTTAAAAGAATTTTGAACTGTGTGGTAGTTTGCATTAGGGGTCATGTGGGACTGTGAAGCCGTGATGTCATTGGCTGACAGATCCCGGGTCCTGGTTGGCCGTTGACCTCTAGCTCCGCCCTGAAGGCGGAGTATAAGAACCAGGAGTCCCCCCCCGCAGGCCAGTCTACTACTGAACTGCGGGGGAACAGTCACGCTTAATAAAGCCTCATCAACTTCACTCTATTCGTCTCTCGGAGTCTTTGTGCGCTACAATTTATTAAGCGTGACTAAAGGACTATGGAGCTCAGGATCATCCCGGAATGCCTGAGGATCAGCCCCCACGCAGTGAACGCAGCAGCAGCTTTCAAGCACTGGCAGACTTGTTTCGAGGCCTACCTCAGAACGGCCCCCGGCCGGGTCACAGAAGACCAAAAACTACAGGTCCTGCACTCGAGGTTAAGCACGGAGATTTTCTCTCTCATCGAAGACGCAGAGGATTTCCAGACGGCGTTCGCAGCACTAAAAAGTCTCTATGTTCGCCCAGTAAACCAGATCTACGCTCGCTATCAACTCGCAACGAGACGGCAAAGTCCCGGAGAATCGATAGATGAATTCTATGCCGCGCTACTAATTTTGGGACGGGCCTGCAGCTTCCCGCCGGTGAACGCAAATGAACACACGGACATGTTAATGCGCAATGCTTTTGTGGCAGGTATGAACTCCTCCCAAATCCGCCAAAGACTTTTAGAAAAAGAGTCGCTAGGACTCTCAGAGGCACGGGCCCTAGCAGCCTCCCTGGACGTGGCCGCGCGAAACGCCCGCGCCTACGGCCCCGACCGCGCGGCAGCCCATTGGGCTCCGTACGCACCCGCCGCGACAAACCCACCCCCTCCCCCGGACACCCCACAGGCTTGCGCAGTTCAAATGCCAAGTCGCACCGGGGGAGCCCGCTGCTATTTCTGCGGCCAGGCGAAACACCCCCGGCAGTGCTGCCCGGCCCGCGCAGCGATCTGTAAGAGCTGCGGGAAAAAGGGCCATTTCGCGGCTGTGTGCCGGTCCCGGGAGGTCGCCGCTGTCCCAGGACAACAGGGAGCCCTGCACGCCTTTTACGCTCCCCAACCCCCCCAGCGCCCCATGTACGACCCGCAGGCGCAACCACTTTGGGTCCCGACCACCGCTCTCCCCGGAGAAGAGGGAGTTCTGCGCGTCTCTAACGCTCCCCAACCCCCCCCCCCGCGCCCCAGGTATGACCCGCCGGCGCTACCACTTTGGGTCCCGGCCACCGCTGTCCCCAGAGAAGAGGAAGTCCTGCGTGTTCCTAACGCTCCCCAACCCCCCCAGCGCCCCATGTGCGACCCACAGGCGCCGCCATTTTGGGTCCCGGCCACCACGAGGGGAGGAGGGGCGCCGCCATCTTGGACCACCCCAGACCTGTGCGACGCATGGGGGCGGCCATTTTGTCCACCCCCGCCGCCATCTTGTGACCCCCCAGCCATGTGCGATGCATGGGGGCAGCCATCTTGTTCACCCCCGACGCCATCTTGGACGGCAACAACGGACCCCAGTGTCGACGGCTCCACAGGGTTCGAAGAAGACGCTCAACCATTACGACCACGTCTGGCTTCAATGACGCTGGACCAAGCACGGCCCCGGGCGCTCCAGACGACGACGACAACGGTGCTGATAAACGGGCACGAGACACCATGCCTGGTCGACTCCGGGAGCACGGAGAGCTTTATCCACCCCGACACGGTAAGACGCTGTTCTTTGACCATCCGTCCCAGCGCACAAAAGATTTCCCTAGCTGCAGGATCCCACTCCGTACAGATCAAAGGCTTCTGCATAGTTACCCTAACGGTGCAAGGGAGGGTGTTCAAAAACTACAGGCTCTACGTCCTTCCCCAACTCTGCGCCCCCACATTACTGGGATTAGACTTCCAGTGCAATCTACAGAGCCTAACCTTCAAATTCGGCGGCCCAATACCCCCACTCACTATCTGCGGCCTCGCAACCCTCAAGGTTCAACCCCCATCCTTGTTTGCAAACCTCACCCCGGATTGCAAACCCGTCGCCACTAGGAGCAGACGGTACAGCGCCCAGGACCGGACCTTCATTCGGTCCGAAGTCCAGCGGCTACTGAAGGAAGGCATAATCCAGGCCAGCAATAGTCCCTGGAGAGCACAGGTGGTAGTAGTAAAGACAGGGGAGAAGCAAAGGATGGTCAGAGACTATAGCCAGACCATCAACAGGTACACACAACTAGACGCGTACCCTCTCCCCCGCATATCCGACATGGTCAATCGGATTGCCCAATATAAGGTCTTCTCCACCGTGGACCTCAAGTCCGCCTACCATCAGCTCCCCATCCGCCCAAGTGACCGCAAGTACACAGCCTTCGAGGCAGACGGGCGATTATACCACTTCCTAAGGGTCCCATTTGACGTCACAAACGGGGTCTCGGTCTTCCAACGAGAGATGGACCAAATGGTTGATCAACACGGGTTGCGGGCCACGTTCCCGTATCTCGACAATGTAACCATCTGCGGCCACGATCAGCAGGACCACGACGCCAACCTCCAAAAATTCCTCCAGACCGCTAAAGCCTTGAACCTCACGTACAACGAGGACAAGTGCGTTTTTAGCACCAACCGGCTAGCCATCCTGGGCTACGTAGTGCGCAATGGGATAATAGGCCCCGACCCCGAACGTATGCGCCCCCTCATGGAATTTCCCCTCCCGCACTGCTCAAAAGCCCTAAAACGCTGCCTGGGGTTCTTTTCATACTACGCCCAGTGGGTCCCCCAGTATGCAGACAAGGCCCGCCCCCTAATACAGACCACGACCTTCCCTCTGTCGACAGAGGCTTGCCAGGCCTTCAGCCGCATCAAAGCGGATATCGCAAAGGCCACGATGCGCGCCATCGACGAGTCCCTCCCCTTCCAGGTCGAGAGCGATGCCTCCGACGTAGCTCTAGCGGCCACCCTTAACCAAGCGGGCAGACCCGTGGCCTTTTTCTCCCGAACCCTCCACGCTTCAGAAATCCGCCACTCCTCAGTGGAAAAGGAAGCCCAAGCCATAGTGGAAGCGGTGCGACATTGGAGGCATTACCTGGCCGGCAGGAGATTCACTCTCCTCACGGACCAACGGTCGGTAGCCTTCATGTTCGATAATGCACAGCGGGGCAAAATCAAAAACGACAAGATCTTAAGGTGGAGGATCGAGCTCTCCACCTGCAACTACGAGATCTTGTATCGTCCCAGAAAGCTGAACGAGCCGTCCGATGCCCTATCCCGCGGCACATGTGCCAACGCACAAATTAACCGCCTCCAAACCCTCCACGAGGACCTCTGCCACCCGGGGGGTCACTCGGTTCTACCACTTTATTAAGTCCCGCAACCTCCCATACTCTTTGGAGGAGGTCCGTACAGTCACAAGGAACTGCCACATCTGCGCAGAGTGCAAACCGCATTTTTTCAGGCCGGTTGGTGCGCACCTGATTAAGGCTTCCCGCCCCTTTGAATGCCTTAGTCTGGATTTCAAAGGACCCCTCCCCTCCACCGACCGCAACACATACTTCCTTAATGTGGTGGACGAGTACTCCCGCTTCCCATTCGCCATCCCCTGCCCTGACATGACCGCGGCCACAGTCATTAAAGCCCTGAACACCATATTCACACTGTTCGGTTGCCCCGCATACGTCCACAGCGACAGGGGGTCCTGCTTCATGAGTGACGAGCTGCGCCAGTTCCTGCTCAGCAACGGTATAGCCTCGAGCAGGACGACCAGCTACAACCCCCGGGGGAACGGGCAAGTAGAGAGGGAGAACGGCACGGTCTAGAAGACCGTCCTACTGGCCCTACGGTCCAGGGACCTCCCAGTTTCACGGTGGCAGGAGGTCCTCCCGGACGCCCTCTACTCCATCCGGTCACTACTGTGTACTAGCACTAACCAAACGCCTCATGAGCACCTCCTTGTCTTCCCCAGGAAGTCCTCCTCTGGAACGTCGCTGCCGACCTGGCTGGCGGCCCCAGGACCCATCTTGCTCCGAAAACATGTGCGGGCGCACAAGTCGGACCCGTTGGTCGAAAGGGTTCACCTCCTTCACGCGAACCCGCAGTACGCTTACGTGGAGTACGCCGACGGCCGACAGGACACGGTCTCCCTGCGAGATCTGGCGCCCCCCCGACACCAATCACCCCCCTCCCTGCCACCGCCGCACCCCGCGACCGCCCCCTTCCCAGGAGGATCGGTCCTCCTCCCAGGCCCGACCAGGAGTGAAGCCCAAGCTGAAACCGTAAGGCTCCCGGAGACGACAACACCGGAACAAGCACCACCACCACCACCGGGGCCGAGGCGATCGACACGGACGACCAGACCGCCCGACCGACTCGTGGCGTCGATCTAACACTACAATATGTGGACTTTTAACGAGAACATTTTGTCTTTTTCTCCTGACGATTACTGTAAATAGTTTGAAATAAAAAAAAACCTTGTACATACTGTAATAACATGCGAAAGTTTTCCTCCCAGGACCAGCCTTGTAAACCCTTACCACCATGCGAAGCATCACCCCGCCGGGTTCATTTTTAACAAGGGGTGAATGTGGTAGTATGCATTAGGGGTCATGTGGGACTGTGAAGCCGTGATGTCATTGGCTGACAGATCCCGGGTCCTGGTTGGCCGTTGACCTCTAGCTCCGCCCTGAAGGCGGAGTATAAGAACCAGGAGTCCTCCCCCGCAGGCCAGTCTACTACTGAACTGCGGGGGAACAGTCACGCTTAATAAAGCCTCATCGACTTCACTCTATTCGTCTCTCGGAGTCTTTGTGCGCTACAAACTGTTTCTCTAGGAGATCTTGCAGATCTTTCACCGGAGTTACGATCAACAATTGGGAGAATCCTGTGGAAATTAATTCCCACGTGTCAAGCATGTAGTTTGACTGTATAGTTGTGAGTAGCCGGTACCCCTCTTAATTCTTCCAAATAGACCTTCTTGATGTATGCGCTTCGACAGCAAAGATTGAAGTTTCAATTGGCCTACTTTATACTTGAAGGTTTATGAACTTATTCTACATTCCTGCATGCCCTATTTCTGAACAACTGTTAATTGACCTATTTTCTGATTATTCTAGTTCAGCATCACAACAGGTTGTGAACTTCCTCATAGAGATATATAGCAAACTCCATTATGAGAAGATAATGCTTACTCACTTTAGGTACCTGGGGGTGCAGGTTTCTCGGGATTGGGGGGGCTCCGCAGGTACAACATTTCTAGTTTGGTGGGGAGGGTGAAAGCTGATCTGGCAAGGTGGGATGGCCTCCCTCTGTCACTGGCGGGTCGGGTACAGGCGGTTAAAATGAACGTGTTGCCGCGATATGAACTTCCCGGTGGAGCCGGCCTCCACATTGCTGGAGGAGGTGCTGACGACAGGGGGACTGGAGAAGGGGGTAGAGTCGGCGGTTTACGGAGCTGTTTTGGAAGAGGAGAAGGCACCACTGGAAGGGTTCAAAGCAAAGTGGGAGGAAGAGCTGGGAGAGGTTATAGAAGAGGGGGTCTGGTGTGAGGTGCTCCGGAGAGTGAATGACTCCACCTCGTGCGCGAGGTTGGGGCTGATACAGCTGAAGGTGGTATACAGAGCACACCTCACGAGGCCGAGGAAGAGCCGATTCTTTGAAGGAGTGGAAGATGCGTGTGAACGTTGCGGGGGCCCCCCCGCTAATCACGTTCATATGTTTTGGGCCTGTCCAAAGCTAGAGGATTACTGGAAGGAGGTTTTTAGGGTAATTTCTAAAGTGGTGCACGTGAAACTGGACCTGGGCCCTTGGGAGGCCATATTCGGGGTGTCGGACGAGCCAGAGTTGGAAACGGGTGCGGGGGCAGATGTTGTAGCCTTCGCCTCGTTGGTCGCCCGAAGGCGGATCCTGATGGGTTGAAGAGCAACCTCTCCACCCTGTGCCCTGGCGGGCCTGGAAGGCACCCAGATGGCACTGCCAGGGTGCCCATGTGACAATGTCAGGGTGTCAGGGGTACCAGATTACCACCTTGCCCAGAGCCTGACCATCCGGAGGCCATCGATCACCTGGGAGATCCCCCAAGTACCATTATGCTTGTTCCACACTTGCTCAACAGCACCCGGTCAATGTCTCTGAGGCGAGGCCATTCGATACCGAGCTTTGGGTAACTCCGGCACAGGCATATTCAAGTGAGCCTAACTACTCACTTGAATGTGCAAATCTGGTTCACGCCCAGTGAGGGTGAAATACAGTTCGCATCTGAATAGCAGCTGCTCTCAAAACAGTTAGTTTTGATCTTTCTGTGAACAGGAGCAGTTTCTCTTAAAAACAGTGAGTTAAAGATTTGTGTGTGAACAGGAGCAGTTTCTCAGAGGCTGCCAAATTAAACCGTACTCTGAGACAGGCAAGAAGCTGTAGGCTGTTTCCTGAGTGGATTTCCTTCTCCCAATCATTTTATTATTATCCTCTTAATAAAAAGGATTTCTATTAAGCAAGTAATCCCGGGTCTACTAACTGTATTTAAAAATGGATTTTGACGGGACTTCCGGTTGCGGCGATGCGGAGCTTAGCCGCACATTTCGGCAGCTCCCGCTAGAACGAACTTTTGGGCTCTCCGGAGGACCCCAACGGAAATGTTTTGATCAAATCCCGTGTGGGAAGGTGAAGTAAGGTCCCCCTTCCGTCGTGTATGGAGGGGACTTGAAGTGGAGCGACGGAAAAAGAGGCTTTGGAGCAGCGGCAGAAACGAGGGGGAAAAAACAAGATGGCGGAGGACGGAGATCGAGCAGCATGGGGGCCGGAACAGCAGGGGTTTCTTAGGTGCTGCGTGGAGGAGCTTAAAAAGGAGGTGCTGGTGCCAATGCTGTTGGCGATCGAGGGGCTGAAGGCGACCCAGAAGGCCTAGGCGGTAGAGCTCCGAGAGGTGAAGGAAAAAACTAACGAGAACGAGGACGAGATCTTGGGCCTGGCGGTGAAGATGGAGGTGCACGAGGTGCTGCACAAGCGGTGGGCCGAGAGATTCGAGGTCCTGGAGAACAGGTCGCGGAGGAAGAATCTCCGGAATCTGAGTCTCCCCGAAGGGGTGGAGGGGGCTGATGCCGGGGCGTACGTGAGCACGATGCTCCATTCGCTGATGGGTGCGGAGGCCTCTCCGAGCCCCCTGGAGCTAGAAGGGTCTCACCGGGTCTTGGCGAGGAGACCCAAGGCTGGCGAGCCGCCAAGGGCGATAGTGGCGAGGTTCCATCGTTTTGCGGACAGAGAGAGTGTCCTGAGATGGGCCAAGAAGGAGCGGAGCAGTAGATGGGAGAATGCGGTGATCCGAGTCTACCAGGACTGGAGCGCGGAGGTGGCAAAGAGGAGAGCTGGCTTCAACCAGGCCAAGGCGGTGCTGCATAAAAAGGGGGTGAGATTCGGAATGCTGCAGCCTGCGCGACTGTGGGTCACGTATCAGGATCGACACCACTATTTCGAAACGCCAGAAGAGGCTTGGACCTTTATCCAAACGGAAAAATTGGACTCGAACTGAGGGACTGTGGTAGTGGGGGAGATGTTGACTGTATACAGGGTTGTAAATATGGGTAAAGAATGTTTCACGGGTGGGACGATGGATGGGGATGGGGGAAGAGTTTTTGAAGGGGGGACAGTGAGGAACGTGGGCGTCGGTGCTGGAGGGAGGTGAGACACGGGGATGGGGGAATTGGGATAAGGCCGCAACAGGAGCTGCGCCACAGGGGGTGGTGCTGGCTCAGGAAAGCGCGGGCTTTTTCCCGCGTTAAGAAGGGGGGGGGTGGAGGAGCGCAAGGAGGAGGAGGGATTTCCACATGGGGGGGTGGGGTCAACTGAAGGCGGGGGAAGCCGGGGTCAGCAGGAGTCAGCTGACTTACGGAAGTATTATGGGGGGAGCAAAAGAGCTAGATTTGGATCTAGCGGGGGTGGGGTGGGGTGGGGGAGGGGGTAGGGGGGGACAATAGGGTTGCTGCTGCATTGACCGAGGGGGAACAGAAAATGGAAGAGGTGGTCGGGGCGGGGGTTCCCCGTCTGGGGGACTGGAGGGTGCGGGAGACGCGGGAGACGCGGGCACGGGACTGGCCTAAAATAGGAGATGGCTAGTCGCCAGGGGGGTGGGGGTGGGAAGCCCCCCAATCCGGCTGATCACGTGGAATGTGAGAGGCCTAAATGGGCCGGTTAAGAGAGCCCGGGTGTTCGCGCACTTAAAGGGACTGAAGGCAGACGTGGTCATGCTTCAGGAGACACATTGGAAGGTGGCAGATCAGGTCAGGTTAAGAAAGGGATGGGTAGGACAGGTGTTCCATTCGGGGCTGGATGTGAAGAATAGAGGGGTGGCAATACTGGTGGGAAGCGGGTGTCGTTTGAGGCCAAGAACATAGTCGCGGACAATGGAGGCCGATACATGATGGTGAGCGGTAGGTTGCAGGGGATGGGGGTGGTATTGGTAAATGTATACGCCCCGAATTGGGACGATGCTGGATTCATGAAACGGATGTTGGGGCGTATTCCGGACTTGGAGGTAGGAAGCTTGATAATGGGTGGGGATAATGCTGGGGTGTTGGACCCAGCACTGGATCGCTCCAGATCTAGGACCGGAAAGAGGCCGGCTGCGGCCAAGGTGTTCAGGGGGTTTATGGACCAGATGGGGGGAGTAGATCCATGGAGATTAGCCAGGCCTTTGGCCAGAGAATTTTCTTTTTTCTCCCATGAACACAAGGCCTACTCCCGGATAGATTTTTTTTGTTCTGGGCAGGGCATTGATCCCGAAAGTGGAGGGAACGGAGTATTCAGCCATAGCCATTTCGGACCACACCCCACACTGGTTGGAACTGGGGGAGGAGAGGGACCAACGCCCGCTGTGGCGGTTGGATGTGGGACTGTTGGCAGACGAGGAAGTGTGCGGGAGGGTGCAGGGGTGTATCGAAAGGTATCTGGAGGCCAACGACAACGGGGAGGTGCAGGTGGGAGTAGTATGGGAGACACTGAAGGCGGTGGTCAGGGGAGAGTTAATCTCCATCAGGGCTCATAGGGAGAAGAGAGAGGGCAGCGAAAGGGAGAGGTCAGTGGGGGAGAATTTACGAGTAGACAGGAGATATGCAGAGGCCCCTGATGAGCGACTACTCAGGGAGAGGCGATGTCTCCAGACGGAGTTCGACCTGTTGACCACAGGGAAGGCAGAGGCACAGTGGAGGAAGGAACAGGGGGCGATATATGAATATGGGGAGAAGGCGAGCCGGATGCTGGCACATCAGCTCCGTAAGAGGATGGCAGCGAGGGAAATAGGTGGAGTCAAGGATGGAAGGGGAACTACGGTGCGGAGTGCGGTGAAAGTGAATGAGGCATTCAAGGCCTTCTACGAGGAGCTGTATAGGTCCCAGCCCCCAGGGGGAAAAGAGGGGATGCAACGATTCTTGGACCAACTGAGGTTCCCGAGGGTGAAGGAGCAGGAGGTGGCTGGTTTGGGGGCACCAATTGGGGTGGAGGAGCTGGTTAAAGGACTAGGGAGCATGCAGGCAGGGAAGGCCCCGGGACCGGATGGGTTCCCGGTGGAGTTCTATAGGAAGTATGTAGACCTGTTAGCCCCGTTGCTGGTAAGGACTTTTAATGAGGCAAGGGAGGGGGGGACCCTGCCCCCGACAATGTCGAAGGCGACAATCTCTTTGATCCTGAAGTGGGATAAGGACCCACTGCAATGCGGGTCGTATAGGCCGATATCGCTCCTCAACGTAGATGCTAAGTTGCTGGCAAAAGTGTTGGCTACGAGGATTGAGGACTGTGTCCCAGGGGTGATTCACGAGGACCAGACGGGATTTGTAAAGGGCAGGCAGCTAAATACCAATGTGCGGAGGCTCCTAAATGTGATTATGATGCCATCGGTGGAGGGAGAGGGGGAGATAGTGGCAGCCATGGAAGCGGAGAAGGCCTTTGACCAAGTAGAGTGGGAGTATCTCTGCGGAGGTTTGGGTTCGGGGGAGGGTTTATTAGCTGGGTCAGGCTCCTATATAGAGCCCCGGTGGCGAGTGTGGTTACGAATCGGCGGAGGTCGGAGTACTTCCGGCTGTATCGAGGGACGAGGCAGGGGTGCCCCCTGTCCCCCCTGTTGTTTGCATTAGCAATTGAACCTTTGGCCATGGCACTAAGGATGTCCAGGAAATGGAGGGGGGTGGTCCGAGGGGGAGAGGAGCATCGAGTGTCGCTGTACGCAGACGACCTGTTGCTGTATGTGGCGGACCTGGTGGAGGGGATGGTGGAGGTCATGCAGATCCTAAGGGAGTTTGGGGACTTCTCGGGCTACAAGCTCAATGTAGGGAAGAGTGAGCTCTTTGTGGTGCATCCGGGGGATCAGGGAAGAGGGATAGACGACCTACCATTGAGGAGGGTGGAAAGGAGCTTCTGATACTTGGGAATCCAGGTAGCTGGGGGGCCCTGCACAAACTTAATTTGACGCGGCTGGTGGAGCAGATGGAAGAGGACTTTGAACGGTGGGACATGTTGCCACTCTCGCTAGCGGGCATGGTACAGTCGATTAAAATGGTGGTCCTCCCGAGGTTTCTTTTTGTATTCCAATGCCTTCCAATTGTGATCACCAAGGCCTTTTTTAAGAAGGTAGGCAGGAGCATTATGGGTTTCGTGTGGGCGAGTAAGACCCTGAGGGTAAGGAGAGGGTTCCTAGAGCGTAGTAGAGATAGAGGAGGGCTGGCGTTGCCGAATCTGGGTGGCTACTACTGGGCAGCCAATGTGGCGATGATCCGTAAGTGGGTGATGGAGGGAGAGGGGGCGGCATGGAAGAGGTTGGAGGTGGCGTCCTGCAAAGGAAAGAGCCTGGGGGCACTGGTGACGGCACCGCTGCCGCTCTCGCCGACAAGGTACACCACGAGTCCGGTGGTGGCGGCAACGCTAAAGATCTGGGGCCAGTGGAGACGACACAGGGGTGTGATGGGAGCCTCGATGTGGTCCCCGATCAGGGATAACCATCGGTTTGTCCCAGGAAGGATGGACGGGTGGTTTCAGAGCTGGCATCGGGCAGGGATTAGAAGAATGGGGGACCTGTTCATCGATGGGACGTTTGCGAGCTTAGAGGCGCTGGAGGAGAGATTTGGACTACCCCCGGGAAACGCCTTCAGGTACATGCAAGTGAGGGCGTTTGTGAGGTGGCAGGTGAGGGAATTCCCGCTGCTCCCGGCACAGGGGATTCAAGACAGGGTGATTTCGGGCGTATGGGTCGGAGAGGGCAAGGTGTCGGCGATATACCAGGGGATGAAAGAAGAGGGGGAGGCTTTGGTAGAGGAGCTGAAGGGTAAATGGGGAGCTGGGGGAGGAGATTGAGGAGGGTCTGTGGGCTGATGCCGTAAGTAGGGTTAATTCCTCTTCCTCGTGTGCCAGGCTTGGCCTGATACAATTTAAGGTTGTTCACAGAGCGCATATGACGGGGGCAAAGTTGAGTAGGTTCTTTGGGGTGGAGGACAGATGCGGGAGGTGCTCAGGAAGCCTGGCGAACCATGTCCATATGTTTTGGTCATGCCCGGCACTGGATGGGTTCTGGAGGGGAGTTGCGAGAACAATATCGAAGGAGGGGGGGGGACATCTCTTTCTGGGGGGGGGGGGGGGGGGGGGCGGGGGGAAGAGGGAGGGGGGGGGGAGTTTTTTTTTTTCGGGGGGACATCTGAGCAAGAAAATACATAAATGATCCGGAAAACTGATATGTACGGGAGGAATCCAATGTACAAAGTTCTGTATCATATTGATTTGACATGTTTATGTCTTGCTATGCAAATTTTCTTTTCTTTTTGATACAGGGGGGGGGGATTTGTTTGTATGGTTGAAAATTTTGTTTAAAAATTCTTCATAAACATTTTTTTTTTTTTTTTTTAAGTGGATTTTGACCTGAGGTGGGTTTTGCTTGCAAGGAAAGAGAAGAGAGCAGTTAGGATTTATTGTTTCACAGTATTGTTAAGCATTGTTTAATGTGTCGGCTTTTTTTATGATGCTAAAGTAAGTAATACTGTGCGGGATTCTCCGGTCCGCCAGCCACATGTTTCTCGGCCGTGCACTGTTCGCCAGCGGCAGGATTCTATCTTCCTGCTACTTGTCAATGGGATTTCCCAATGTAACCACTCTATGCCAGGGGCGGGGAAGCCAGCTGGCGGGGGTCCGCTCCCGGCAAGAAAAGGGAATCGCAATGACTCGAGAATTCCAACCACTGTATTAGTAATAAATTTTGTTTTATTATACCGTATCCCTGTTGGGGTCTGGTCGAGGATTGTAATAATGTTTTTTTTTAAATAATATGTTTATTGAAGTTTTTTAACACAATTTTTCACCCTTACAAACAATAAACCCCCCCCTTGTAATAAAATAGAAAGAAAACACACATAGCAAGATATATACACGGTAAAACGATATGTTACATAGCTCTGTACACTGGCTCCCTCCCGTACATGCCAGTTTCCCAAATCTTTCATGTGTTCTCTTGCTCGAACACCCCCTAGGCAAACCCCCCTACCCCCTCCCTCCCTCCCCCCCCTCCTTCACAGGACATCCCCCCCCCCCCCCCCCCAGGTTGCTGCTGCTGCTGACCGACCTTCCTCTAACGCTCCGCGAGATAGTCTAGGAACGGTTGCCACCTCCTGTAGAACCCCTGCGCAGACCCTCTCAAGGCAAATTTTATCCTCTCCAGCTTAATGAACCCAGCCATATCATTTATCCAGGCCTCCACGCTGGGGGCTTCGCCTCCTTCCACATTAGCAAGATCCTTCGCCGGGCTACTAGGGACGCAAAGGCCAGAATGCCGGCTTCTTTCGCCTCCTGCACTCCCGGCTCATCCACTACTCCAAATATAGCTAGCCCCCAGCTTGGCTTGACCCGGACTTTCACCACCTGAGATATTGTTCCCGCCACTCCTCTCCAGAACCCCTCCAATGCCGGGCATGACCAAAACATATGGCCACGGTTCGCCGGACACCCTGAGCACCATCCACATCTGTCCTCTACCCCAAAAAACCTACTCAACCTCGCCCCTGTCAAGTGCGCTCTGTGAACCACCTTAAATTGTACCAGGCTGAGCCTGGCACACGAGGAGGAGGAATTAACCCTACCTAGGGCATCAGCCCATAACCCCTCCTCAATCTCCTCCTCCCATTTACCCTTCAGCTCCTCTACCAACGCTTCCCCCTCTTCTTTCATCTCCTGGTATATTGCCGACACCTTGCCCTCCCCAACCCATACACCTGAGATCACCCTGTCTTGAATTTCCTGTGCCGGGAGCAGCGGGAATTCCCTGACCCGTCGCCTCACAAAGGCCCTCACCTGCATGTATCTAAAAGCATTTCCCGGGGGTATCTCAAACTTCTCCTCCAGTGCCCCCAGGCTCGCAAACGTCCCATCAATGAACAGGTCCCCCATTCTTCTAATCCCCGCCCGATGCCAGCTCTGAAACCCCCGTCCATCCTCCCCGGGACAAACCGGTGGTTACCCCTGATCGGGGACCACACCGAGGCTCCCATTGCACCCCTGTGCCGTCTCCACTGGCCCCAGACCTTTAGCGTTGCCGCCACCACCGGACTCGTGGTGTACTTTGACGGCGAGAGCGGCAGCGGTGCCGTCACCAGCGCCCCCAGGCTCGTTCCTTTACAGGACGCCATCTCCAACCTCTTCCATGCCGCCCCCTCTCCCTCCATCACCCACTTACGGATCATCGCCACATTTTCTGCCCAGAACTAGGTTCGGCAGCGCCAACCTTCCTCGGTCCATACTGCGTTCCAGAAACCCTCTCCTTACCCTCGGGGTCCTATTCGCCCACACAAGCCCCATAATACTCCTGCCGACTCTCTTAAAAAAGGCCTTGGTGATCACGATGGGAAGGCACTGAAACACAAAAAGAAACCTCGGAAGGACCACCATTTTGACCGACTGCACTCTACCCGCTAGCGAGAGCAGTAACATGTCCCATCTTTTGAAGTGCTCCTCCATCTGCTCCACCAACCTCGTCAGATTCAGTTTATGTAGGGCCCCCCAATTCCTGGCTATCTGGATCCCCAGGTACCGAAAGCTCCCCTCCGCCCTCCTCAGTGGTAGCTCGCCTATCCCCCTTTCTTGGTCCCCTGCCTGTACTACAAAACTCATCCCTACATTGAGCTTATAGCCCGGAAAATCCCCAGACTCCCTGCATGACCTCCACCATCCCCTCCACTGGATCCGCCACATACAGCAACAGGTCATCCGCATAAAGCGACACTCGATGCTCTTCTCCCCCTCGGACCACCCCCCTCCATTTCTTAGACTCCCTCAATGATATGGCCAAGGGTTCAATCGCCAATGCAAACAACAGGGGGGACATGGGGGCACCCCTGCCACGTCCCACGGTACAGCCGAAAATACTCCGACCTCCGCCGGTTCGTCACCACACTCGCCACCGGGGCTCTGTAAAGGAGCTTAACCCACATTAGGGGCGGGGCCGAGTGGGAAACGCGGGCTTTGTTCCTGTGCTATGGTAATTATGGCGGGAATAGGGACGCAGGAAGGAGGGGGCCTCGCACAGTGAGGGACGAGGACAAGGGGGGAAGCTGAGGTCAGCCAGAGTTCGCTGACTTCTGGGAGCAACATGGGGGGTGCAACTACATAGGAAGGGATCTAGCGGAGGGGGGGAAGGGGGGGTTAACTGGGTTGCTGCTGCTAAGGAGAAGGGGGAGCTGTTATGGGATGGGGTGGTCGAGGTGGGAGGGCGCCGTCGGGGGGATACACGGGTACGTGGGAACCGGGTGAGAAGCTGGGTTAAAAAAGGGGATGGCTAGTCGACAAGGTGGGGGGGGTAAAGAGCCCCCCAACCCGGCTGATCACGTGGAACGTGAGAGGGCTGAACGGGCCGATTAAAAGGGCACGGGTACTTGCACACCTAAAGAACTTAAAGGCAGATGTGGTTATGTTGCAGGAGACGCATCTGAAACTGATAGACCAGGTCAGACTACGTAAAGGATGGGTGGGGCAGGTGTTTCATTCGGGTTTGGATGCAAAGAACAGGGGAGTGGCTATCTTGGTGGGGAAATGGGTACTGTTTGAGGCAAAGACCATAGTGGCGGATAGTGGGGGTAGATATGTGATGGTGAGTGGCAGATTGCAAGGGGAGGCGGTGGTTCTGGTGAACGTATATGCCCCGAACTGGGATGACGCAAATTTTATGAGGCGTATGTTGGGACGTATCCCGGACCTGGAGGCGGGAAAGTTGGTAATGGGGGGAGATTTCAATACGGTGCTTGATCCAGGGCTGGACCGATCGAGGTCCAGGACCGGGAGGAGGCCGCCAGCGGCCAGGGTGCTCAAGGACTTCATGGAGCAGATGGGAGGGGTAGACCCCTGGAGATTTAGTAGGCCTAGGAGTAAGGAGTTCTCATTTTTCTCCCATGTCCACAAAGTATATTCACGGATAGACTTTTTTGTCTTGGGAAGGGCACTGATTCCGAAGGTGACAGGGACGGAATATACGGCCATAGCTATTTCGGACCACGCTCCACATTGGGTAGGTAGGAGAGGAAAAAGAACAGCACCCACTCTGGAGAATGGATATGGGCTTATTGGCGGATGAGGGGGTATGTTTAAGGGTGAGGGGGTGCATCGAAAGGTACTTGGAGCTTAATGACAATGGAGAGGTTCAGGTGGGAGTGGTCTGGGAGGCGTTGAAGGCGGTGGTTAGAGGGGAACTGATATCCATAAGGGCACATAAAGGGAAACAAGAGGGTAAAGAAAGGGAGCGATTGCTGAAAGAACTTTTGAGGGTGGACAGGCTATATGCGGAGGCACCGGAGGAGGGACTGTACAGGGAAAGACAAAGGCTACATGTGGAGTTTGACCTGCTGACTGTAGCGCACAAAGACTCCGTGAGACGAATAGAGTGAAGTCGATGAGGCTTTATTAAGCGTGTCTGTTCCCCCGCAGCTCGATAGTAGAATGGCCTGCGGGGGAGGACTCCGGCTTCTTATACTCCGCCTTCAGGGCGGAGCTAGAGGTCAACGGCCGACCAGGACCCGGGATCTGTTAGCCAATGACATTAGGGCTTCCAGTCCCACATGACCCCTAATACATACTACCACATTCACCCCTTGTCAAAAATGAACCCGGCGGGGTGATGCTTCGCACGGTGGTAAGGGTTTACAGGGCTGGTCCAGGGAGGAAAACATTCACATGGCAATACAGTATTGTACAATTTTGTCCTGTTTCAACTATTTACAGAAGGTACGGGAGAAAAGCAAAATGTTCTTGTGAAAAGTCCATATATTGATTTAGATCGACGCCACGAGTCGGTCGGGCGGTCTGGTCGTCCGTGTCGATCGCCTCGGCCCCGGTGGTGGTGGTGGTGCTTGTACCGGTGTTGTCGTCTCCGGGAGCCTTACGGTTTCAGCTTGGGCTTTATTCTTGGTTGGGCCTGAGGGGAGGAGAACCGATCCTCCTGGGAAGGGGGCGGTCGCGGGGTGTGGCGGTGGCAGGAAGGGGGGTGTCGGTGAATGGTGTCGGGGGGGGTGTGTGTGTTGCCGGCGGGCGCCAGATCCCGCAGGGAGACCGTGTCCTGTCGGCCGTCGGGGTACTCCACGTAAGCGTACTGCGGGTTCGCGTGGAGGAGGTGAACCCTTTCGACCAACGGGTCCGCCTTGTGTGCCCGCACATGCTTTTGGAGCAAGATGGGTCCTGGGGCCGCCAGCCAGGTCGGCAGCGACGTTCCAGAGGAGGACCTCCTAGGGAAGACAAGGAGACGCTCATGATGCGTTTGATTAGCGCTCGTACATAATAGCGACCGGATGGAGTGGAGAGCGTCCGGGAGGACCTCCTGCCACCGTGAAACTGGGAGGTCCCTGGACCGTAGGGCCAGTAGTACGGTCTTCCAGACCGTGCCGTTCTCCCTCTCTACTTGCCCGTTCCCCCGGGGGTTGTAGCTGGTCGTCCTGCTTGAGGCTATGCCCTTGCTGAGCAGGAACTGGCGCAGCTCGTCACTCATGAAAGAGGACCCCCTGTCGCTGTGGACGTATGCGGGGCAACCGAACAGTGTGAAGATGGTGTTCAGGGCTTTAATGACTGTGGCCGCGGTCATGTCAGAGCAGGGAATGGTGAATGGGAAGCGGGAGTATTCATCCACCACATTAAGAAAGTATGTGTTGCGGTCGGTGGAGGGGAGGGGCCCTTTGAAATCGAGACTAAGGCGTTCAAAGGGGCGGGAAGCCTTAATCAGGTGCGCACCATCCGGCCTGAAAAAATGCGGTTTGCATTCCGCGCAGATGTGGCAGTCCCTTGTGACTGTACGGACCTCCTCTAAAGAGTATGGGAGATTGCGGGACTTGATAAAGTGGAAAAACCGAGTGACCCCCGGGTGGCAGAGGTCCTCGTGGAGGGTTTGGAGGCGGTTAATGTGTGCGTTGGCACATGTGCCGCGGGATAGGGCATCGGACGGCTCGTTCAGCTTTCCGGGACGATACAAAATCTCGTAGTTGAAGGTGGAGAGCTCGATCCTCCACCTTAAGATCTTGTCGTTTTTGATTTTGCCCCGCAGTGCATTATCGAACATGAAGACTACCGACCGTTGGTCGGTGAGGAGAGTGAATCTCCTGCCGGCCAGGTAATGCCTCCAATGTCGCACAGCTTCCACTATGGCTTGGGCTTCCTTTTCCACTGAGGAGTGGCGGATTTCTGAAGCGTGGAGGGTTCGAGAGAAAAAGGCCACGGGTCTGCCCGCTTGGTTAAGGGTGGCCGCTAGAGCTACGTCGCAGGCGTCGCTCTCGACCTGGAAGGGGAGGGACTCGTCGATGGCGCGTATCGTGGCCTTTGCGATATCCGCTTTGATGCGGCTGAAGGCCTGGCAAGCCTCTGTCGACAGAGGGAAGGTCGTGGTCTGTATTAGGGGGCGGGCCTTGTCTGCGTACTGGGGGACCCACTGGGCGTAGTATGAAAAAAACCCCAGGCAGCGTTTCAGGGCTTTTGAGCAGTGCGGGAGGGGAAATTCCATGAGGGCACGCATACATTCGGGGTCGGGGCCTATTATCCCATTGCGCACTACGTAGCCCAGAATGGCTAGCCGGTTGGTGCTAAAAACGCACTTGTCCTCGTTGTACGTGAGGTTCAAGGCTTTGGCGGTCTGGAGGAATTTTTGGAGGTTGGCGTCGTGGTCCTGCTGGTCGTGGCCGGAGATGGTTACATTGTCGAGATACGGGAACGTGGCCCGCAACCCATGTTGATCAACCATTCGGTCCATCTCCCGTTGGAAGACTGAGACCCCGTTTGTGACGCCAAATGGGACCCTTAGGAAATGGTATAATCGCCCGTCTGCCTCGAAGGCTGTGTACTTGCGGTCACTTGGGCGGATGGGGAGCTGATGGTAGGCGGACTTGAGGTCCACGGTGGAGAAGACTTTATATTGGGCAATCCGATTGACCATGTCGGATATGCGGGGGAGAGGGTACGCGTCTAGTTGTGTGTACCTGTTGATGGTCTGGCTATAGTCTATGACCATCCTTTGTTTCTCCCCTGTCTTCACTACTACCACCTGTGCTCTCCAGGGACTATTGCTGGCCTGGATTATGCCTTCCTTTAGTAGCCGCTGGACTTCGGACCGAATGAAGGTCCGGTCCTGGGCGCTGTACCATCTGCTCCTAGTGGCGACGGGTTTGCAATCCGGGGTGAGGTTCGCAAACAAGGACGGGGGTTGCACCTTGAGGGTTGCGAGGCCGCAGATAGTGAGTGGGGGTATTGGGCCGCCGAATTTGAACGTAAGGCTCTGTAGATTGCACTGGAAATCTAATCCCAGTAAAGTGGGGGCGCAGAGTTGGGGAAGGACGTGTAGTTTGTAGTTTTTGAACTCCCTCCCCTGCACCGTTAGGGTAACTATGCAGAAACCTTGGATCTGTACGGAGTGGGATCCTGCAGCTAGGGAAATCTTTTGTGCGCTGGGATAGGTTGGCAAGGAACAGCGTCTTACCGTGTCGGGGTGGATAAAGCTCTCCGTGCTCCCGGAGTCGACTAGGCATGGTGTCTCGTGGCCGTTTATTAGCACCGTTGTCGTCGTCGTCTGGAGTGTCCGGGGCCGAGCTTGATCGAGCGTAATTGAAGCGAGACGTGGTTGTAGTAGTGGAGTGGGGTCCGTTGTTGCCGTCCAAGATGGCGTCGGGGTTGAACAAAATGGCCGCCCCATACATCGCACATGGCTGGGGGGTCACAAGATGGCGGCGGGGGTGGACAAAATGGCCACCCCCACGCGTCGTACAGGTCTGGGGTGGTCCAAGATGGCGGCGCCCTTCCTCCCCTCGTGGTGGCCGGGACCCAAAATGGCAGCATCTGCGGGTCGCACATGGTGCACTGGGGGTTTGGGGAGCGTTAGGACCACGCGGGGCTCCCTCATCTCTGGGGACAGCGGTGGTCGGGACCCAAGTTGGTAGCGCCGGCGGGTCAGACGTGGGGCGCGGGGGGGGGTTTGGGGGGCGTTAGAGACGCGCAGAACTCCCTCTTCTCCGGGGAGACCGGTGGTCGGGACCCAAAGTGGTAGCGCCGGCGGGTCATACATGGGGCGCGGGGGGGGGGGGGGGGGTTGGGGAGCGTAAGCGGCGTGCAGGGCTCCCTGTTCTCCCGGGACCGCGGTGGTCGGGACCCAGAGCGGCTGCGCCTGCGGGTCGTACATGGGGCGCTGGGGGGGTTGGGGAGCGTAAACGGCTTGCAGGGCTCCCTGTTCTCCCGGGACAGCGGCGACCTCGCGGGACCGGCACACAACCGCGAAATGGCCCTTTTTCCCGCAGCTCTTGCAGATTGCTGTGCGGGCCGGGCAGCGCTGCCGGGGGTGTTTCGCCTGGCCGCAGAAATAGCAGCGGGCGCCCCCGGTGCAACTTGGCGTTTGGACCGCGCAAGCCTGTGGGGTGTCCGGGGGGTGGGTTGGGTTTGTCGCGTCAGGTACGTACGGTGCCCAATGGGCTGCCGCGCGGTCGGGGCCGTAGGCGCGGGTATTACGCGCGGCCACGTCTAGGGAGGCTGCTAGGGCCCGGGCCTCTGAGAGTCCTAGCAACTCTCGTTCTAGAAGTCTTTGGCGGATTTGGGAGGAATTCATACCTGCCACAAAAGCATCGCGCATTAACATGTCCGTGTGTTCATTTGCGTTCACCGAAGGGCAGCTGCAGGCTCGTCCCAAAATCAGCAGCGCGGCGTAGAATTCGTCCATCGATTCTCCGAGACCTTGCCGTCTCGTTGCGAGCTGGTAGCGAGCGTAGATTTGGTTAACTGGGCGGACATAGAGACTTTTCAGTGCTGCGAACGCCGTCTGGAAATCCTCCGCGTCTTCGATGAGGGAGAAAATCTCCGTGCTCACCCTCGAGTGCAGGACCTGTAGTTTTTGGTCTTCTGTGACCCGGCCGGTGGCCGTTCTGAGGTAGGCCTCGAAACAAGTCTGCCAGTGCTTGAAGGCTGCTGCCGCGTTCACTGCGTGGGGGCTGATCCTCAGGCATTCCGGGATGATCCTGAGCTCCATAGTCCTTTTTAGGCACGCTTAATAAATTGTAGTGCACAAAGACTCCGTGAGACGAATAGAGTGAAGTCGATGAGGCTTTATTAAGCGTGTCTGTTCCCCCGCAGCTCGATAGTAGAATGGCCTGCGGGGGAGGACTCCGGCTTCTTATACTCCGCCTTCAGGGCGGAGCTAGAGGTCAACGGCCAACCAGGACCCGGGATCTGTCAGCCAATAACATTAGGGCTTCCAGTCCCACATGACCCCTAATACATACTACTACACTGACCATGGTTAAGGCGGAGGCACAGTGGAGGAGGGCACAGGGTGTACAGTATGAGTATGGAGAGAAGGCGAGTCGGCTACTGGCCCACCAATTGAGGAAGAGGGGAGCAGCGAGGGAGATAGGTGGGGTGAGAGATGAGGAGGGAGAGATGGAACGGGGAGCGGAGAGAGTGAACGGGGTGTTCAAGGCATTTTATGAGAGGTTAAATAAGGCTCAGCCCCCGGAAGGGAAGGAGGGAATGATGTGTTTCTTGGATCAGCTGGAATTCACTAAGGTGGAGGAGCAGGAGAGAGCGGGACTGGGAGCACAGATTGAGATGGAGGAGGTGGTAAAAGGGATTGGGAGCATGCAGGCAGGGAAGGCCCCGGGACCGGCGGATTCCCGGTGGAATTTTATAGGAAGTATATGGACTTACTGGCCCCGCTTCTGACGAGAACCTTTAATGAGGCTAGGGAAAGGGGGCAGCTGCCCCCGACTATGTCGGAGGCAACGATATCGCTCCTTTTGAAGAAGGAAAAGGACCTGCTGCAGTGTGGGTCCCACAGGCCCATTTCCCTTTTAAATGTAGATGCTAAGCTCTTGGCCAAGGTGATGGCGACGAGGATAGAGGACTGTGTCCCCGGGGTGGTCCACGAGGATCAAACTGGGTTCGTTAAGGGGAGACAGCTGAACACGAACATACGGAGGTTGCTAGGGGTAATGATGATGCCCCCACCAGAGGGGGAGGCGGAGATAGTGGTGGCGATGGACGCCGAGAAAGCATTCGACAGAGTGGAGTGGGATTATCTGTGGGAGGTGCTGAGGAGATTTGGTTTTGGAGAAGGGTATATCGGATGGGTACAGCTGCTGTATAGGGCCCCGGTGGCGAGCGTGGTCACGAACAGACAGAGGTCTGATTACTTCCGTCTTCATAGAGGGACGAGGCAGGGGTGTCCCCTGTCTCCGTTACTGTTTGCATTGGCGATTAAGCCCCTGGCCATAGCACTGAGGGCTCCAGGAAGTGGAGGGGAGTGCTCAGGGGAGGAGAAGAACACCGGGTATCCTTGTATGCAGATGATTTATTACACCGGCTTAATCTAACAAGATTGGTGGAACAGATGGAGGAGGATTTTAAGAGATGGGACATGGTGCCCCTGTCACTGGTGGGTAGGGTGCAGGCGGTTAAAATGGTCGTCCTCCCGAGATTCCTCTTTGTGTTTCAGTGCCTTCCGGTGATGGTCACAAAGGCTTTTTTCAAGAGAATTGAGAAAAGTGTCATGAGTTTTGTGTGGGCCGAGAAGACCCCGAGAGTGAGGAGGGGGTTCTTGCAGCGTAGCAGGGATAGGGGGGGGCTGGCACTACCGAGCCTAAGTGAATACTACTGGGCCGCCAATATCTCAATGGTGTGTAAGTGGATGGGAGAAGGGGAGGGAGCGGCGTGGAAGAGATTGGAGATGGCGTCCTGCAAGGGAACCAGCCTACAAGGAATGGTGACGGCGCCGTTGCCGTTCTCCCCGAAGAAATACACCACAAGTCCAGTGGTGGTGGCAACACTAAAAACTTGGGGGCAGTGGAGACGACATAGGGGAAGGACGGGAGCCTCGGTGCGGTCCCCGATAAGAAATAACCATAGGTTTGTCCCGGGGAGAATGGATGGGGGATTTGGAGCATGGCAGAGAGCTGGGGTTGTGCAACTGAGAGATCTGTTCGTAGACGGGACGTTTGCGAGTCTGGGAGCGCTGACGGAAAAATATGGGTTGCCCCAAGGGAATGCATTTCGGTACATGCAACTGAGGGCTTTTGCGAGGCAACAGGTGAGGGAATTCCCGCAGCTCCCGACGCAGGAGGTTCAGGATAGAGTGATCTCAGGGACATGGGTGGGGGATGGTAGGGTGTCGGATATATACAGGGAAATGAGGGACGAGAGGGAGATCATGGTGGATGAGCTGAAGGGGAAATGGGAAGAAGAGCTGGGGGAAGAGATTGAGGAGGAGCTGTGGGCTCATGCCCTACACAGGGTAAACTCGTCGTCCTCGTGCGCCAGGCTAAGCCTGATACAATTCAAGGTTTTACACAGGGCGCATATGACCGGAGCACGGCTCAGTAAATTTTTCGGGGTAGAGGATAGGTGTGGGAGATGCTCGAGAAGCCCAGCAAACCACACCCACATGTTTTGGTCATGTCCGGCACTACAGGGGTTCTGGGTGGGGGTGGCAAAGGTGCTTTCGAAGGTGGTGGGGGTCCGGGTCGAGCCAAGCTGGGGGTTGGCTATATTCGGGTTTGCAGAAGAGCCGGGAGTGCAGGAGGCGAAAGAGGCTGATGTCTTGGCCTTTGCATCCCTAGTAGCCCGGCGAAGGATATTGCTTATGTGGAAGGAAGCCAAACCCCCGGGCGTGGAGACCTGGATAAATGATATGGCAGGGTTTATAAAACTAGAACGGATAAAGTTTGCACTAAGGGGTTCGGCTCATGGGTTCACCAGGCGGTGGCAACCGTTCATTGACTACCTCGCAGAACAATAAAGGAAATGGGAAGGTAACAGCAGCAACCCAGGGGGGAGAGGGACGGGGGGGGGGAGACGGGGGGGGGGACGGGCGGGTCCTCAGGGGTGTTTTTTTTTGTGTAAATATTTGTATTAGGCCATGTATACTGGATTGTTTGATTTTATTTTTGGAGAGTTATTATTATTGATAGGGCAGTTGGCATTTAGTTTATATATTATTTATTTATTTGTTAAAAACGGCCACTGTTATTTATACTGTTTTACTGTTGTAAAAAGGAAAACCTTTGTATTGTTTTGTTTGGCCAAAAAATTTGAATAAAATATATTTTTTTAAAAAGGAGCTTAACCCAACTAATAAACCCTCCCCCGAACCCAAACCTACGCAGCACTTCCCAGAGGTACTCCCACTCTACTCGGTCAAAGGCCTTCTCCGCGTCCATAGCTGCCACTATCTCCACCTCTCCCTCCACCGATGGCATCATTATCTCGTTTAAGAGCCGCCGCACATTGGTGTTTAGTTGCCTGCCCGTTACAAATCCCGTCTTGTCCTCGTGGATCACCCCCGGGACACAGTCCTCAATTCTCGTAGCCAGCACTTTTGCCAGCAACTTAGCATCCACGTTGAGGAGCGAGATCGGCCTGTACGATCCACATTGCAGTGGGTCCTTGTCCCGCTTCAGGATCAAAGAAATCGTCGCCTCCGACATTGTCGGGGGCAGGGTCCCTTCCTCCCTTGCCTCATTAAAGGTCCTCACTAGTGGCGGGGCCAACGGGTCTACGTACTTCCTGTAGAACTCCACCGGGAACCCATCCGGTCCCGGGGCCTTCCCTGCCTGCATACTCCCCAAACCCTTGCTCAGCTCCTCCAACCCGATTGGTGCCCCCAAACCAGCCACCTCTTGCTCCTCCACCCTCGGGAACCGCAGTTGGTCCAGCGGCGATTCACACGGATGATCCCAGGAATGGTAGGCCTAACATACGATGAACGTCTGAGGATCCTGGGATTATATTCATTGGAGTTTAGAAGGTTGAGGGGAGATCTAATAGAAACTTCCAAGATAATGAATGACTTAGATAGGGTGGACGTAGGGAAGTTGTTTCCATTAGCAGGGGAGACTAGGACCCGGGGGCACAGCCTTAGAATAAAAGGGAGTCACTTTAGAACAGAGATGAGGAGAAATTTCTTCAGCCAGAGAGTGGTGGGTCTGTGGAATTCATTGCCATAGAGGGCGGTGGAGGCCGGGACGTTGAGTGTCTTTAAGACAGAAGTTGATAAATTCTTGATTTCTCGAGGAATTAAGGGCTATGGAGAGAGAGCGGGTCAATGGAGTTGAAATCAGCCATGATTGAATGGTGGAGTGGACTCGATGGACCGAATGGCCTTACTTCCGCTCCTATGTCTTATGGTCTTATAAAATCATGAAGCTTCTGAAAATATATAAAATGAACTCACAGCATTAAGGACACTTTATTATCCTCCAGGGCAGAATTACTTGATGACTGTGACCCTTTAAACTCTGAAGTTTTAAATGTAACTTTCAAAGGGGAGAGGATGAAACTTGTCAAGCGACCTCCCTGAGTCACTCGATGAATCCCTCCTGTTCCCATTTCTCAGCACATTACAAAGAACTGTTTTGCGTGCAGTCTTCCGTAAAATTGCGTACATTTGAAAGCAAAAATGATGCCCTGCCTGACATAAGATAGGCTCTTAACTAGCTAACGGTAACACGTTACCAAGATAATAATGGAGGAGAAATGCTGCTAAGCCCCACTTGATTCTGGCTTGTGATTCGATCAGATTTCCTACAGATCACAAATTTAAAAAAATACAATAAATTGGAGTATACTTCACTGCATTTAGCTAGTAATTCCTTGGCCAAATCTAACCGAAACAGCCAATTCTCTTTCTCCATTTCTATCTGTCAGATCTCTGCAGGCTGCTTACTGTGGCTGATTGAAATCTGGGCCACAGATATGTCCACGATTGTTCAATGTTTTTGAGACCAGAAGGCAGGGGTTCCGGATCTAATTTGGTAGCCTTTGTTTAAAAAGAAAAAGGTATTTATTTACATTTGGACTTTGAATACAATAAAGAGGATCCTGCACTGAATGGAATAAATGCATTTAGTTGGTGAATCAATCGTATCTTTCACTCTTATAGAAGAGCTCCTTGAGTGGCTCTGATAATCTGGTTTAACACTGTTTTCCTTAGACTCAACCAGACTGGTTGCAACTACAGTGCTGTATTTGACCCTGATTTGAGATCCATTCCATAACTTCAGTCACAAAGACTGCTTGCTTCTTCTCCTTCCGGCACACATTGCCAGTCTGCAATAGTCACTCTGCTGCTGAAACCTTTTTACCTCTGGACTTGATTACTCCAATGTTCTTCTTGGTGATCTGTCTGCCTTTACCCTTTGCACACTGCAACATAGGCAAAACCCTGGCTCCGATTAACTGCCGGAAAAATTAGAAATTCAATCCAAAAGAATAGCAGTGGGAAATCCTGTAATTATGAGATGCATTGAGTACAAAATATTCCCACAAAGGTGAAAAGAGGATGCATCTAAATAGAGTGTTCCGTGGATGAAGAGACTAAAGATGAATAAAACCTTGAAATATAAATATATTAGGATTCATATACTTGATATCATAAGGAATATTAAAGTGCAATTCAGCAACAACTTGTATTTATATAGCTCCTAACATGTAACATAATTTCCAAACTGACTCACAGTGGCATCATAAATCAACATGGCGGAGAAATTAAGGGTGGAATTCTCAATTTTTGATGCCTAAATGCAGTGGCGAGTGGTTCCGGCAGCGCCATTGCTGCTGGACGGACTGACGTGAACTCATTCCCGATTTCACGCTTGGAGGCTAATTAATTTACAGCAATGGGTATCTCTCTGAATCACCTGGCAAGTCAGGAGCTGATTTGTTCGCCTGCTGTCAGCTGGTTTCCAGGTCCAGGCAACACATTTTTCTCACCCGCTACAGCCTACCTGTCCTCAGGCGACCATCCACGATGCCTTGAAGCCAGAAACAGAAGGCCGCCTCGCTCAAGAAGAAGGCAGCACCCCCATGTCAGCGACCAGGCCCTCGATGTCTTGGCATGGAGTCCGGGTGCAGAGGCATGTTCTGTACTCACAGGATGGCATCAGGAAGCACCAAAATGTCACTTCTCCGGCCTGGGTGTCTTCACATAGCACCCCTGAATTATGACTTCCCTATCTATAGGGTGCAGATGCCCTCAGTCACCATCACCATTTCCTCTCCAGCCCAGTACAGAGCCTGCGAAACCCAGGTGACAGTAACTGTAAGTCAGCCCTGCACACCAAGCTGTGCTTTATTCCTTCTGTGCACACAACCCTTCCCCCCACCCCCCCCCTTCCCCAGCTGCAGCTGGGGTACATCATGCTTTCAATGACTGCTTCTGTGCATGTCGATTGCACTTCTGCACCATTTCCTATCTCTATCTCTGACTCTGAGCTCCACAAAGCCCCTGGACTGCCTATCATCTCTGATTCCTTTCCATTTTGCAGGAGGAATGTCTGCACTCTGTGACTCCTGTCTGCAAGCCCCTGAAATAAAATGGGAACCTCGACATGGTTCCCCTTTCCAAAGAGGAATAAGGACCCTCCCTTACCATCCCATCACTGACTTCTGAGTGCTGGTGCGAACCATCCCTAGTATGCTACACTAACGAGCCCTCATTCTCTATTCTGGAGTCTGCATTCACCCCTTCCAGTAAACAATGTAGCATCCCCTTGATCCCTTCCTTTGTCAGTGTTTTATGCACCCTAGTCAAGGTCCAGCTTACCTCTCCTCAGTCTCCCCTCTGTCTTCCATTGTTCATTACGCTCACGCTCGCTCCTTTGCCTGCCATTGTGCCCCCTCACCTTTTCCACCCCCTATACCTTTGCACAACCCGTCTTCCCCATTGCCCCCCTTGTCTTCATCAGCCCCACCCTCACCTCGTACACCGCCCTTGGCCAAACTACAGTCCGTTGAAGTGGAGGCTGTACAAGTCCCGTTGCACAGTGCTCTCTGTACAGACTGCTGTGTCAGGTAGCGGGAACAGAAGAATCCTGCAGTCCATGGTCACAGGCGCAGTACTGATCCGAGACGGCAAGAGGGGAGGGTCCATGAGTCCAGCAGCACAGTGCTGCCCATTAAGATAAGCTTGGCATGGAGTTGGAGGGCATGAACCAATCTGCCCCAGCAGAGAGGCTTTCAGTGCAGCAGAAGCTGTGCCATGCTCTGTCAGGTAGGCTACGTCTGTTGCACTCACCTCAAAGTCTCGAGTGAATTGAAGTCCACCTTGGGAATGCCAATCTTTTTCAAATGGGTTGGAGGCTGATTTCCTACTGGCGTGACACAAGATTGGAAGGCATGGGGAGATTCTAGCAAGCAGCTGTGTCACCATTGCAGGAATGACAACATGTTTTTACACTGGCAGGTTTAAGGCTATTTGGCTCTTGCTCGATTTTCTGCTCCCATCTGCCCCCAAACCCACTGCAGGCGGGATAGGGGAATTCTGCCCTAAAGTTGGGGATGATCAACAACTGAGAGTTGAAGCTGTGCAGGGTTGTGGGACTGGAGGAGAGTAGAAATAAGGAGCTGTGAGACCGATAGAGGGATTTTAAAACAAGGATGAGAACTTCCAAATTGAGGCATTGTTAAACTGTGATCTAATGTAGGCCATTGAGCAGAGAATTGACGGGCGAAAAGGATCTTGGTGAATGTTAGGACATATGCTTTGGATGATATAAAGTTTATGGTGGATGAAATGGTGGGGTGCGGGGTGTGCGTGGGGGTGGCCAGCAGTGTGTTAGAATAGTCAAGTCTAAGGGAATAAAGACAAGGGAGCAGATATGAGGCCAAGGTTAGACAATGTTAATTTTTAATGATGGTGTGGAAGTGGTTTAAAGCTTATTTTGAGATCACATATGACACCAAGGTTTCAAGCAGCCTGGTTTGACCTCAACAGTGGCCAGAGAGAGGGATGGCATCAGTGGCTAGAGAGCAGAGTTAATGGTGGCGTTTGGAGATAATGGTGGTAGTTTTACCAGCAAGAGTGAAGCCATGCTGCTGGGACCAAGTTTAATTCATGATCCCGTGCAGATGGACAACAGGACCCCAGATGAAGTGCCCAGAAAGGAAGGCTCATCCTCCAGGAACCCATCTTGAGATCTCCCCGTTTACCTGACAGTCTCTCCATGTGATGGGTTCCTGTCCCATTGGTGGTAAAATTTCAGCAGGTGTGGGGAGTGCCCGCTAACTGGCCATTTAATTAAATTAATTGGCCATCCACCAGCAGGCGATGGCCAGCCCAGCTGATGCTATTCACACTTCTAAGAATTTTTCATGGTATTAGGTAGGCTTCCCATCTGGCATTTTCCACCATAATTTTATCAGCTTTTCTGCCTCCAAACCCATCTCCAGAGGTGTGGAAACCCCTGGCCCAATAATTTGTCTTTCCAGTATTTAATTTGAAGAAATTTCTACTTGTCCAGTGCCAGATTAGCTTTCTGATAATTTAGCGACAGTGGAGCAGTCAGGAAAAGGTGATGCTGAGGTAGAGCTGGGTGTCACCAGTGTACATGTGACAATTGACATTGTGTTATCGGATTATGTCAGCAAGGGGCAGCATATGGATGAAAAACATTGAGAAACCAAGGATGGATCCTTGTCGAAGCAGGAAGATTAGACAATTGCAGATGATCCTCTGACTACGATTGGGTAAAAATGAAACTGGGTGAGTGCAGTCCCACATAGTTTAATAATAGTGGAGAGTGTTGGAGAAGGACAATGTGGTCAACCGTGTGGTCAAGGCTGCAGACAGGTCAGAGAAGTTGACCTTTGTCAGTCACATCATTTGGGTTTTTTTTCTGTTTTTATAGATATTTTGTGGTACACTAAACAAGGGTAAGTGTGGACAAACAGTAGGAGCCAGAGTCATATCATTTGTGACAGGGGTGGAAAACTGATTGGAGGGAATTCAAAGATGGAAATCTGGAAATGAGAAATAGTCATTTGTTGTTGCGTAGTTGGACGATGAGAAAAAAAAGTTAGAATGCAATTTTATAAGCAGATAGATGAGAGAGTGGAGGATCACGCAATGAAGGAAGGAGTGCAATTGTGGAGGAAGATGGTATGGCAGCTATCAAATATTTATTTTTACAAATGATAGTAGAAGTGAGAATACAATTCTTGTAGCGGAGGATATGGAATGATTGATACAACTAACTGTAGAACGAGAATTTGTTATTTTAGAAAATAACAAAACTCAAGCTAACTAACCCACTAGAGCCAATATTTTTTGAGAGAAATCCTGAACATTATCCAACACTGCCCCTGTTTCTGCTCATTTACAACTTAAACCCACACCATGCCTTTATCCATCTAGACTTGCCTATTCCAATGCACTCCCAGCTTTTGAAAAATAAATTTAGTGTGCTCAATTCATTTTTTCCAATTACGGGTCAATTTAGCGTGGCCAATCCACCTAACCTGCACATCTTTGGGTTGTGGGGGCGAATCCCACGCAAACACGTGGAGAATGTGCAAACTCCACACAGACAGTGACCCAGAGCCAGGATTGAACCTGGGACCTCAGTGTCGTGAGGCAGCAGTGCTAACCACTGCGCCACTGTGCTGCCCCTGCTGCTTGTGTTATAATGTGCCCCAAATCCCATTAACCCATTGTGCATGCTTGCTGACAACATTGGCTCCCAGTTAAACAATGTCTCATTTTTAAAATTCTCATCACTGTTTTCAAATCCATCCATTGCCTCACCTCTCCCTTTCTTGGTTAATTCCTGAATTTAAGATTTGATAAATAACAATGTAGATTACAGAATCCATAAATAGTGGTTAGGCCACGGTTAATATATTTCATGTGCGTTATGCCCCATTACAGAAAGCACATAAATGCCTTGGACGTCATGCAATATAGGGCGTGATTCTCTGCCCACGTTGCGCTCGAGCAAGAGCACAACGCAGCCGGAGAACCTCGGGAGAATCCTGTAGTGAGCCTCCCGTCAGCCTACGCGCCTCGCAGGATTCACCAAAGTCCTGCAATACATTGGAGTCGGAACTCTGCCCCAAATGAG
This sequence comes from Scyliorhinus torazame, assembly GCF_047496885.1. Taxonomy (NCBI): domain Eukaryota; kingdom Metazoa; phylum Chordata; class Chondrichthyes; order Carcharhiniformes; family Scyliorhinidae; genus Scyliorhinus; species Scyliorhinus torazame. Next base: position 57,518,942 of record NC_092714.1, on the reverse strand, counting down.
CATGACCAAACGTCGCTCCAGGAAGGAGGTCGTAAATCTTCTTATGACCCACCTGCCCGGGATCCACCGGCCTCCCTCGACTCACCGGCCTCCCCAGAGGCTGCAGCCGGGCGCCGATCAGTGCTAGGGGTCCACACAAACGTGGACCAGGTGGAACGGCACCCGTGGGGTCTCCCGGGCCACTGGAGATCTCTGAGTGGTCAGAGTAATTGCAAGGTGGCCCCCTGGCACTTCCCCTGGAATGTGGGCACCTTGACACTGCCAACCTGGCATTGCCAAGGTGCCTGGGAGGCATTGCCAAGCTGGCAGGAGCACTGCCTGAGTGCCAGGGTGGCAGTGTCAACAGTCAGAGGGCGAGGGGGCTATGCCCATGAAATGAGGGTGGAGGGGGGGGTTTGAATGGTAGGGGATTGTAGGACAGGTAAATAGGGGCCTCCGCAAGGTTGGGTGGGTGATTGGTGGGGTCCTAGAAGGGAGGAGGTGCTTCAAGGGGGCTTGTGGGGCCTGAAGAGGGGGAACCCCAGTGACCCTACAGCGAGGTGGCCTCACTGGGGGGTGGGGATGTGATGTTCTCTGTTGGGTCTATCAGGACGTCTTGAAAACGTAGTGCTAACAACGAACATCAAGCTGAGTTATTGAACAATGCTGATTTAGTTACACTACTAAATTAAAGATTATAACCAGTCAAGAAGGAATAGGTTATTGAATAAAACTATATCTCTGACAACAGAAATCTATGCTATGCAACTAATCTATCTCGCGCCTAATCACTTTCTCCCAAAATACCAGGGTCGGGATTCTCCGGTATCCGGCAGGCGGGCCATACCAGCGCCAAAGAGTGGCGTGAACCACCTTTGGGGGCTAGGCCGGCGCTGGAGTGATTGGCGCCGCATCAACTGGCGCCGAAGGGCCTCCGCCGGCCGGCGCGAGGTGGCGCATGTGCAGGAGCGCCAGCATGTTCCCAGAACCGCTGCCGTGATTCCTGCGCATGCGCAGGGGATTTCTTCTTCGCGCTGGCCATGGCGGAGCTTTACAGCGGCCGGCGCGGAGGGAAAGAGTGTTCCCACGGCACAGGCCTGCCCACAGATCGGTGGGCCCCGAACGTTGGCCGGGCCACTGTGGGGGCCACCCCGGGGCCAGATCCCCCCCCCCGCCCCCTGAGGACTCCGCAGGCCTCCCACAGAGCCAGGTCCCGCCAGTACAAACCTTGTGTAATTAACGCCGGCGGGACTGTCCGAAAACGGGCGGCCGCTCGGGCCTTCGCGGAGTGGATAATCGCCGTCGGGGCGGGATTCACGCCGTCTCCCGGCGATCTCGCCCCAGGAGTCACATGATATTTATACGACTGCTCCTTATCTCCATCTGGTGGTGAGAAGTATTACTATCTTATTGTTAACTCTTTGTGTTCCTTACAATACACATTTTGTTACAGGGTAGTGTCAATGGGCGAGATTCTCCGACCCCCCGCCGGGTCGGAGAATCACCGGGGGCTGGCGTGAATCCCGCCCCGACGCCGTCTGCCGAATTCTCCGGCGGCGGTTTTTTGGCGGGGGTGGGAATCGCACTGTGCCGGTCGGGGGCCGTTGACAGCAGCCCCTCCGGCGATTATCCACTCCGCGAAGTCCCGCCGGCGTTAATTACACAAGGTTTGTACTGGCGGGACCTGGCTCTGTGGGAGGCCTGCGGAGTCCTCAGGGGGCGGGGGGGGGATCTGGCCCCGGGGTGGCCCCCACAGTGGCCCGGCCAACGTTCGGGGCCCACCGATCTGTGGGCAGGCCTGTGCCGTGGGAACACTCTTTCCCTCCGCGCCGGCCGCTGTAAAGCTCCGCCATGGCCAGCGCGAAGAAGAAATCCCCTGCGCATGCGCAGGAATCACGGCAGCGGTTCTGGGAACATGCTGGCGCTCCTGCACATGCGCCACCTCGCGCCGGCCGGCGGAGGCCCTTCGGCGCCAGTTGATGCGGCGCCAATCACTCCAGCGCCGGCCTAGCCCCCAAAGGTGGTTCACGCCACTCTTTGGCGCTGGTATGGCCCGCCTGCCGGATACCGGAGAATCCCGACCCTGGTATTTTGGGAGAAAGTGATTAGGCGCGAGATAGATTAGTTGCATAGCATAGATTTCTGTTGTCAGAGATATAGTTTTATTCAATAACCTATTCCTTCTTGACTGGTTATAATCTTTAATTTAGTAGTGTAACTAAATCAGCATTGTTCAATAACTCAGCTTGATGTTCGTTGTTAGCACTACGTTTTCAAGACGTCCTGATAGACCCAACAGAGAACATCACATCCCCACCCCCCAGTGAGGCCACCTCGCTGTAGGGTCACTGGGGTTCCCCCTCTTCAGGCCCCACAAGCCCCCTTGAAGCACCTCCTCCCTTCTAGGACCCCACCAATCACCCACCCAACCTTGCGGAGGCCCCTATTTACCTGTCCAACAATCCCCCACCATTCAAACCCCCCTCCACCCTCATTTCATGGGCATAGCCCCCTCGCCCTCTGACTGTTGACACTGCCACCCTGGCACTCAGGCAGTGCTCCTGCCAGCTTGGCAATGCCACCCAGGCACCTTGGCAATGCCAGGGTGGCAGTGTCAAGGTGCCCACATTCCAGGGGAAGTGCCAGGGGGCCACCTTGCAATTACTCTGACCACTCAGAGATCTCCAGTGGCCCGGGAGACCCCACGGGTGCCGTTCCACCTGGTCCACGTTTGTGTGGACCCCTAGCACTGATCGGCGCCCGGCTGCAGCCTCTGGGGAGGCCGGTGAGTCGAGGGAGGCCGGTGGATCCTGGGCAGGTGGGTCATAAGAAGATTTACGACCTCCTTCCTGGAGCAACGTTTGGTCATGCTCATTTGGGGCAGAGTTCCGACTCCAATGTATTGCAGGACTTTGGTGAATCCTGCGAGGCGCGTAGGCTGACGGGAGGCTCACTACAGGATTCTCCCGAGGTTCTCCGGCTGCGTTGTGCTCTTGCTCGAGCGCAACGTGGGCAGAGAATCACGCCCTATATTGCATGACGTCCAAGGCATTTATGTGCTTTCTGTAATGGGGCATAACGCACATGAAATATATTAACCGTGGCTTATCCACTATTTATGGATTCTGTAATCTACATTGTTATTTATCAAATCTTAAATTCAGGAGTTAACCAAGAAAGGGAGAGGTGGATGGATTTGAAAACAGTGATGAGAATTTTTAAAATGAGACATTGTTTAACTGGGAGCCAATGTTGTCAGCAAGCAAGCACAATGGGTTAATGGGATTTGGGGCACATTATAACACAAGCAGCAGGGGCAGCACAGTGGCGCAGTGGTTAGCACTGCTGCCTCACGACACTGAGGTCCCAGGTTCAATCCTGGCTCTGGGTCACTGTCCGTGTGGAATTTGCACATTCTCCACGTGTTTGCGTGGGATTCGCCCCCACAACCCAAAGATGTGCAGGTTAGGTGGATTGGCCACGCTAAATTGACCCGTAATTGGAAAAAATGAATTGGGCACACTAAATTTATTTTTCAAAAGCTGGGAGTGCATTGGAATAGGCAAGTCTAGATGGATAAAGGCATGGTGTGGGTTTAAGTTGTAAATGAGCAGAAACAGGGGCAGTGTTGGATAATGTTCAGGATTTCTCTCAAAAAATATTGGCTCTAGTGGGCGGGGTCGGGAATCGCGCTGCGCTGGTTGGCGGCCCCCCCCCCCCCGCGATTCTCCGGCCCGGATGGGCCGAAGTCCCGCTGCTAGAATGCCTGTCCCGCCGGCGTGGATTAAACCACCTCTCTTACCGGCGGGACAAGGCGGCGCGGGCGGGCTCCGGGGTCCTGGGGGGGACGCGGGGTGATCTGGCCCCGGGGGGTGCCTCCACGGTGGCCTGGCCCGCAATCGGGGCCCACCGATCCGTGGGCGGGCCTGTGCCATGGGGGCAATCTTTTCCTTCCGTCTCCGCCATGGTCTCCACCATGGCGGAGGCGGAAGAGACTCCCTCCACTGCGCATGCGCGGGGATGCCGTGCGCGGCCGCTAACGCTCCCGCGCATACACCGCCCGGCAATGTCATTTCCGCGGCAGCTGGCGGGGCACCAAAGGCCTTTCCCGCCAGCTGGCGAGGCGGAAATCAGTCCGGCGCGGGCCTAGCCCCTCAAGGTTAGGGCTCGGCCGCTCAAGCCGGAATGTGGCGACTAGGGCTTTTCACAGTAGCTTCATTTGAAGCCTACTTGTGACAATAAGCGATTTTCATTCATTTCATCTTTCAGTTCAGGTCACCAGTGCTAAATAAAATTCTAAGTGTGGGCTAAACCGGTGAGAAACTCCCCAGGGCCCAAAAATGTGACTAAGAGTCAGTGAATAGTGGTGGGGAACTCGCCGGCAGAGCCAGTGGGAAACTCCCTGAAAAACCCGCCGCAAATTAACTGAAATTTTTTGGGAGAATTGCGCGCGTAGAATCACCAGTATGATGGAAAAACAGTGGCTGGGATTCTCTGAAATCCTGGCCAAGTGTTGACGCGGCCGTCAAAACTGGCGTGAGCGACTCCGGCGCCAACGGGCCTCCAGGCCCAGGCATTCGCCCCTTCCTAGGGGACTAGTACAGCGCCGGAGTGGTGTCCGCTGCTCCGGCACTCGAAAGCCCACGGGGTCGTCACCGTACGGCCCCCTGACGATTCTCTGCGCCTCGATGGGCCAAGTGCCCCCCGAGTTTGGCCGAGTCCCACCGGCGTGGGTTACGTATGGTCCTACCCGGCGGGACCTCAGAGTTCTGGCTGCGGGGGCCGTCCTGGTAGGGGGGTGGGGTATCCGACTCCGGGGGGGGGGGGGCCTCCACGATGGCCAGGCCTTCAATGCGGGCCTACCGATCGGCGGGAGGGCTAATTCTGGGGGGGGGGGGGGGGGGGCGGCTATGTTCCTCCGCGCCGGGCCCGTGTAGGGCTCCGCCATATTAGGAGGGGGTATTGGGTTACAGGGACAGGGTGGAAGTGGGTCGGTGCAGACTCGATGGGCCGAATGGCCCCCTTCTGCAATGTATGTTCTATGTTCTATTGCCCGGGGGCCGGCGCGGAGACGGCAACCCACGCGCATGCGCAGAACCGCGCCAGCCCCCGGGCAATAGAACATAGAACATAGCCCCCCCCCCCCCCGGAGTCGAATACCCCACCCCCCTACCAGGACGGCCCCCGCAGCCAGAACTCTGAGCTTTCAACGGCCCCCTACCGGCGCGGTGACGACCCCGCGGGCGCGATTGGTTCCGATTCTCCGGCTCGGCGTCAGATTCGGCCCGGCGTAGGAGCTGCGTGGCCCGACTCTCGCGCCCCCCCTCGGCAATTCTCCGACCCTGTTCGGGATCGGAGAATCCCGGCCAGTAACTGTAGTTATGAAGAGCGATTTGAGATTTATGCCCAATTTCAATTGGCGCAGAGAGGCTGAGGGGAGATTGAAGAGTGAAAGGAAAATACTATTCCCTCTGTGGGGGTCGTCTGATGGAAGGTTATCAATTTAGAATGATAACTACGAGTGAAATTAGGAGAAATGTCTTCAGAGAGAGGGTTACATGGAATGCTTTGCCACAGGCAGTGGTTGAGACCAAGACCAAATATTTGAAACAGAAGAAGATGTAAGGCTATGGGGTGAAGGTGGAGCAGTGGGATTAGTTTTGAACTGCTCTCGTAAAGAGCAGCACAAATGGCTTTGCTCTTTTCTGCAAACTTTTGTGGTTCTTCTAAGGGGCGCAGAAGGGGTTGGTTGCTTTTTTTGAGGTCATTGTTGGGACAAGGAGGGAGTTTTATTCTGCAGCAGCCTATGCTATGCATGATCGAGGAGTGGTTGGTGCTGACATTGCATTGCTGAACTGGGAGTGGTTCATTTCAGAACTAACATGCCTCCCTTGTATCATCAACAAAGAATGCATCATTGCAATTATTGTTCCTACTCATGTGGGTAGATTTGACCAACGCAGACTCCCAAAGTGGGTTGCAAATCGATGTTAACTGTGACTCATCCTACAGGAGTGCAGCACCTGCTGAATTTAGATTGTGACTAGTTCTCCCAGCAAGAGCTATATTGTAAATCTGCTCATATTCAAAAGCATCGGCACTTTTGCTACAAATAGCAATTTAGAAATGTTCTTTTTGGCCTATCTCATGTGCCACATTAGTTAGATTTTTTTTTCTGTCACCTGTTACTGATGTTTGAATCCAGCATGATCCAAATTGGATGAGAGTCTCATCTAGATACATAGAACATACAGTGCAAAAGGAGGCCATTCGGTCCATCGAGTCTGCACCGACCCACTTATGCCCTCACTTCCACCCTATCCCCATAACCCAATAATCCCTCCTAATCTTTTTGGACACTAAGGGCAATTTATCATGGCCAATCCACCTAACCTGCACGTCTTTAGACTGTGGGAGGAAACCGGAGCACCCAGAGGAAACCCACACAGACACGGGGAGAACGTGCAGACTCCGCACAGACAGTGACCCAGCGGGGAATCGAACCTGGGGCCCTGGCGCTGTGAAGCCACAACGCTAGCCACGTGTGCTACTGTGCTGCCCCTCTGTCTAAAGGATACAAAGGGCGCGATCTTCCGGCCTCGTTACACTCCCGCTCGAGCGTAACGCGGCCGGTGAATAGCAGGAGAGGCCAAAAACGGGAACCGCACCAGGCACCAAACAGTTTGCGATGTAACCGGCCTGCTCCCGTAGGCGAATTTGGAATCTCACCTTAGCGTGGCGAAAAACCAATTATCACTACTTAAGGCCTACTTCCATACAATTAACGAGAGCCACCTGTCGTCCAACGGTCTCCTGTCATTCACCGGCCTCCCCAGCAAGTGCTCACCCTGGCGCCGATTGGTACTCCTCTTTAAAAACGTGAATCTGACAGAAGGGCTTCTGTGGGGAGCTGAGGAGGGGAGTAGCCATCTCTGCTCACAGGCAAAGATACTGGGGCTGCTGGCCTTGCCACCTCAGTGCTTGGCGGGGTTGGGGGATCCTTGGCTGGGGGTGGGCCGCCAGGGGAGGGTGGTGGGGGGCAACTGGGAGGTCAATCGCACATGGCACCACCATGCCAACCCTTGGATCCCAACCCAACGCCGGGGGCAATCCCTGCCCGTCTGCCCCACCGATCACTCATAACCCCCACTGACTGCTAAGGCCTCTGGCTGCGTGGCTGAAGGCAATCACTAATTGGGAATTGGCAATTGTGATTAAGTGAGCACTTGACACATGCCAAGTGGGTTCCCGTGGATAAGTGGGCCATGTAGCTTGTGGGAGTCATTGCCTTGCATCCCAATCACACCTTGATGCCTGGGCACTGTGTGGGAGTCAACACCACACACAGCACTAACATCCGAACACCCAGGATAGGAACACTGATCCCGGGAGACGACCACGGCCGGAGGGTAGGTTGGTGCCACGGGGAGGGGGGATTGCCTGGAGAGACAGGCAAAGGGTCCGGGGGTCTTCCTGCGTTGCAGAAGAAAGTGACAGAGGCATCATAATGTTTGTCCAAAGAGTTGTTTAATGTGCTGTCAATTCCCCCTCCCCACCTCCTTACCTAACCCCTAAACCCTACCACGGTGCCCTCAGTGATGTTCAATGTGCTTGGCCCTCCTATATCTACATCTCGGTGTTTCCCCAGGATGCACAACTGAGGTGGGGACAGCCAGCTGCTTGCCTCGTGTGGCCTTTGATGCCCCTGGCGGGCGTCCTCTGGGGCTCTGGGCCCGGAGAGCCCCGGATCACTTATCAACGGCATATGCACAACCGTGCCACCCTGTCCTGAGTGCTGACCCCAAGATGTGGCCTCATCAAAGGGATGGAACTCGGGTGTGCTGGTGGCCACCCTTGCCGCCCCATGGGACAGGCCCAGGTTGGCACTCAGTGCCCCCTCCTCCCGGTCAGTGCCCATGGGGCCCCTTGGGTTCAGCTTGGGACGGAGGGGCAGCTGGTTCGGGCCCCGGCTGCCCCGGCTGCCCCTGCGCCATCTGGCTCTGCGCCTTCTGGCGGTTCCCCATGGTCCGCACCATCATGTCGACGCCCTCGGCGATGCTCCTCAGTGACTGGGACATGCTCTGCAGGGCCTCAGCCATGCCCACCTGCGATTAGGACAAGCTCCTCAGCGCCTCGGCCGTTCCCATCTGAGAACGGGACATAAGACCATAAGACATAGGAGCAGAATTAGGCCACTTGGCCCATCGAGTCTGCTCCGCCATTCAATCATGGCTGATATTTTCTCATCCCCATTCTCCTGCCTTCTCCCCATAACCCCTGTGACATGCCTCGCAGAACCCCATCAAGGTCGGCCTGGTACAGGGTGACATCCCCCAGTGCGGCGAACATTCTGCCGAGACCCCTAGCCGTCACCGACTGCGCAACACCTTGGACACCTTCACTCATGCACCAGGTAGTGCACCAGGCTCTCCACTGCGGTTGCCACCCTAGCAGTGTTGGCCTCGGTGCCACTCATTGCCGGTGCCATCTCCTGCACCCATTGCCAGTGGGACTCCTCCAATTGGCTATGGGTCTGCTGGAGTGATGCTGACATCTTCCTCTGAATGTCTCGGCCGCTTCCTATCATCTTCATCACCTCTGGGAAACTCCGTGCTGGGGCGCAGCATCAGGCTGGGACCCAACTGGGTCCAGGGATCCAGCAGACCTCCGACTGATGACTTGCTTAGGGGTTCCTGCCTCCACCAAATGTACATCAGCAGCAGTGTGGGGCTCACCAGATTGTGCCCCAGAAGTCTGATCACTAACATTTCCCACCGAGTGTACCGGTGCTGGTGGTGGGTGGGGATGACAGCTGTGCCGCGACTATTATGGTGGCATCCTCGGAGGTCTCCTTCGAGGTGTCCTCTTCGGACTCAGGGGAGGGGGCCACCCGGGTTGGGCCTATGCCATTGGCTGGATGACCTGCAGAAGAATGGACATGTGGTCAGTGGGAGGGATGGGTCAGTCAGTAAGGCAATCACGACTCACGTTTGACAGGTCCTCCTGGTGGAGTCCGGTGGTTCATCACCTCTGTGATGACATTATGTTTGTTTTATCCTCCAAATCATATCCAATCTCTGCCTAATGCCACAATCTTCTGATTTACAAGCTGTAGATACTGTAGGCATCACATCACATGCTCCCCTCACCACAGTCCTGCTCTTTTGCCTTACACCTTTCAGATCTAGCCAGGGAATGGTGTAGGAGCAAGAGGTGACCGAGGAGAAGAAATTGATGATGAAGAAACACTGTCACTCACTCTTACAATCACAGCCAGAGATCGACACTCGAGTACTTTAGATGAAAGCATGGAGGCGGGTTCTGCATGTGATGAGACACTGGGTATGAGTGGCCTGCAGCTAGGGGAGGAGACAAGAGTGGTACAGGTATCGGCTCTTGGGAAGGTGAGGCTCTGTTGTTGAAGACTCTGTTGAGGCCTTTGAGGCAAATACATTGGCAGGCCTATCAAAAAGCCTACAGTTAATGTCAAGGTATAGGGAGAAGTCCAGCGGAGCTTTGAGTCCTTTTTAGAGTGGAAGTGGTGGCCTATTCCAGTAGCACATTCACAGACCTAATCATGGTGCAATGTCTAATGGCCAATGTTTCAGCTTCCACTGCAGTACAAACAGAATCACTCAATGTCTCAGTACTGCAGTGGAACCTGAGACTGAGGCCATGCAAGATCAACTTGTTACCATCCAAGTGCAGTTTGTTGCCACCAGACTCCTGCCAACTAGCTAAGATTTGTTGGCGGGTGGAGTAACCAAAGCTCAGTGGAGCACCCTCAGGTTGATGGCACTTATCCTCCCATCACTGCTCCTCTGCCATGCCCTAAACCAGCCGGCCCAGACTGCTGCTGCTGTGCCAATGTGGTGCAGTCTGAACTGGACCTTCCAGACCCAGAGCTGCTCATTGGAAGTCAGCAGCCTTCCACCAACAATGTTGTAGCAACTATGGTTGTGTGGGAGTGTTAGGACAAATAAAGGCACATAGAACATAGACACCAAAGAACGCACAAAGTTGATTTTTTGCCTTTTGTATAGAATATTGGATGGTTTGACTGCTAAAGTTGGCTTGGAACGTTTGCTTTGTTGTGACTTTTAGATTTGCATTGCGACCAAGAAGATTTTGTGATAGTCAGTGATGGAAGTAAGTTGAGGTGTGGGACTGTTGGTAAATGGGGGATTGGTTGCATTCACCAGACATGGCCACAATCAAATGAGCCAAACATGGACATCCCAGCTGAAAAGGGTATGTGTTGGTTGCCTCCTCCCTTCCTCTTCCTCTACCTCAGCTGCTCACCATATACCTGGTGGTAGGATGCTGAAATGAGTGCTTCAGAGCTCCTCCACAGCTGTGTAGACAGCAAATGTTGCTTAAGCTTCCCAATGGTCTGCTCAATTACATTTTGTGTGGCTCTTGCTATATGAATGATGTCCACTTGTGCATGGGCTGTGCAGTGAAGTCATGAGCCAGCTCAGGTGCAGTGGATGACGCAGAATGAAGGCACCATAGCTGCTACCTGCTTACTGGGTATTGATCTGAATGGTGCACTGAGTACAGCCCACACCAGTCTGAATATTGAGGGATGGAATCCCTTCCTTGCCCTAACCTTCCTCTTCTGATTTTCTGCTCTCAGGCACTCAAAAATTGCCATCTGTATAAAATAGCGGGCTCAGGAGGGGGAGGGAGAAAGACAACAATATAGCATTAATTAAGAGGCCCAGTCACCCCTGATCTGACGCTTGCAGGCACCAGCTGAGATACTAGCATTGCACATAACTTAAAAGACGAGTGTAGAGTTTGTCATAATATACACCAGTATATCATGGTGCAGACACACACACTAATGGACACCCAGCAAGACCAATCAACGCACACAACACCGCAGCCAATCACCAGTTAGAGCACACTCACTATAAAGACAGGGGGCATCAGAGTTCCCGCTCATTCGGGATACAGCCTCCTACAAGGACAGAGCTTACAGCTTACAGCACAGATCCTCACCATGTGCTGAGTGCATAGACTGGTTAGGACAGGCATAGGTCTTTAGTTTAATCTAACATCGTGTCAATCCACAGTGAAAGTATGTTCAACAGTTTCTAACTTAATAAAATAGTGTTGCACTATTTTAAGTGTTGGTGGCCTGTATGTGTTCCACGGATCCAGAGCACCCAACACATCAGAGTTGAGCTCAGCATTGTGGTGTCACTGGGCAGAACCAGGCTGCAGCCAGAACAGGAGGTAATGGATGGTTCTTGTCCAAGGTCACTGAAGAACAATGTCACAGACAAGTTCAGCTACAAGGGACTCATATGAGGAACTGGATGGTGCATCATACTGGAGAATGCTGAGAGGCATGCACACCAAGTTGCTGGGTGTATTGGCTATTCTGCCAGGCAGCCTCCTGGCACTATTGAGGAGCATGGAGGGGATAGGCTCCAAGATAGGCAGAGGTCTTATCCTTTGTGCAGCCTCTGCTCCATCTGCTGGTTGTCTCAGGATTCCAGAGGCACTGCCAATGCCTCCCACATACAAGTTGCAGTCTTTGTATGGAGAGGTCACCTACTCCTCTGTCATCCATGCAGCAACGCTTCCTAACAAATCCAGGCAATCCAGTAACAGAGGCAGAAACCTTCAACTTGTTTAAAAGGTGGATATGCACCTGAAGCCCTGCAACAGCCAGGGCTATGAACCAAATATTGGAAAATGGGATTAGGCTGGGTGGCTCATTTCTTGCTGGTGCAGTAAAGATGGGCAGAGTGGTTTCCTTCTGTGCAGTGAAGTGTTCTATGTCCTCTAAATTTTTTAAATATCTGAAAAGGAGGAATGTGCAGGGATGTGAGAGGAGGGCAGTGGAGTGGCAGCATGTGGATGGCTCCTTAGGAGAGCCAGCATGGATACGATGGGCAGAATGGCCGTCTTCTCTGCTGTAAAGATTCTATCTCACCACAACACCTCAGAAAACACACTACAGTACTTCCAAACATTTCCATTTTCTTCAAAATTACCTTACCTACAAATGATGATCCCCTCCTGTATCCCTTCAAAAATATTTTGCCTGCAAGCATTCTTTCCCATTTACTCCAATTAGTTCAGCTGCAATGACGTTGTAGGCAGTAACTTGCCCAGTCTTCATGATGCTAGCTTGCTGCTTCAATGTGCAGACCACGTTTACTTTATGTGGTTTAAGGGTTTCTTGTGCAGATCATCCACCTTCACCATTGTGAAGTGCGCCTTCGGGCTAACTTTTGCTGAGCTCTCAATGTCAGCTGAATCTATATCAGACTGTTTCAGAAAGGTCAACTACTCTTTTCTAGCTCATTTAATTTGCATTGTTTCAACTTATCCTTGAATAGACAGCTTAACTTGTGCCATATGAACACTCCACTATAATAAATGCTGCATCTATTACATTATGACTTCACAGATTAATCACCAAAATGTGTCTCATGTCATCCAGAGAGAAAGTCAAATTGTCTGAGCTGGAATATCCTCTACTTGATCTAAACCATATTCAAGCTGCAGATATTCAATTCACTTATTAAACCCACTACAGCCTAGAAATGTTTGTTGATAAAACTAGAGGACAAACATTTAGCATAATTGTATGGCATACCTTGATCTATAATTTTAATGGAAACATTTAACCAGTTTAGTGTAAATGGATGAAGAACACTGCTAAAATAGTACTACATTGGCAGTGACTCTGCTGGGTGTGAATGAGGCAGTAGTGACTGATTATAGTGGTACAAGTTATGGCACCGCTTCCCAAACTGTGTGTTGCGTCCCACAGTGGGGTTATAAGATGGAATTTGGAGGTCACGAGTTCCGATGCAGCAGTGGCTCCAATCGAGTGTAAACAGCTGCAAGGCCCCTTTAAAGCTTTGTGCTTTTTTTTTTAAACGGTGGGTGTGGCCTAACTGACTGATCTTTGAGGCCTGATTCCAAAGAGCCAGTGAAAAGGTAGATTATTTTTTATTTCAAAACCCTGTAATTCAAACAATGACCTATTCCCCTCCCCCCCCCCCCGCCCCCGCCCCTCCCCCTTAGCCACCCCACCTACTTCCACAGGACTTCCTGCCACCTGGCTCACACTTTGGGGTCACAACAATTTTCAAGCCTCCAAATGGGGTCACGTTTGGGAAGCACTGAGTTAAGAGCTCATGGGTTGGGGTAAAAGGCTAGCATGGGGAGAATAATAGTTAAAGGGGGAAAAAAAACAGACAGCAGGAATGTGTTTTTTTCAGGCCAGAAAACTGTTGCGATTAATCACTTAGATGAAGGGTACCAAATTTACTGCATCGAGGTTCACTTATGGTACAAAGCTATGTGGGAAAGAAAGCTGTAAGGAGGAGGCGGAGGCCAGGATTCTCCGTTCTGGAGTATAAGTGCTCCTGCCAGAGGAGGATCAGGAACACCCCCAATGTGCCATTCTATGGCACTTGGAATATCTTTTGTGGGAAATTGGATTTTCCATGTACGTAGGATAGCCAGGTAGCGCTGCCAGACTGGTGGCACTGCCAGGGTCACAGGCTGAAAGTGCCACGGTGCCCAGGTTGCATTTTGCCTGTGCCAGGGATAGGGTCCGGGGATGCCCTGCCCTTATTAGGTGAGGTGTGGGGGAGGTGTGGCGTGCAGAGCTCCTCAGTGCAGGAAATGAAACTAAGTGCGGCCTCGACAGGGTGTTCCCTGCTGAGGCCACAAAATAAAAGAGTCTTGTTAGATAGCGGTTAACCATTGTATCACTGTGCCACATTGTTTAGAGGGTTTAGAGGTGCACATGAGAACATTTTTACTTTATTATTAGGGATGTGTACTTATAAGACAATGAGTGGCTGTCTAAATGGTATAGGGGTACAGGTGAGCATATTTTCACTTTATTATGGGAAAACTTTAACTTTTGCATACTGACTAACTATTTAATGGGTTTAATGGCTGCAGATGGGAGAGCAGTGAAAGGAGCCCATCTAAAGGAAGACCCCAGACCTGAGCCCTCCTGACCGCCACCTCCCAGGAAGGGCCCCCCTTGGCACCTTGGTGGCAATTGTAGGATGGTTACTTACCACCTTGCCACCCCTCGGAATGCAAGCCGTCAGATCTGTGATCGTCAGTACTTGCTCCAACTCACACCAGTGGGACCATTGGCTGCGGGGGGGGGGCAGGAGCATCCACCTGGTTTGTGAATGGTGTGTTCTGCCTGCCTGCCATACAAGAAAATCAGTTCCTATTTCAAGTACGTCAAGAAGACTACCTTGCCTGCTGCCCGTCACCTTTTACTAGTTGTGAATCTGAAAGCACGTATTTCCTGTCTGCTGCCGACCTATTTGCATAGATCCAATTTAATCTGGCAAGCATGTACTTTAATGGGCATGCATGACATTCTAATGCATTCAACATAACTTCTCACCACTTGCCATCGTGAACCTTGATTCACCTGTAATGCACCACCGATCCCAACTTCCATACCGCCGTCAGAAAGCTGACACACAATTAAGTGCTCGCCCGCCTCTTTTCCCTCTCCTAGGAGCTTTACTGGATTCCACCCCCTTTCTCAGCAAATGAACGTTGGCTTCAATTTAAGGACCAGAAAAATGAGACTTCATTGTCCAAGCGAACAGACCAATCACTCCCAGATAAACTGGCAACGGAGGGACTTTTGTTCCATAATATGTAGAATCATATTATAAGTCATTTTATCCTTCAATACCAAATATTACAATATATTGACCTCTTTATCAGTTTAGATTAGGAATTTCCAATATGCTACTTACTAATATATTTTACAATGGGCCAATTGTTGCTCTGTGGCAATTGCAACAATCATTTTTGTGCAGATTGCCTTTTGCAACTTTTTAGATATACACATCCTCTCGTGCAGCAGTACTGATCAGCAAAAATGATCTCCAATATATTTGTTGAGCAGAATCATACAAATATGCAGAACCACAGTGTCATTTTCATTGTTCTTTTAGAAACTAAGTTATTGTAGTTTTGTCTTTTTTAATATCTTAATGCAGAGTGCCACAAAAGTTTAACATTCCACGAGGTAGGTCATTTGAGATTAAAATGACCTCCCCACAAAAAAAGTCATGAGCTTTGTTTCTAAGGATACCATTGTGGCATTTTAAGATGCACGTGATGGAGGTAGTAGTGTTTTGTAATCCTGCCATGTCACCCTAGGTCTTGTAAGTTCAAATTGAACAAAAGAATTGAACTCTCTGGTTAAAACAATTGATGGATGTACACCATTCAATATCTGAAAAAAAAGTGTAATTCTTGTGTTCCATTTGCTTACAACTTGTATTGTCATGCCACGATGAACAAAACTATTTTAGAAATTAGGTTCCATTCCTTTTTTTAAAAAGGTACGCACAAAAATTGTTGCTTCTACAGAAATTAACTAAGCTTATAGGCCAATACACATGAGTTGTCTAATGTTCTCATTGAAATGTTATAGATTATAATTAAATGATGACCATTAATATCTTGATTCAATTTGAAAATTATGGGACATTGAGGCTGGATTCACATTTATGCTGATGACACTCCGTTCTAACATTCTATTCTGACCATTACTGTCCATTCCATGTCTCAGTTTGTTTTCAATATGTGAAGTTAAGTTATGGGTGATTTCTAACTGTCGAATATTGGGGAAAACCCAAATTTTATTCAGCTCCTGCTAAAATCTCCGTGCTTTTGGTGCTGACTCGGTCCCAATCCTCAACATCTCAGGTCACTGCTCAGATGGTGTGCGGTTTTATTGATCTTTTCAACCTCCAATTGTACTACAAATCTCATACCGTATATGTTACTAATGCCACATACTTCCATCTCTGCATCATTTTCTCAATTCCTCCTGTACCTCACCACCTCTCCACTTAAACCCTTAGGGCAGAATTCACTGTTTGGGAGACTATGGGCGGGATTCTCCGTTGCCCAAAGCCGATATCGTAATCGGCGATCGGGCGGAGAATCCCTGTTTATGACCGAATCAGGGGTGGCGCCTGTTTTCAGATGCTCCGCCCCTCCAAAATGGCGTCATCGATGGGTACGCCGCATACCGGTGAGACAGCCTCAATACGTTACCTGAAGGCCCTTCCCCAATGATCCGCCCCCGATGGGCCGAGTTCCTGATGTCACGGGACATGTGTGCTCTCAGTTTTCCTGAACTCGGTGTGGTGGCTGCAGACTGTGCCCAGTGACGCCACAGTGGTGGGAGGCGTGCTACTGGCCAAGGGGGGCTCCGGCGAGGGCTGAGGGGACTGGTGGGGGTGGTCCAGAGGTGGCGAGGTGGTGTCCAGGGGGGCACTATCTGGCAGGCCGGCAGCATGTTCTACGGCGCAACCGCTGCAGATCGTCGCCGTGAGCATGCGTGGCTGCAGACCTGGCAATTCTCCAGGCGTTTAAATCGGGAAGGCTGCGCGTTTCACGTGGTGCAGCTGCTAGCCCCTCACCGGTCGGACGTTCGGTGCTGGGTCCTCACCGATTTTTTTCATCGTAAAACCAGACACTTCCTCCAGACATAGCCTCAAAATCGGAGAATCCATCCCTCTATGTTCTCCCGGTGGAGCTGAATTGCACCTGCTTAGAGCAAAAATCAGGAAATGATTCCCAATTCATAGCCATGCAAATTTATGTATGGTGAGGATTGCGAGGGGCTGCCATTTTGAGCGGGGCAGCCTGAATGCGAGGTCCGCAGCTGTCCCCCCCACCAGCATGACAATTCAGCTCTCCACCCCCAGATTTTCTGGGTCCCTCACAGTATGGGGTGACATGACCCACCCACGTCAGAGACCAACTAAATAAAGAGACCCTCCACAGTGACCCCCTAAATAAGGAGACTCCCAGAACCCCCCAGAAGAGAGGCCCCTGTCTGGAAGCCACCCAGAGGAAAGTTCCCTGTCTGGAGGCACCCCAGAGGAGAGGCCCCAGCCTGGAAGCCTCCCAGAAGAGAGGCCCCTGCCTGGAAGCCCCACAGAGGAGAGGCCCCTGCCTGGAGGCCCCCCGGAGGAGAGGCCCCAGCCTGGAGGCCCCCCAGAGGAGAGGCCCCAGCCTGGAAGCCTCCCAGAAGAGAGGCCCCTGCCTGGAAGCCCCACAGAGGAGAGGCCCCTGCCTGGAGGCCCCCCAGAGGAGAGGCCCCTGCCTGGAAGCCACCCAGAGGAAAGTTCCCTGCCTGGAAGCCCCACAGACGAGAGGCCCTTGCCTGGAAGCTCCCAAAGGAGAGGTTCCTGCCTGAAACCCTCCCAGAAGACAGGCCTCTGTCTCGAAGGCCCCCCCCCCCAGAAAAGAGACCCCTGTCAGGAAACCCTCCAGAAGAAAGACATCTATCTGGAAGTTAGAGAGCAATCCAGACAGAGGCAGTGGAAAAAAATCACTGCTTTAACACTCACCTGCGCAATACACCTGCTGGCTCAGGCACAAGGAGCAGCACCTGTCACTTCCTGGAAAGAGAAAACCAGTCAGCTGGGTTTAAACCCTCTCAGATCTTTGATCCGGAAGCCATTCATTCATTTCTCATTTATATTGATTTTACTAGGCTGTGATTGACAGCTTCCACTTATTATTCCATTCATCTTCCTCTGCGGTTCAGGAACCCTGAAGTGGTCTAGCCGCAATGTTTAGACATATCAAGCCCTGATTGCCAGCTCCTGCTCCACTTCAAACAGAGTTAAGTGCTGTCAGTTTCTAGCCAAAATCACTCAACCATGAAGGGAAAGCAGTTAATTCTGTTTGAAGTGGTCCAGGAGCTGTCAATCAAACCTTGATATTTGTAAACATTACCAGCCGGGAGCTGGAGCATCAGAAATGCCAATCCCATTTTCTTCATGTCACTGGATTCTTCGCCTCAATGGCGCCGGCTTGGAGGGCCGAAGGTCCTGTTCCTGTGCTGTCCTTTTCTTTGTTCTTTGTAACTCCGCTACTGGCAGTGCAAGGCGGTAAATCCAGCCCTTAATTTTCAATTAATTTTAGCTCACTGCTGAACTTCAATGCCCTCTTTGCCACTATGGCTCTGGTAGAGAGTGAGAATAATACTTCCTTCACCTGAGTTAGCAAGGTTGGTCCAAGATCATGTCAATCAAACCTTTGATGTTTGAGCATTAGGCTCCTCAACTAAGCTCTCTACGATGCGAATCAAGCAGTGCAATACCCATGCCCTTGGATGTTACGAGAAATCCATTTTATCACAACGGTGTAAAATACTGATTAATATATTAAACAATTCTATTGTTTGTTTCCTGTGAAGCATTCAGTGACAATGGTAATGAGCAAGATTTCAAACTGTTGACTCATCATTGAAAAAAAGAATATTTTAAATTAGAGAAATATTTATTTTTAAAAATCAGCTCAGGGCAACACAGGTAAAATCCAATTTTGCCACAGTGAATTTAGAAGGCTTGGAATAAGGCATTTTAATTGGCCAAAGCTGCACTTCTTCTGCTTGAGCAGAAGGAATTATTTTGAATTATCTATAAATGAATCATAAACCGAATAATAGCAGAATCAGAGTACTTTTTGTTACAGAGATGAAATCATCCCGTCAAATGGCATTCTACTGAAAGAAAAAGTAGAAAAGTATTGAATTCCCCAACATGTTAACAATGAGTGTGGCAATTCCCAAAACACTTATCATATAAATGGGAGAATGAGCTTCATGAAGACAATTGCATAAGTTGCAATTTTCAGATCTTGGGCGCAATTTATCTAAATCCCCAACACAAGGCTATAAAGCACGATTTGCATTTGAATAGGTTGCCTCAGCGAGTAACACATTGCCGGGATCGCACATAGCCCCGTCTTGTACACTGAGGAGTTATACTAATTAAATAAAATGAACCAGATCATAACTGTTGCTATACATATATGCCTCATTGTGAATTAAGGTACCACATTAATTATCAGACATCATATTATATTGAGGAAATATGCAAAAAGCTTTAATGTCCAGTACAGATCACAAGTGAGGTATCATTGCCACATCCGGTTATTGTAACAAATGAGAATAGGACTGTGTGAGTCAATGCCCTTTGAAATTCACTTGAATTCTTTCTGGGAATAACTGACAACTGAACCCAAAACAGTAGGCCCAAATTTACAGCAAGTAAGAGATTTCCTGTGAATATTTGGGTGTGATTATAAGCCAGTGCAGCATAAATCCTATCATAGAAGTGTTCAGAATGGTACTTGTTACATCATTGAGCACTGTGACAATGTCATGGGAATATGAGAGCACATTGAAATTGTATCACAGTGATCTGAATTGAATGAAATTTTGAAGCATAAAGTGGCCCAATTTGAACTTAATACACTTGTGAAGTGCACTGAAATATTTTTCATACTAAATCAATTTTCTTTATACCTACAGGTGGATCCCTTGGCGTTCAAGTGACCATTTCAGAATATAAAAAGATAGCCATGTTATTCCAGCCTGTTGTTCTTCATTGTCAGTACTCCACCACATCTGCCCAGCAACCTGTGGTGCAGTGGCGCTTTAAGTCATACTGCAAGGACCGTACTAGAGATGCTTTCAGCATCCACAGCACAGCCACACACATCACCAGCCAAAAAGAACAGAGTCCTACGTGGGACCCATACCTGGACTGTGCAGATAACAGTCGCACTGTCCGAGTTGTGGCTTCCCGTCAGGGTTCTGCGGTCACCTTAGGAGAGTACTACAAAGGACGGGAAATCACCATCATCAACAGTAAGGATTTTTATTTCCAACAAAATAAATTCTATGAATAAGCTGGTAAATTAATTTGATGTTGCTACATCTCAATTTTTCTTGCATAATTATTTTCAAAAAATGTTTGAATATCAAGTTAACTTAATACACATTACAGCAACCATATATATTTTAAGTTGACGATGTGGTGTAATTCCTCCTTTGCACAAGTTCAAACCCCGTTTTATACAATTGATGCCATTCCGAACCACTTACGATAGAGTTCAGTAGTGACTTTTTGGGCAGTGTAACTGCCATTTGGGATTCAAAATGGTGTCACATCTGATGCAAAGCACTCCAGATGCCTTTGTGTGCATATAGTTAATGTGTGACAGAAATCTGTGGATCAGGCTGATTATGCTTTCAATCAGTGTGCACCAGTGCTGCTATTTTGCAGCTCCATGTGCCAGCCATTGCCCTTTCTTACCCTTGCCCAACTGAATACATGTAAGCAGCCTGAACACCCACCAGCTATGCTATTTAAAGGAATCATTACCTCCTTATAAGTTAGTTACTTGTTTATTTCTTCTGGCTGTCACCACATTTCTACACATTTGTTGTGCTTTTCATAATAGTTTCAAGTTTTCAAAGTCTACAGGGAGTGACGTGGCAGCTGCTAAACTACATTTTGCTGAGTTCAAGGTTACTGCACAAACCAATTGTTCCCATGCATGAGTATACTGGTAGGCATTCCCTTTGGAATACAGCAGACCTGGGAGAAGTAACAGAGGGCACATGCAGCAGGACAAGCTGCTGGAAGAGGAAGGTGGAGGAGGGGACAAAGGGCTTTCAACAGGGGGCCATATAGTCTTAGGGCACAATTCTGCGACCTGAACCTTAGTAAGAAACAATGTTTGAGACACTGCGCTTTACTAAAGAAGGTTATTATTCAAAGCTGCTGCCTGCCGCAGCCAAAACCCAAACCTCAGAGCAGAACAGTGGCAAAGAAGGTGACCCTGTCTATGATCTTGTAGCTTCTTCCAGGCTAGTGCGAGAGATATTTCTCAAATCTTCACATTTACATTGTCACATAAGGAAAGTCATTGAGTTCTCCATTCAAAATTATGTGACTTAATTTCATTCCCTTTGTCAATGAGAAGCAGGTGGAGGGAGCACCAGGGTTTGTAGGCTTCCCCTTAGTACATGGTATAATTGCACACACTTGACTTTGCAGGTGTGACATGTCCAACTCTGCCCTAAACCGGAACAGAAATGGATTCTGCTCCTTCAGTTTCCATCATCCATGTAGGTCAATGCCTAGTGTTCTGGCAACAATCATGAAACCTTCATTCTGCTGCAGTCCAGCTGTATTTCAGCCACCATGGCAAACCAAAGGGTAACTACTGGGCAAACAAGGGCAATCAGCTGACAACATGGCACATGCCTCTGATTCACACTTTTGGAGTATGCATACAATGAGCACAATGCTGCCTCAAGAAATATGATAGAGCAGACCATTGGTACCCTGAAACAATGATTCTTCTGCCTGAACCACTATGCAGAAGGCCTTCAGTACTCAGCCTGCTGCCTTCATCCCCGTGGATACCAGAGTTTAAAGGAGGTTGTAGGTTCTCACAGCTTCAAACTACACCAGCTAAACATGCATGGCATCAGTCTGGGCTGGCTGGCTGACAAGTAACAGCAAGGGCACTGGCAGAATGGTCAGGATGGATGCACAAATACCATCATTTGAGAGAGTTCAGTAGGCTCATGCTCCATGGAGCCACTTCCACTCCACCGGATATCGCCGTAGCAATCTTAATAACATATAGGACAGATAACTGGACTGCTGTGAGATCCTACAACCTCCTTCAAACTTTGGTACCGCGGCTACCAAGGCAGCAGGCTGAACTTGCATAACTTCAGTCTGAGATTCCACTGCAACCCTTGGGCTTTTGGTAGGAGCTGCCTGTGAAGCAATGGAAGTTGAGACATCAAACGTTGCATCCCGTTTGGGTTCACAATTGTGGTAATGGAGTCGGCCACCACTTCTCCACTGGAAAGGATGGCTCCATGATCTATGCAAAACCTCCCGTTAGGTTGGCAGCAGATTCTGCCACGTTCCTTTTCATGAACAGCCGGCTTTATGGCAGGTTCCCTAATGCACCAAACATTTTGTTGTGCACTTCGAACAACTTTCTTCTATATCCTTGCCTTTCAAATTCTTCAGCTGAGCTCTCTGCAGCAGAATTCATTTGTGAATGTTCCCTCTGGTGGCCTGGCAGCTGTGCTATAATTTCCCCCTGCCCCCTGCACAGGATTCCGGATCCTGCCTCCATGCTAACCCCTAAGAAGCACAGTGTCAGTATCTGACTTGGTAGTTGTGACGATGGAATCTATTGACAATTTTATATCTTCATTGCTCTCTTCTTGACCTTCCTTATGACCGGTGAGGTTGGACTTCTTGGGTATCTGAAACAACAATGGCATAGACATAAAAATGTGGTGTGGGGAAGTGAAAAGTGGTGGCATGAATTAATAGGTGCATGTTTACACTATCTGCAGCTTGTAAGCCAGAAGTGATTATGGGATCAGCAGAAAGTATGAAGGAGGATTAAGTATGAGAACACAGTCATCCTCAATGGATTTAGCATTGTCGCTAGCCTTAACCTTAGTAATAGCCATCACCATGTAACACCCAAGCAAGCCTCTCCCCTCTGGTTAGTTCCTACCATTTTGAGTTGTGCACTACCTTCAGTTGTAACAGAGTGGATTGTATCAATGAGTCTTTTCCATGGTGTTTGGTTGATGTGACTGTCATGGTTGAATGGCGGGAGTGTGTATCACCTGTGTGATGTGACTGTGAGGCTAGTAGAAGTGCAGTGTGTGAGGGGGCAGTGGAGCATATGAATGTTGGGGATGAGCTAGGATTGTCTGACAGAGATTGTTGATAGGGAGTGATGGGGTGTGGTGATTTGAACCATTTCTGAGGCTAGTGTTACAGCTGATGAGATGCGACATTTTAAGGATGCATTCACTGACCTTGGCCACCTGTGTGAGGTCATCTAACGTCTTGCAACTCTACTTCCTGTTCATTGGGGCTGCATTCCAGGCACTGACCTCCACGGTTATCCGTTTCCACTTCTCACCACATGTGGGGGCTGGTTTAGCACAGTGGGCTAAGTAGCTGGCTTGCAATGCAGAACAATGCCAGCAGCGCGGGTTCAATTCCCGTACCAGCCTCCCCGAACAGGTGCCAGAATGTGGCGACTAGGGGTTTTTCACAGTTACTTCATTGAAGCCTACTTGTGACAATAAGCGATTATTATTATTATTATTATGTCTGAAGTGCCTCTTGCAGACGCAAGACACTTCTCCTTGCTTTAATCAAAAATCCTTGGTACATGCTTTCTCCCCTGGGCAACCATTGTTACTTGTTGCACAGCACTACTTGTCATGGCATCAGCACATTGCCCCTACCCTTTTAAGAGGTATAGGCTAGGTTGGAGTAATCTGCTCCTGGATGATGCACGCAGTCTGTGAACAGACCAGTGTGGTTAACACTAGTGGCACACAAATCCTAATCAGAAGTCAGCACAAAGATTACGTCAAAGAGTCATGAGGTAATCGCTACATACTCATTTCTGGGGCTGTTCTCTCAGTGTTTGTTACCAGCAACACACATGCATCGTGGGAGGAGGAGGAAAATATAATTATATTATTCCAAATTCCCCCACATTAGTAGAATTGCATTGTTGCAATGGGGGCCCTCTCCTCTTGGGTGATATTTAAACGGGGGTGGGGCAAAGGTTTGGGATGCATTTAATCTGATATCTTCACCATATAGAGATGCTGGTCAGAATTGTAAGTGTTTAATTCCATGGTGATTTTTGAGAGTAGTTGTACACATTTTATTCCAAGATGTCTACCTGCACATGCTTGGTTTATTACTTTAAATCCACACGTTTACTGTGGGTTTACAGGCATTTTGCCAGCAGACTTATAGAATCTTCCTCACTTGCGTGCCAGCCCATTTTATATTTAAGCTTGGGATCTGAATAGCCACAATGTAGAACCCCATCTCTATGTTACTGTATAGTTCTTTATACAGTTGCCAACGTCATCAAAGAGTCTGACCTACACATACAATGGATGAATGTTCCTGTGGTGTTGGGTGCTCTGGTGCACAGATGAGCCAACACAGTTGTATGTGGTACAACTCTATTTTATTTTAACTCTTATAATACAGTTCGTTCTGGATACTCTGCACGTGCTGTCTCCCTGAGTGTGTTTGGTAGCAGATCTGTCCTGGTCCTCCTCTGCAGCTAATACTGACCACCGGGGGTCGTGTCTGTGCTTTTATATCTTTCTGTCATTGGTTGTGGTGTTGTGTGTTCTGATTTGTCTGTTGGTGTGTCTATCATGATGTGTGTGTTTGAATATCATGACATCCCCCCTTTTACAAAGATATGTGCCTACGTGGTTATAAATATAATTGTGTCGTGAGTGCATCTAAGAGTGTGTGTGTGTGTTGTGTACAGCGTGTGTATATGACGTAACTATTTACATGGGGCGATGTCGGGTGCGTCACACTAACAAGGTTGTACCATAACAAAACTTGGATGCGAGAGAAAAAAAAAACTTGAACATTGGTCCAGTCAGACGATATCTGGAACAATAAACAACAACAGGTTATAATACAGAAGTGTTTGACTTTTTGAACGTATGAACAGCGTTATAAGTCCAGTCTAATGGGTGACCGCCTCAAGAATGGGCTGGTCCTCAAGCCGGTTCAGCTGTGGAGATTTGGGGTCACACTGGTTCACCTTGGACTGTTGGAGGTGATGCTGTTGCCGAAGTCTCTACTTTACCATTTGTTGTACTTCGTGCAGTGCTTGGTTTTTTCATTCGTGCAAATATAACATTCAACATCTTTGTTAGTGGTGCCTTGGCTGTGGTTTGGTTCTGGTGGCGATGGAAGGGGCATGATCCATGGCATCTCCACAAAGTCATCCTTGGGAACCAGTGGAGGATCCGGCATGTGCGTACGGTTCAGTTGCGAGCGTGGAAGGCGGCGCAAAGCTCGCTGATTGCGCCTACGCACCAATCCATCCGCCCTGCATGCCAGGAACAAGGTGGAGTCTTTTTTCTTTTTATGTTTGTGGTGGACGGCATCTTGTAGCCGATGGGTCGTTGCCATCGAAGTAGCACCATCACTAATATCATGCAAGGCGATGACTGTGCCAGATGTGGAAGTTGGCCGAGACCGTGCACGCTGGTTCCGGCCACCTGCTGTGCCGGAAGGGCGACTCCACAGAGAAACGTAGAAGCATGTCGCCTTGGAGAGAGAATTGTTGCTCGCATCAACGTCTGGCGATGGCGCGAATTGGTGTGTCCATCTTGGACCGCCGGTGCTGGTTGCCACTGCCGACCCAGTGGGACTGCCACGCGATCCATTCCCTGTCGCCGTGGCATCCGCCGTCACCCTGAGCATGCCAGCACCGAGGCCGCGACACCGCCCGTCCGGAGCAAGGTCTGGCGTGCGCAAATCAGAGTCGGCACTTGGCTGCTCCCCATCTGGAGTCCGGTCTGCCTTCCGTCGATGCCCCCCGTCCGGAGTCCCAGCAGGTTCACTGGAGGCAGCCGAGATTCCCTGAAGCTGCACTTCTGGAGTCGGAACATGCAGGAATGCACCAACCAGTGGAGAGGGTCGAGCCATCGAGGGTGTAAGCGGTGCGCCGCCACCGCAGTCGTCAGTGGTCCCACCGTGATCGTCGAGTGCCTCGGTACGCACTAGGCGAGGTCTGTCACCTTGCACCTTTTGCATGGGAAGTGGGATGCTGTCGTCACTCGTCTCACATCCCATGGATAGATCCTCATTAGCAGCTTGCTGTTCACTAGGGTTGGGTAAATTGTCAGAGTTTTCATCTGGTGGTGCACACCATGTCGGTGGACTGTCATTGTCTTGCCGTTGTCCTTCATTTGGGCTTTTCTTCTTTGGAATTTTAAATCTTCCCCCAGACATTGCAGAACCTTGTTTATTACCCCCAAATTCTCCCATATGTATGGTCTCGAATATAGGATCCAAAGTTTCTATCGACATTGTACTATTTTCCAAAGAACATTCCGTTTCACTTTTCTTCTCAGGTACCTCATATGTATCTTTGTCTAATGTACATGCCTTCATGGTCTCTGGGTCTGATTTTGCTGGGACTGGCATGGTCACAGTCTCTCTTTTACTGTTCTCAATTGCCCACATTATACTCCCCATACATAACTGCTTAATCACTGGGGTTAGTGTGGTACAATGGATAATCGGGTCGACCTTATCTGCATCTTCACCATTAGTGGAAAGCACACTTGGTTCACTTGAAACTGCTGTGGGTTTTAAATTCGTTATCTGGCTACTCGATGTCGGTGTCCTCAGGATTCTTGCTCCAATGTTCTGCTCAATAATCAGTGGAGTGTGTATAGATTCAATGCAATTAATGTTCCCCTCAAGGTTTGAAGAGTCATTACTGACTAACTGCTGGTCTCCGAAGTTGGGATTTTGCGGCGTTGTGTTGAAGGGAGACATTTGTCCCTGCTGTAGATATGATTCAGGTTGTGTTATTTCCATTACCTGAGGATCAATGTCTTGTCCATTTTTTCGATCCGTACTAAAACACTGGCAATTCTCAGTCTGCTCCTTGCAAGTTAAACATTCAATTAATTTTGTTAGCAAATCCTCAGCATCCTTCTGTGGCCGCAGCATTATTAATCTCTGTTCGGCTATAATGATCCTGAAGGTCAGCGCATAAACCTTTTTTCTTCGGGCTTGGACGAGGCGATTCCTTTGGCTTGTCTTCAGTTGGGCTTGAACAGTCTTCAGCGCTGTGCCCTTCATTGTAGCATGAGAAACCATCATGGTCATGCTGCTGTGTAGTGGAGCATGGTAGGCTGTTATAGCCTTCTTGCTGTTCACGTGAGCATGGCAGACTTGCATCGTCTGCCGCTGGTTGGTCAGGAGAGGTTGCTAGACCCTCATGGTCTTGTTCCTGCAAGGACTGCACATTGGAGTCTTGCGTTGCTTCTATCGTGGAGGCTGTCCCCGAGCTCTCTGTGGAGGCTTGTGACACTGGAGTCACTTCTTGTTCGTGCAAGGACTGCGCTCTGGAGTCTTGCGTTGCTTCTATCGTGGAGTCGGGAACGTTGAGCGGGACGTGGACCACGCTCTGTGTGGCAGCAGGGCGCTCTCTGTGTGCTTGCACCGCTCCCTGTCTGTTAATGTCAGGCTGCAGCATCATCCGGTACTGATAAGTTGGAACGTCATATCTGCTGGATTGAAGATCCTCAAATCCGAAAAATGAATCCGCATCTGCGTCGGATTCAATGTGGGGGCCGCCAATGTGCAACACGAAAGGTTCGTCCGAGTCATAGTCGTATAGGACCACGGAGCTATCATTGGGCTCGCGAGGTCCGGAAACACTGTAAAGATCGTCATCGAAGTATTCGAGGTCGGAATCATCGGCTTGTGCGTAGGTAACTGCTTGTCGGAGGGTTCTTCGGAGGTCAAATTCATCTCCTGGGTCAATTTGCGGCAATGTGCTGTCATTCCAGGTGAGGGAAGGTTGTTTTACAGCTTTAACAGATTTTTGTTTTTTTGATTTGGGACGTTTCCCTTTTAAATTGGATTTGGGACATTTCCCCTTTAAATTGGTGCAGTCTGGGGCCTCTGACATCCTGACGCTCGGTATGTAGCACGTAGGAAGCGACTGCGCATGCTCAGATCGCTGTTCCTTTACCGATGGCCGTTTTCTTGACTGCGCATGCGCAGCATCTCGCGCATGCGCAAACGAAACTTCCGGTTCTGCGCACTGCTCGCGCAACTGTGCTAGCGTGATACCTTTAGCAAGATGGCCGCCAACCTCGACCCAGCCCTCTCTCAGGCCCGGGATTTCGGCCTCTGGGAATTCGGGCTCCGGGATCCCAGCCACGAGGTGAGTACTGCCGCTTTTCTTACCTTTACTTGCCGATTGGATTGCGTTTTCTTCACAGTACTTGGAGAATTTGTCCAGGACTGCCTGGTAATCGTACCTTTGCTGCCTCCTGAAGAACCTGAACCTTGTGAATATTTCTCTTGCCCTTGCACCGGCGATGGTGAGGAGAAATTCAATTTTTTCGCTATCATCCAGGTCTTGGAGTTCAGCTGCCACCAGGAACAATTCGAACCATTGCCAGAATCGCCGCCAGTTTTCGCGGAGATCGCCGTAGCACTGGAGCGGCTGCGGAACCGGGAGCTCTATCATTTTGCCTGGGCACTGCTGGTTGTCTCTGTACACTGAGGTATGCCGGCAGGTATCGATCCACTCCTGTACCATGTGGTGTTGGGTGCTCTGGTGCACAGATGAGCCAACACAGTTGTATGTGGTACAACTCTATTTTATTTTAACTCTTATAATACAGTTCGTTCTGGATACTCTGCACGTGCTGTCTCCCTGAGGGTGTTTGGTAGCAGATCTGTCCTGGTCCTCCTCTGCAGCTAATACTGACCACCGGGGGTCGTGTCTGTGCTTTTATATCTTTCTGTCATTGGTTGTGGTGTTGTGTGTTCTGATTTGTCTGTTGGTGTGTCTATCATGATGTGTGTGTTTGAATATCATGACAGTTCCTATGTTCATTGATACACCTGTGGCTTCAACACATAGATCAGTCTATTTTCATACAGCAAAGAAAAGTGTAAAAGTTTCAAATGTACACCATTTAAGCTGACAGTGACCTAGAATCTAGGGCCAGTCACCAAGCGACAAATTCTACAACAAGCATCTTTAAAGTAATATCCAATTTACATAAACAATTTTAAATATAGACTTACGTTACAAATGTTGTGAGCAGAAATGTTGGTGGAGAAATTGCTCCCGAGCAGGAGTGTAGAATGGACAATAGTGAATCAGCAGCCTGCTTTCCACTGCACCTGGTTTGCGCCATGATGCCAGATGAATTTTGCCCTGTGCAGTTCATCATTTTCACAATGAATGCCATACTTGAAATTTTCAAAAGATGATCCTGCTTTTCAATCTGCTGAAAATTGCAAATTACAATAGAGCACTGCTGTCTGTCACCATCTGTGACGTTACTAAATTGGCTGCTCCATCTGCAGTAATCTTTATGCATTGAATGTTAACCAGGAATTGTTCATCAGCAAGTAAGAAATACAGATGGTAAAATGACATTAGTGATAACATATTGCATGTTTGGAGACTGAAGATTGGCCCTGATTGTTGTCCAGGTCAATTACCTATCACTGTTGGTTCTCTTACAGATGCAGATCTCCAGATTGGAAGGTTATACTGGGGAGACAGTGGAGCTTATTACTGTTCTGTTATCACTCCAGATGATATTGTGGGTAACAGTGAACAAAGAATGGAACTTCTTGTGTTGGGTGAGTATATATATATTTTTTTTTTTTTTTTTTTTTTTTTTTTTATAAATGTTTTATTGAAAATTTTTTCCCAAACAACAATTTTTCCCCTCTTACAAAGCAAACGCAACAATAACAATACAGAAATTTTAAACAATACACAAGTAACAAAACCCCTTTATCTTTGACCTAAACTAAACCCCCCCTCCCCCCCCCCCCCCTCCCCCTGGGTTGCTGCTGCTGGTCATCTGTCTTCCCTCTAACGTTCCCCTAGGTAGTCGAGAAATGGCTGCCACTGCCTGGTGAACCCTTGAGCCGATCCTCTCAGGGCAAACTTTATCTGCTCCAGTTTAATGAACCCCGCCATATCATTTACCCAGGCCTCCAGTCCGGGGGGTTTCGCCTCCTTCCACATGAGTAGGATCCTGCGCCGGGCTACTAGGGACGCAAAGGCCACAACGTCGGCCTCTTTCGCCTCCTGCACTCCCGGCTCTTCCGCAACTCCAAATAGAGCTAACCCCCAGCCTGGTTTGACCCGGGCCTTCACCACCCGCGAAATCACTCCCGTCACTCCCTTCCAATACCCTTCCAGTGCCGGGCATGCCCAAAACATATGTGCGTGGTTTGCCGGGCTCCCGCCACACCTCCCACATTTGTCCTCCACTCCAAAGAACCTGCTCAATCTTGCTCCCGTTATGTGTGCTCTATGTAGCACCTTAAATTGAATCAGGCTAAGCCTGGCGCATGAGGAAGAGGAATTTACCCTGCTTAGGGCATCAGCCCACATACCCTCCTCTATCTCCTCCCCTAGTTCTTCTTCCCACTTTCCTTTTAGTTCGCCCACCGACTCCTCCCCCTCTTCCCTCATCTCTCGGTAAATCTCTGACACCTTGCCCTCTCCGACCCACACCCCTGAAAGCACCCTGTCCTGTATCCCCTGTGTCGGGAGCAATGGAAATTCCCTCACCTGTTGTCTAGTAAATGCCCTCACCTGCATATATCTCAAGAAATTTCCCCGGGGCAACTTATACTTTTCCTCCAATGCTCCCAAGCTCGCAAAAGTCCCATCTATAAATAAATCTCCCACCCTCCTAATTCCCAACTGGAACCAGCTCTGAAATCCTCCATCCATTCTTCCTGGGGCGAACCTATGGTTGTTCCTGATTGGGGACCCCACCAGGGCTCCCCGCACCCCTCTCTGTCGCCTCCACTGTCCCCAGATATTCAATGTTGCCGCCACCACCGGGTTCGTGGTAAACTTTTTAGGTGAGATCGGTAGCGGCGCCGTCACCAGTGCCTCTAAACTCGTCCCTTTACAGGACTTTCTCTCCAGTCTTTCCCACGCCGCTCCCTCACCCTCCATCATCCATTTACGTATCATTGCCACATTGGCGGCCCAATAGTAATCGCCCAAGTTCGGTAGTGCCAATCCTCCTCTGTCCCTACTACGCTGAAGGAACCCCCTCCTTACTCTCGGAACTTTCCCTGCCCACACGAAGCTCGTGATGCTCCTGTCTATTTTATTAAAAAAGGTCTTAGTGATTAGTATAGGGAGACATTGAAATACAAATAAGAACCTCGGGAGGACCATCATCTTAATTGCTTGCACCCTGCCCGCCAGCGATAGAGGCTGCATGTCCCACCTCTTGAAGTCCTCCTCCATTTGTTCTACCAACCGTGTCAGATTAAGTCTGTGCAAGGTTCCCCAGCTCCTAGCGATCTGAATCCCCAGGTATCGGAAGTTTCTTTCCACTTTCCTTAGAGGCAAGCCTTCTATCTCTCTACTCTGGTCCCCTGGATGTATCACAAATAATTCACTCTTTCCCATGTTTAGCCTATACCCCGAGAAATCCCCGAACCCCCTCAAAATTCGCATAACCTCTATCATTCCCCCCGCTGGGTCCGACACGTATAACAATAGGTCATCCGCATATAACGAGACTCGGTGTTCTTCTCCCCCTCTAATCACCCCTCTCCATTTCCTGGAGTCTCTCAACGCCATGGCCAGAGGTTCAATTGCCAACGCGAACAACAATGGAGACAGCGGGCATCCCTGTCTTGTTCCCCTATATAGTCGGAAATACTCCGATCTATGTCGACCTGTAACTACGCTTGCCGTTGGAGCCCCATAAAGAAGTCTAACCCAGCTAATAAACCCGTTCCCAAACCCAAATCTCCTTAACACTTCCCATAAATACTCCCACTCCACCCTATCAAATGCCTTCTCTGCGTCCATTGCCGCCACTATCTCTGCCTCCCCCTCCACTGGGGGCATCATTATCACCCCTAATAGTCGTCGCACGTTAACATTCAGTTGTCTCCCTTTTACGAACCCTGTCTGATCTTCGTGCACCACCCCCGGGACACAGTCCTCTATCCTCGATGCCAGCACCTTTGCCAACAATTTGGCGTCCACGTTCAACAATGAAATGGGTCTATAGGACCCGCACTGCAACGGATCTTTATCCCTCTTCAAAATTAACGATATCGTCGCCTCCGACATCGTCGGGGGTAGAGTCCCCCCTTTCCTGGCCTCATTGAACGTCCTCACCATCAACGGGGCCAACAAGTCCACATATTTTCTGTAATACTCCACCGGGAACCCGTCTGGTCCTGGGGCCTTCCCTGCTTGCATGCTTCCCAGTCCCTTAATAACCTCGTCCACCCCAATCGGTGCCCCCAGGCCTACCACCCCCCGCTCCTCCACTTTCGGGAACCTCAATTGGTCCAGGAACTGCCGCATCCCCTCCTCTCCCTCTGGGGGTTGAGACCTATACAGTTCCTCATAGAAGGTCTTGAACACCTCATTTATCTTTCCTGCCCTTCGCACCGTGTCTCCCCTTTCGTCTCTAATTCCTCCTATTTCCCTCGCTGCTGCCCTCTTTCGCAATTGATGAGCCAACAGGCGACTCGCCTTTTCCCCATATTCATACCTCCTCCCCTGTGCCTTCCTCCACAGTACCTCCGCCTTTCTGGTGGTCAGAAGGTCAAATTCCGTCTGGAGTCGTCTCCTCTCCCTGTACAATTCCTCCTCCGGGGTCTCTGCAAATTCCCTATCCACCCTTAAAATCTCCCCCAGTAATCTTTCCCTTTCCTTGGCCTCTGTTTTCCTTTTGTGGGCCCCAATGGAGATCAGCTCTCCTCTGACCACCGCTTTTAGTGCTTCCCATACCACTCCCACAGGGACCTCACCGTCGTCATTGACCTCCAGGTATCTCTCAATACACCCCCGCACTCTTGCACACACTCCCTCATCCGCCATCAGTCCCACATCTAATCGCCAGAGTGTTCTCTGCTCCCTTTCCTCTCCTAATTCCAGGTCCACCCAATGTGGGGCATGATCCGAAACCGCTATGGCTGAGTACTCAGCTTCTTCCACCCTAGAGATCAACGACCTTCCCAAAACAAAAAAATCTATCCGGGAGTACACTTTATGGACATGGGAGAAGAAGGAATACTCCCTCGCCCTAGGTCTAAGAAATCGCCATGGATCCACTCCCCCCATTTGGTCCATAAACCCCTTAAGTACCTTGGCCGCTGCCGGCCTTCTTCCGGTCCTTGAGCTGGATCTATCTAGCCCCGGGTCCAGCACCGTATTAAAGTCCCCTCCTAAAATCAAGTTTCCTACCTCCAGGTCCGGTATACGCCCCAGCATCCGTCTCATAAATCCCGCATCGTCCCAGTTTGGGGCATACACGTTAACCAACACGACCTCCATTCCCTCCAGCCTGCCACTCACCATTACATATCGACCTCCGCTATCTGCTACGATGTTCTTTGCTTCAAATGCGACCTGTTTCCCCACCAAAATGGCCACCCCTCTATTCTTTGCGTCCAGTCCTGAGTGGAACACCTGTCCCACCCATCCTTTCCTTAGCCTAACTTGGTCCGCCACCTTTAGGTGCGTCTCTTGGAGCATAACCACGTCTGCCCTTAGTCCTTTCAAATGCGCGAGCACTCGGGCCCTTTTTATCGGTCCGTTCAGGCCTCTCACGTTCCACGTGATCAGCCTCACTAGGGGGCTACCTGCCCCCCTCCCGTGTCGACTAGCCATTACCTTCTCTAGGCCAGTCCCATATCCCGCCTCCGCGCTCCCGCTCGCTCCCCCAGCGTCGCACACCATCCCCGCCCACCCACTCTTTAGCCATTTCCTTTTGGATTTCCGCAGCAGCAACCCAGTTGTCCCCCCCCCCCTTCTCCCTCCCTCCTCCCCTCCCCGCTAGATCTCTTTCTAGCTTGATTGCTCCCCCCATATTACTTCCGTAAGTCAGCTGACTTCAACTGACCCCGGCTACTCCTGCTCACTCCTCGACCTCCCCATGTGGGGAACTCCCATCCGCCTTGCGCCTGTCTTTTCGCCTTATTTTTTCTGGTGCGGGAACATCCCTTTACCTGACCCGCCTCTTATGGCGCAGCTCCCTTTCCCCTCCCCCTCCCCTTCCCCATTCTCCAACTATGTCCCGTCTTTCCCCCCTCACCGGCGCCCACATTTCCCCAATGTCTCCCCCCTTCCCTGTTTACTTCTCAATTAACTTCCACCGTAACATTAACAATAACATTTCCTGCAGCATCAGTCCCTCAGTTCCGATCCAATTTCTCTTCTTTGATGAAGGTCCATGCTTCCTCCGCCGTCTCGAAATAATGGTGTCTCTCCTGATACGTGACCCATAGTCTTGCCGGCTGCAGCATCCCGAACTTCACCTTCCTTTTATGCAACACCTCTTTGGCTCGGTTGAAGCTCGCCCTCCTTCTCGCCACCTCCGCACTCCAATCCTGGTATACCCGTACCACTGCATTCTCCCATCTGCTACTCCGCACCTTTTTAGCCCATCTCAGGACCTCTTCTCTATCCTTAAGGCGGTAAAATCGCACGATTATCGCCCTGGGTGGTTCTCCCGCTTTTGGTCTTCTCGCCGGAATCCGATTTGCCCACTCCACCTCCAAGGGGCCCGTAGGGGCCTCAGCACCCATCAGTGAGCTCAGCATCGTACTTGCGTACGCTCCACAGTCCACTCCTTCCACACCCTCAGGGAGACCCAGTATCCGAAGGTTCTTCCTTCGCGCTCCATTTTCTAGGGCTTCGATCCTTTCAGTACACTTTTTATGAAGTGCCTCGTGCGTCTGTGTCTTAACCGCCAGGCCCAGGATCTCGTCCTCAATATCTGTCACCTTCTGCTCCACCACACGGAGCTCTGTCTCCTGGGTCTTTAATGTCTCCTTGAGCCCCTCAATTGCCTGTAGCAACGGGGTCAGCACCTCCCTCTTCAGCAGCTCCACGCACCGTCTCACAATTTCATGCTCAGGCCCCCATGTCGCCTGCGCTTTCTCCGCCGCCATCTTGTACTTCTCTCTTTCTGACCCTTTGGTCGACGATTCCTCGCGCTGCAGCCGCCGCCGCCGGTTTTTTCCTCCTTCGTTTGGGGGGGACTCCCTTCTCACACGCCCCACACCGGGTTGCGTTGTCGAAAAATTCCCCGTTGAGGCTCTTAAAAGAGCCCGAAGGTCCGTCGGAGCTGAAGCCGCCGAAGCGTGCGGCTAGCTAGGCATCACCGCAACCGGAAGTCCCTTCAGTGGCCTTGATGAGGTCTTTTCACAGTTGTTCCCTCTGCTGCTAGAATTCACCTTTGATACAGGCCCTCAGGTCAGCTTGCAGCTTTAAGCTTGCCCTTCCCCCGCCTGCATGCTGGAAGAGGCCCTGTTTATCCTGTAGTTGCAGCCAAATCTTTCACTGTTTCTGCGTGTG
This sequence comes from Scyliorhinus torazame, assembly GCF_047496885.1. Classification (NCBI taxonomy): domain Eukaryota; kingdom Metazoa; phylum Chordata; class Chondrichthyes; order Carcharhiniformes; family Scyliorhinidae; genus Scyliorhinus; species Scyliorhinus torazame. Next base: position 57,484,154 of record NC_092714.1, on the reverse strand, counting down.
TCTGGCAACCAAGAGACATACCCTTCCTGGGGGACACTGTCGGGGAAATATTGCCGCCTTCTTCCCACACCGGGAAATGTCAAACAAATGCCGTGGGGGCCCTGTAAAAGAGCCCAAAAGTCCGTTCCAAGCAGGAGCTGCCGAATATGCGACCTAGCTCTGCATAGCCGCACCCGGAAGTCCGGTGAGTATATATATAACAAGTATATTTAAGTAGGCACCTGCAAATGTGATCACAGCCAAATATAAATAGCAATTGTCAACTGGATTAATCCTCAAGGACTTTTTCCTGTATATGCCCACACATTTATCTATTGCTTTATTTCCATGCACATCTCTCTTTATTGTGTAGAATTATTAAGTAGAGTAAGAGTGGTCCAGAGAGGTGCAGTGTTATAAACTATTAAAACAGTTCTTTAGAAAGGAAATATTTGTAATACTGGTCAAAATACTAAATTATTACAGGTCAATACAATCCAATTTTTAATCTTTGTACTTTAGAGATAATTATTTTAACTTTGTCTTGTTGTCAATGTTCAATTATTGCACAGCTGCAATTTTTAGAATTGGATATTAAAGCGCATGTTCAACATCATTCAGTTCTTCTGGCCCTGTCGATAGCATCCCTGTCTCTGAATGAGAAGTTCTGGGTTTGAGTCCCACCTCAGGACTTGATGTCCAAGGAAAGTGAGTTCATAAAATTGTCAAAAAGGTTGAGTAGGGCAGCACGGTGGTTAGCACTGCTGCCTCACGGCGCCAAGGTCCCAGGTTCGATCCCGGCTCTGGGTCACTGTCCGTGTGGAGTTTGCACATTCTCCCTGTGTTTGCGTGGGTTTCGCCCCCACAACCCAAAGATGTGCAGGGTAGGTGGATTGACCATGCTAAATTGCCCCTTAATTGGAAAAAATGAATTGGGTACTCTAAATTTATTTTTTAAAAAGGTTGAGTATGCAACTTGCAAATCCTTCCAAACACGCCAGTGGCTGGCGGTAAGAGCCTCCTGGTCAGCCACGCTCGATGTGGAATGGCATCCCTCAAGCTATAAGCCCCTCGTGACAGACTAGCGTTCCAAGAATTACTAGTAACAGAAACAGAAGAACATCTGCCTTAATGCACCACTAACTGAAGGAAGAGAAATGGAATTGGATTAACAACAGTCCCCTTCCCTAATTATGTGCACAAATTACTAATTTTTCATACTTTAGTCTGAATTAACTAAAGTAGGGACAAGGGGTAATTAGTGCGGATTATTTACACTTATCAAACCATTAAATGCCCTGTTCAAATCAAACTAATCCTAAACTTCAGGAACATTGGCCTGGATTTTAATGCTCCCCGCTGATAGGTTTGAAGACAGGAAATATCCAGCCATCCCTTTCCCCCACCACAACTATACCTGCAGTGGGCCAATTGAGACCCTTATGTAGTCAGTTAATTCCTAATTTAGGTCCTCATCCCGCCACTGTTCTGATTTAATCAGCAGTGAGAGAGGCCCATGGCAAGCAGCCTGTCCAGCAGCTTTCCCTGCCCCTGTATCTATTGCAGGGTATGTATGCCCTTTGTTTTACCACTACCAGAGCCCCCGCTTAGGATGCTCATAATTAGCTTCTCAAACCCCAGTTTCCCAGTTCAGCACCTGACAAGGCCTCCATCAACCCAAATTCTAATCCAACACCGCACACCTCTGCCCTGAAATGCCGGAGTGCTGCTGGCGCCTGATTGGCCCGAAGCTCCTTGAGACATGCATTAACTTGATAGAGTTTTTCGAAGAGGTCATAAAGATGATTGATGCAGGTAGGGCAGTGGATGTTGTCTATATGGACTTCAGTAAGGCCTTTGACAAGGTCCCCCATGGTAGACTGGTACAAAAGGTAAAGTCACATGGGATCAGGGGTGAGCTGGCAAGATGGATACAGAACTGGCTAGGTCATAGAAGGCAGAGAGTAGCAATGGAAGGGTGCTTTTCTATTTGGAGGGCTGTGACTAGTGGTGTTCCACAGGGATCAGTGCTGGGACCTTTGCTGTTCGTAGTATATATAAATGATATGGAGGAAAATGTAACTGGTCTGATTAGTAAGTTTGCAGACGACACAAAGGTTGGTGGAATTGCGGATAGTTATGAGGACTGTCAGAGGACACAGCAGGATTTAGATCGTTTGGAGACTTGGGCGGAGAGATGGCAGATGGAGTTTAATCCGGACAAATGTGAGGTAATGTATTTTGGAAGGTCTAATGCAGGTAGGAAATATACAGTGAATGGTAGAACCCTCAAGTGTATTGAAAGTCAGAGAGATCTAGGTGTACAGGTCCACAGGCCACTGAAAGGGGCAACACAGGTGGAGAAGGTAGTCAAGAAGGCATACGGCATGCTTGCCTTCATTGGCCGGGGCATTGAGTATAAGAATTGGCAAGTCATGTTGCAGCTGTATAGAACCTTAGTTAGGCCACACTTGGAGTATAGTGTTCAATTCTGGTCGCCACACTACCAGAAGGATGTGGAGGCTTTAGAGAGGGTGCAGAAGAGATTTACCAGAATGTTGCCTGGTATGGAGGGCATTAGCTATAAGGAGAGGTTGAATAAACTCGGTTTGTTCTCACTGGAACGACGGAGGTTGAGCGGAGACCTGATAGAGCTCTACAAAATTATGAGGGTCATAGACAGAGTGGATAGTCAGAGGCTTTTCCCCAGGGTAGATGGGTCAATTACTAGGGGGAATAGGTTTAAGGTGCGAGTGGCAAGGTTTAGAGGAGATGTACGACGCAAGTTTTTTTACACAGAGGGTAGTGTGTGCCTGGAACTCGCTGCCGGAGGAGGTGGTGGAAGCAGGGACGATAGTGACATTTAAGGGGCATCTTGACAAATACATGAATAGGATGGGAATAGAGGGATATGGACCCAGGAAGTGTAGAAGATTTTAGTTTAGACGGGCAGCATGGTTGGCACAGGCTTGGAGGGCCGAAGGGCCTGTTCCTGTGCTGTACTTTTCTTTGTTCTTTGTACAGGATGCCCTGTTCCTGAAGGGCAGAAATCCCATCTCTAGCCTATTAACAGCTAACAGGTTTTTAGCTGGAGGGAATCTGGTGCCTTGTATAATTCAGCCCAATATCTCCACCTGCTCCTGGACCCTCTGCAGCCTTCCAGCTTGCATATTGGCTTTATTAACTACGGACCGTAGCAATTTCCTTCACTGGTAGTAGGCCTGTTTGATGTGAACTGTGTCTACTGGTATCTTGGAAGGAGGGGCAAGTTGATATTTTGCTTTTGATTCTTTGACAGGACGGTTAATTTATAGCACAAACCTCGATCAATTATCATAAATTTTCGGAAAGTATATGATCATATACAAGTATATTACAAAATGTGTATTATTACTGTACAGAGAATTATCCTGGCAAATGTATTTTAAATCCAAATATTCAAAATGAAATAATCCACAAAAATCATAGATTTTACGAGAGTTAGGCACAAAAATTAGAGCCGTGGCACTATTTTTTTAAAAAGCCATGACAGCTGAAGTTTAAATGCTTCATTTAAATGTCATTGACATGCCACTGTGCGTCATGACTGTGCTTGATTGGAACATAACGTTTTGGTGCTCAGACGCAATGGTGTCTTGACATTGAGCACTAAAAAGAGGATATTCGACTTGCTGATATATGGCAATTCCATTTGTCTGTACAAGAATTATGAAAAAAGTTGTGAGACTAACCTGATCAATTGAACATTTTGATAAATCAGATCAATTGTGGATTGGAATCTTGCTACTTTCTGTGATTAATCACACTTACTGTGAATGAATAGAAGGTTTTTTGACGCAATGAATAGAGTCCCTACCTCTCGGCTAGAAGTTTGGTGTTCAGGTCCGACAGCAGGACTTAATTGGAAGGCGTGTTCATTACGTTACCCAGATCAGACTTCAATATATATTAGGAAAGCCAGATGAGACCCCATCAATTTTTCAATCCAGGCCACATATGTGCCGGCGTCCGCTCGGTCATTTTCCTCCGACAGGCCAACGATCCTTAAGTTCTGCCTGCGCGACCGATTCTCCAGGTCCTCCACTTTCTCCTGCAGCCGCCTCTGTTGATCCCGCATTAACCCCGTCTCAACTGCCATCAAGACGAGCTGCTCCTCGTGCTCCCCCAACGTCTCCTCCACTTTCTGGATCGCCTGGCCCTGGGCCTCCAACCTTGTCTCCCTGCGGTCGATCTCCGCCTTTATCGGGTCCACCACCCTGGCCAGTTCCTCCATGTTCTCCTTCCTTTGCTGGGGTGGACTTCTCATTCAGGAAGCCCACCAGCTGCTCCGTTGACCACTGAGCGGGCAAGGTCATCTAGCCTCTGCCATCTTCACCTGTGTTGCAGGCACCACACCAGCTTTCGTCGACTGTTCCCTTCTTTTTCGACCACTTCTGGTCCACATGGGACGCTCTTTACCTCCACCCCTCCTGCACCTTTTTCGATCTCACAATCCACCCGTTAGCCAGGGAAAAGATCCGAAAAGTCCAGCACGAGCAGGTGCCACCAAATGTGTGACCACTCACACCATGGCCATGGCCGCCACCGGACGTCCTGTAGTGTGTGTTCTTGTCTGCTCTCTCCCTCTTTCCCTCATCGCTGTTGGCCTGGAACAGATCTTGGAACAGGCCGACGAATGGCCCCTACGCTTTGTAAAAGCCCTCTTCCGACCGTCGGATGGTGTAGTTAATCTTCTCCAGGTGGAGACATTCCACCAGGTCTGCCAGCCAGTCCGCAGCTGTGGGTGGTGCAGCTGATCGCCAGCCAAGCAGGATTCTCCATCGTGCGATTAGGGAAGCAAAAGCAAGGGCGCGGCCCTCCTCCCCATGTGTAGTTCGAGCTGGTCCGATACCCCAAATACTGCCACTCTCGGGCATGGCTCCACCCTCACTCCCACAACCTTGGACATCGCCTCAAAGAAGGCTGTCCAGAGCCCTACAAATCTGGGACAAGCCCAGAACATGTGGGCATGGTTGGCAGGGCTCCCTGGCGCCTTTCACATTTATCTTCCGCCTCCGGGAAGAACCTGTTCATTCGGGTTCTGGTTAGGTGAGCTCTGTGCACCACTTTAAACTACATGAGGCTTAGCCTGGTGCAGGAGGAGGTGGAGTTGGCCCCGCTCAGTTCTTCGCTCCAGAGTCCCTAACCCACTTTCATCCCCAGTTCGTCCTCCCATTTCCGACTGGCTTCGCCCAGTGGTAACCTTGTCTGTCTAGTAACTGTCCATAGATGTTCCCACAGTTCCCCCTTTCCTTCCTGTCCGTGTTTATTAGTTCCTTCAGTAGTGTGTCTCTTGGGGCCCTGGGGTATCGTGCCGTCACCTTGCGGAGAAAGTGTTTGATTTGGAGGTGCCTGAGTTCCTGTCCTGTCGGTAGTTCCAGGTGTTCCATCAGTTTGCTCAGGGTCGCTAGACGGTCCCCTGTGTAAAGGTCCCTGACCGCTAGCGTCTCCCCCTCCTGTCTCCATTTTTTAAACGTAGTGCCGAGCATGGCTGGTGGGAATTTGTGGTTTCCGCAGATGGGGGCCATGGGGGACATCTCGGTTAGACTGAAATGTTGTCTCGTCTGGCTCTATGTCTTTAGTTTGGCTACCACCGCTGGGCAGGATGTATATTTCGTCGGGGTGCGGATGGGAGCGCTGCAGGAAGATTCCTCCATCCTCACCCATTCCGTGTTGGGTTCACGTATCCATCCCCTCACTTTCTCAGCCGTAGCTGCCTGGTGGTAGTAGATTTGGTAGGGCCAGACCGCCCATAATTTTCCTCCTTTGGGGATTCTTGGGTTCTTACCCCCCCCCCCCTCTCCCCCACACACAAACGCCATGATTATTTTGTCTGTGCTGTGGAAGAAGGCCTTGGGGATGAAGATCAGTATGGATCTGAACAGGAAGAGGAACCTCGACAGTACGCTCATTTTGATCGTCTGCACCCTCCCCGCCAGGGAGAGCGGGAGAGCATCCCATCTCTGTAGCTCCTTTTTAACTTCCTCTGCCAGTCTGGTTAGATTCCACTTGTGGATCTGTGTCTAGTCATGAGCTACCTGGATTTACCAGGTAGCGGAATTTGTTTTGGGCTAGTTTGAATGGTAGTCCCTCCAGCTCTGTCCCTCTCCCATGTGGGGATGCCTCATTCTTACCAGGTTGAGTTTGTAGCCCGAGAATGCTCCAAACTTCTCCAGGAGCTGCATGATTGCATTCAGGCTTTTCTGTAGTTCCGAGATGTAGAGGAGCAGGTCATATGGATAGAGCGGGACTCTGTGTTCTCTGCCTCCTCTTTGGATGCCCTTCCAGCTTTTTGCATCTCGCAGAGCGATCGCCAGGGGTTCAATTGCTAGGGCAAACAGGAGCAGGGACAGTGGATATCCTTGCCCTGTACCTCCTTGCAGCTGGAAGTATTCAGAGCTGGTGGTGTTGATCCGAAAGCTCACCTTGGGAGGGTGTACATGAAAAATGAAATGAAAATCGCTTATTGTCACAAGTAGGCTGCAAATGAAGTTACTGTGAAAAGCCCCTAGTCGCCACGTTCCGGCGCCTGTTCGGGGAGGCTGTTTCTCCCAGGAGCTGAACCTTGCTCCTAGCCGAAACCGCTCCAGTATTTCAAAGAGGCAATTCAGCTCTCCTCTGTCAAAGGCCTTTTCTGCTTCCAGGGAGATGATTACCTCTGGTGTTCTCTCCCTGGGGCAGGGCCGGGGGGGGGGGTGTTGTCAAGCGTAATAATGGACCAATCCAATGGAAGTCCATGGTTACCTCTTTGTACTCGAGTACATCAAATAAACCAATTAAACTAAAGAATGCTCACTTAAAGTGAGTGTTTCTTTATACTCTTGAGTAAAATCAAATAAACAAATAATGAATGAATTAATGACCCATTAAAGGAAAGTGACTCTCTGTGCACTTTTGAACAAACAATAAATTAACTAATAAACTAGTTGACAACCTCTTAAAGGGGCACTGTAACTAAAATCTAAATCTGTGACAACAACTTTGCAAATTAAATTAAAATGCCACTTCTGGGGTTGATACTGCACTCCGGTCCCTGCTGCGCCCACTGGTCACAGGAGGCCACAAGTGAACTGTTGGGCACCGCATGCTCTGCCTCCAGTGATAAAAGGAAAGATCCTGGCAAACAGGAAAGATACAAAGTACTGCATTAAAAAATTCCTTCATTGGATATGGCCGTTGCCGATAAGGCCAGCATTTGGTGCCCATCCCTAATTGGCCTTGAACTTAATGACTTGCTGGGCTGTGTCTTTTTCATTTTTTCCAATTAAGGGGAAATTTAGCGTGGCCAATCCACCTACCCTGCACATCTCTGGGTTGTGGGGGCAAAATCCACGCAAACACGGGGAGAATGTGCAAAGTCCACAAGGACAGTGACCCAGTGCCAGGATCGAACCTGGGACCTAGGCGCCGTGAGGCAGCAGTGCTAACCACTGTGCCACCGTGCTGCCCAGCAGTTTCTTTTTATACTATTTTGAGCTTGTCAATTAAAGTAATTAACCAATAAACTAATTAACTAACAGCTCCTTAAAGCTGTACGTTAATACAAATGAAATAATATTTTGGGAAAGAAAATGTACTCTAGCCCCTGCAAAGCTCCTGGTTGCCAATGGGAAGGACTCAATTGTACCGATGGACACCGCATGCTCCTTCTCGAAGAATGCCCAGGCACGGACATAGCTTTGGAAGAGAGGCACACAATCGGGTTGAACCCTTAATTGCCCGCTGTCTGGCAAATTAATGGGCACCTTAACCAGGCCCAAGAGCAGGCTTACAAGGAGGTCCTCCACCCTACCTGCCCCTCTCCACACTGGCTGGGCAAAGATTAGATGCAAGGGGCTAAAGTGAAACTAAAAAGAGCAGACCTTTGAAATAACCAAAGAGGGGCTGCAACTGTACACCGTCTGTATTCATGGAACACAAACTCCTCAAGGCCACAGAAAAGACAGACGGCCTTGAAGTCCATGTACCATCTTAATCTTTTGTTGCATTGGACTGCTGCATGCAACACCCTCCATTTCAAATCCCCAGTGATATGGGGAGGGAGTGTCTCTTTGTACTCTTTTTAAAATAAAATGAAAATCAATAAAATAAAGACAAATGAAAGGGGTGAGAGCCCCTGATGGGCACTGTAACTAAAACAAAATGTCAAAGAAAACTTAACTAACTAAACCAAAATATCATTACCAGGCTGATGATGCACTCCAGCCCCGCTGTGCCCACCAGTTGTGGAAGGCCTGATGTGTGACGGAGGACACCGCGTGCTCCCCCTCCAAGGCCACCCAGCCGCGAATGTAACCACGGTAGAGGGGCAGACGGTTGGGTCGGATAGCCCTTTCGGCCGGCTACTGCTTAGACCTATCAATGGCCAACTTGGCCAGACTTATGAGGAGGTCCTGGATTATTGAGCAATATTGGCAGACAAGAACAGAGGCTGATGGGGCCTGATGGTGTTTTATGTGGTCAAGTCAGTTCTGGCAGTGAATATCTAAACCCAGAGTTGTCCCTCTGCTGTGATGTCAAGGGAGACCATTCACCTTCAAAAATAAGTTCAAACTCTCAGTTATCAACTGAAAGAATTATTTCACATTTTAAACAAAAACCTTTACTGTGGAATAGTTCAACAAAGCAAGCACTACTAACTTTATATTTTACAAACACTTATTCTTTAAGCCTGAAAATCGCAACAGGCCACTCAGTTCTACTTTTATTTCCACCCAAGCATTGCCCTATATGTTACAGGATCTTGTGGTTTGCTTAATTTCTCCTGGAACAAACCCCAAGATATGCCACAGTTCTCTGGAATTCACTTTGATTCTTCTCCATGTTCATCTTGGGATCCATCCACTTAAATCCAACTAATCGACCCACCAACACTCCTTAAGCACCTCACGATTGTGGACACCCCACCTCAAGCATAGTCTTCACTGTACTCTTGTTTAGTGACATCAGCTCAGAAATACTCCTGATTTCTGATCTTCTTTTGCTCTGGAATCACAACTTCTTTACAGCCCATAACAGATAATCTCTCTCTCTCTCTCTCTGCCTGTTTATAAACTGTTCCAGCTTCAGACATAAACTGCCTGTTTTCAAAGTTGCACCTGAACTGGCCAACAGTTACTGGGGGGAAACACATCAGAGGGTACCTCCCTGCATAACCTATTTCCATGACAATGTGACATACCTGCGATGTTCCAGGTGAAAATTTAAATCACTTACCTCCAATTTTAAACCTGTCCTGTGAAAAGAATATGGATACTTGAAGATCTTCCCTTGTTTACCCATTGCTTTCAAACCTTTCTTTGTCCTGGGAAACCATATGAATAACCAGCTTTAACAAAGGGTCATCTGGATTCGAAACGTTAGCTCTTTTCTCTCCCTACAGATGCTGCAAGACCTGCTGTGATTTCCAGCATTTTCTCCTTTGAATAACCTAAATAACAATTCTAGTGGTGTTAAAACTTGAGACTAATGTGCCTTTGGCTGCCCAATCAATGCTGGATACAGATGACAATGAATAGAAATTTACTTAAGCTGTGGGTTTTATATTTTAAGAGCATCCCACGCTGTTCTAGAGGGAGTTGAATTCACAATGAAAATCAAAGATTTCCACACATCATAAGTCAAAGAAAACACAAATTCCAGATGACTCATCTCCATGTTATTAAATGAGCTTCTGTGATTTTTTTTTGTTCCATGTTGACAGCATTTCTTACTGTATTCCTTTGGACACGTGTACAAAGAATGAGACACACTTTGGTCGTGATTTACCGGCCGCGTCCCGTTCCGATTCCAGTGGGAGGCGCCCGGTAGATCCCGGGAGAGGCCTCTTTCGGGATTCCCGACAGTGGTTACACCTCACGGGATCTAATGAGATCTTACGAGATGATGCGATCTGGATCCCGCCCACAATGAGCTTAACTCTGCCGATGGCAGATCGAACCAGCTCCCAGGAACTACCGGCCTCGCCGAGGAGACTCCAGTCCAGCACCGTTTAGCACTGGTCGCCACAAACAGGGACCAGGCAGAACAGTCCTTGAGGGGTCTCCCAGGCGATCGGAGCCCCCAGGTGGTTGGTTACAGGGAAGGGTGGCACCCTGGCACTGCTGATGTCACCTGTGCACCTTGGTACTGTCAGCCTGGTACCCTGGCAGTTTAAACAAATAATCTACGGGATGTGGGCATCGCTGGTCAGGCCAGCATTTATTGCCCATCCCTAATTTTGCATCATAAGGTGATGGTGAGTTGCCTTCTTGAACCGCTGCAGTCACTGAGGTGTAGGTACACCCACTGTGCTGTTAGGGAGTTAGACTAGCGACAGTGAAGGAACAACGATATATTTCCAAGTCGGGGTGGTGAGTGACTTGGAGGGGAGCCTCCAGGTGGTGGGATCTCCAGGTATCTGCTGCTCTTGTCCTTCTAGATTGTAGTGGTCGTGGGTTTGGAAGGTGCTGCCTAAGGAACCTTGGCGAGTTACTGCAGTGCACCTTGTAGAGGGTCACATGACTCCTACTGTTTGTTGGTGGTGGAGGGTTTGAATCCTTGTGGAATGGGGAGCAATCAAGTGGGCTGCTTTTTTCTGGATAGTGTTGAGCTTCTTGAGTGTTGTTGGAGCTGCACTCATCTGGGCAAGTGGAGAGTATGCCAATACACTCCTGACTTGTGTCTTGTAGATGCTGGACAGGATTTGGGGGGTCAGGAGGTGAGTTACTTGCCATAGGATTCCTAACCCTTGACCTGCTCTGGTAGCCACAGTATTAATGTGTTTAGTCCAGTTCAGTTTCTGATCAATGGTAACCCCCAGGATGTTGATTATGGGGGATTATGAAGGATGGTAATGCCACTGAATGTCAAGGGGCAATGGTTAGATCCTCTCTTCTAGGAGATGGTCATTGCTTGAATGTAACTTGCCGCTTGTCAGCCCAAGCCTGGATACTGTCCAGGTCTTGCTACATTTGGACATGGACTGTTTCATTATCTGAGGAGTCGTGAATGATGCTGACATTGTGTAGTCGTAGAATCATAGAATTTACAGTGCAGAAGGAGGCCATTCGGCCCATCGAGTCTGCACCAGCCCTTGGAAAGAGCACCCTACCCAAGCCCATGCCTCCCCCCGTAACCCAGTAACCCCCCCAAGCTTTTTGGACACTTAAGGGCAATTTATCATGGCCAATTCACCTAACCTGCACATCGTTGGACTGTGGGAGGAACCGGAGCACCTGGAGGAAACCCACGCACACACGGGGAGAACCTGCAGACTCCGCACAGACAGTGAACCAAGCCGGGAATCGAACTTGGGACCCTGGAGCTGTGAAGCAACTGTGCTAACCACTGTGCTACCGTGCTGCCCCTGTCATCTGCGAACATCCCCATTTCTGACCTTATGATGGAAGGGAGGTCATTGATGAAGCAGCTGATGGTTGGGCCTAGGACACTACCCTGAGGAACCCTTGCAGTGATGTACTGGAGCTGAGATGATTGACGTCCAACCACCACAACCAAGCCAAGTATGACTCCAACCAGCGGAGTTTTCCCTTTGATTCCTAGTGACTTCAGTTTTTCTTGGGCAGCTTGATGCCATACTCGGTCAAATGCTGCTTTGATGTCAAGGGCAGTCACTCTCACCTCACCACTGGAGTTCAGCTCTTTTGTCCATGTTTGAACCAAGGCCGTAATAACGTCAGGAGCCAAGTGACCCTGGCAGAACTCAAACTGAGCATTTGTGAGCAGGTCATTGCTGAGTAAGTGCTGCTTGATAGCACAGTTGATGACTCCTTCCATCACTTTGCTGATGATGGAGAGTAGACTGATAGGGCGGTAATTGGCTGGGTTGGATTTGTCCTACTTCTTGTGTACAGGACGCACCTGGGCAATTTTCCACATTGCCAGGTAAATGCCAGTGTTGTAGCTGTACTGGAACAGCTTGGCTATGGGTGCGGCAAGTTCTGGAGCACATATCTTTAGCACTATTGCCAGAATATTGTCATGGCTATCGCCTCTGCAGTTTCCAGTGCCTTCAACTGTTCCTTGATATCACTTGGAGTGAATCAAATTGGCTGAAGACTGACATCTGTGATGTTGGGGATCTCCGGAGGAGACCGAGAAGGATCATCCATTCGGCACTTCTGGCTGAAGATTGTTGCAAATGCCTCAGCCTTATCTTTTGCACATATGTGCTGGGCTTGTCCATCATTGAGGATGGGGATATTTACGGAACCACCTCCTCCAGTGAGTTGTTTAATTGTCCACCACCATTCACGGCTGGATGTGGCGAGACTGCAGAGCCTAGATCTGATGCGTTGGTTGTGGAAACGCTTAGCTCTGTCTATTACTTGCTGCTTCTGCTGTTTGGCACATTAGTAGTCCTGTGCTTCATCAGGTTGACACCTAATTTTTCGGTAAGCCTGATGTTGCTCTCGGTATGCTCTCCTGCACTCTTCATTGAACCAGGTTTGATCCCCTGGCTGGGTGGTAATGTTAGAATGGGGGATATGCCGGGCCATGAGGTTGCAGATTGTGGCTGAGTACAATTCTGCTGCTGCTGATGGCCCACGGTGCCTCATGGATGCCTGACTTGAGTTGCTGGATTTGTTCGAAGTCTGTCCCATTTAACACGGTGGTAGTACATGATGGCTGTGCATCCTCAATGTGAAGATGGGACTTTGTCTCCACAAGGACTGTGCGGTGGTCACTTCTACTGATACTGTCATGGACAGATGCATCTTCAGCAGGCAGATTGGTGAGGATGAGTTCAAGTATGTTTTTCCCTCTTGTTGGTTAACTCACCACCTGCTGCGGTCCCAGTCTAGCAGCTTTGTCCTTTAGGCTCCGGCCAGCTCGGTCTGTGGTGGTACTACCGAGCCAGTCTTGGTGATGGACATTGAAGTCCTTCACCCGGAGCATATTCTGTGCCCTTGCCACCCTCAGTGCTTCCTCCAAGTGGTGTTCAACAGCTGATGGTGGCCGGTACGTGGTAATCAGCAGGAGTTTTCCTTGCCCATGCTCAACCTGAAGCTATGAGACTTCATGGGGTCCAGAGTTGATGTTGAGGACTCCCAGGGCAACTCCCTCCCGACTGTATACCACTGTGCCGCCACCTCTGCTGGGTCTGTCTTGCCAGTGAGACAGGACATACCCAGGAATGGTGATAGTGGTGTCTGGGACATTGTCTGAAAGGTATGATTCTGTGAGTATGACTATGCCAGGCTGTTGCTTGACTAGTCTGTGAGACAGCTCTCCCAACTTGGCACCAGCCCCCAGATGTTAGTAAGGAGGACTTTGCAGCATCAACTGGGCTGGGTTTGCTGTTGTCATTTCCTGTGCCTGGGGTCGATGCTGGGTGGCCTGTTCGGTTTCATTCCTTTCACGTGATTTGTAGCGGTTGAATACAACTGGGTGGCTTGCTAGGCTATTTCAGAGGGCATTTAAGGGTCAACCACATTGTTGTGGGTCTGGAGTCACATGTAGGCCAGACAAGGTCAGGATGGCAGATTTCCTTCTCTAAAGGAAATTAGTGAACCAGATGGGTTTTTATGACAATCGACAGTGTTTTCATGGTAATCATTAAACTTCTAATTCCAGAAATGTTATTGAGTTTTAAATTCCACGACCTGCCATGGTGGGATTTGAACCTGGGTCCCCAGATCAATACCCTGAGTCTCTGGGTTACAAGTCCAGCGACAATATCACTCTGCCACCCAGGTGCCACAGGGCATATTGCCAATGCTGGGGATCGGGCCCCGGGGTGCCCTGCCCATGTGAGTTGGTGTACGGGAGGCTCAAGGACCCCCAAGAAGTGAGTTGGGGCGTTCGAGATTGGGACGCCATTTGGAGTTCCTCAGAGCAGGAAATGCGACTGAGTGTAGCCTCGACGGGGCATTCCCTGTTGAGGGCCTAAAAGAAACAGTGCCGTTTGATAGCAGGGTTGCTCCCGGCGCTTGTATCTCTCTAATCCTGCCAGAATGGGCTCTTTTTTTGGTTAAATCGCACCCATATTTTTTATCTCCCACAGTCAGCAAGTAGAATCTGACTCTTACAAACATCTGACTCACCGAATCTGAAAAGTGTTCATCCGAATAGTAAAATACACTACTTTATTCTGTTTAAAATCATAATTCATTTGTTGTTGTTTGATTCGTAAACATCAGCAGCGGGATTCTCCGACCCCCCGCTGGGTCGGAGAATCTCTGGGGGGGCGGCGCATCCCGTATTCTCCGGCGCCGGTTTTCGGGAAGGGGCGAGGTTCACGCCATGCCGGTCGGGGGCCGTTGGCAGCGGCTCTCCCCCGGCAATTCTCCGGGCCCCGATGGGCCGCGTGGCTGCCCGTTTTGGCTATTCCCGCCGGTGTGGATTAGACATGGTCCCACACGGCGGGTCCTGGCAGGTAAGTTGGCGGGGGGGGATCTGACCCCGGGGGGGGCGGGGGGCCCACGGTGGCCAGGCCCGCGATCGGGGCCCACCGATCTGCGGGCGGGCCTGTGCCGTGGGGGCACTCCTTCCTTCCGCGCTGTCCTCTGTAGGGCTCTGCCATGGCCGGCGCGGAGAAGACAACCCCCTGCGCATGTGCCAGAATACCCTGGCCGGTCTGCACGCGCGGGATCACGCCAGCCCTTTGACGCATGCGCGGACTCGCGCAGTCCCTTCAGCACCGGCTGGCGCAGCGCCAACCCCTCCGGCGTCCACCTAGGCTCTGGACGTGCGGAGAATTCCGCACTTTCGGGGCTGTTGACGCTGGAGTGGTTCACGCCGGTTTTCCCGCCAGCGTGGGGACGTAATCCCGCGAAAGGAGAAATCCACCCCTCGTCATTTCCAATTTATTTTTGGAAAGAACATGTCCTATTTTATGTTATAGGCACACCCCTTTATTATAACAAATGTTTCTAAGTTAAAGCAGTTGATTAAAGCAAGACATTCTACCCTTCAAAAAGTGAGGAGGAAAATTTCAAACATCTTACTGGAATCATTAATGTGCAGAATTACATACCTGTGGAGATGCAAAAAAAAGGTGACTATTTTACATGGAGAATTTCCTATATCTGCTCCCAGAAGCAATAAATCAAAACATGTACATTTATATAAAGCAAATATACCAAGATGTCCCAAGACACCTCACAGAGACTTAATAAGACAAAAATGTATGCTGACCGAAAGAAGACATTGGGAGGGCGATCAAAACTGGGTCAAAGAACATCTGAAACACAGCTACTGTTCTTGTCTTCCCGAAGTCTTCTCTTCCCTTAAAATCACAAGAGAAGGGGCGGCACGGTGGCATAGTGGTTAGCACTGCTGCCTATGGCGCTGAGGACCCGGCTGCGAATCTCGGACCTGGTTCACTGTCTGTGTGGAGTTTGCACATTCTCCACGTGTTTGCGTGGGTCTCACCCCCACAACCCAAAGGTAGGTGGATTGGCCACATTAAATTGCCCCTTAATTGGGAAAAAATATTTGGGTACTCTAAAAAAACAATTTAATTCTCTGTTCTCACTGCCAATGGTAGCGGGGCGAATTCAGAACGGAGAATCCTGGCTAAAGTACGCACTCCTTGTTTGTTAAGATCAGAAGTGCTCGGCGCCACCAAAGATACGGTCACTTCCGTATCCAGCTCCATTCACTTATATCAGAAGACAAATAGGGACACAGCCAAACAATTCAGCTGCATTTCAGCTTCATCGTGTGCATCGTTTGGGTCATCCAGATGCAAGGCCGACCCCAGGGCTGATGCCTACCTCGACTGGGGCGGCTGGAGCACTGGCCCTCCTGCTGCCTGTGGGTATACTTGGGCCGGTCTCCTTCACCCAGAGGCCAGAGTCACAGCGGCGTTGGGTCTGCAGGGATACCAAGTGAGGGGCAATGCCCTAAGATGTTCACCTCCGTCCATGTATCTCTTGGAGCCACATTCCATGCTGTCTTGGGACAGGGAGATCTGCAGAACCTGCTGGAAGGTTAGGGAGACTTCACCCAAAAGTTTTTTCTGAGCCATCATATTATTAATACCGCAGACCAAACGATCGTGGAGTATATCAGACAAAACAGTTCCATATTCACAAAACCCAGCTATCTTCCGTAGCTGAGGTACAAACCCGGTGACAGACCCACCGGAGGACTTTTCCGCCATATTAAACTCATATCTTTGAATGATTGTTGATGGGGTTGGGTTAAAGTGTTGCGTCACAAGTGTTACAAGCTGGTCGACAAATTGCATATCCGGCGTCACTAGGTACGTGAAACTCTGGATCACCCCAAACGTATGCAGTCCACAGGTCATGAATAGTATGACCATCTGGCACTCGTTCTCAGTGATACTGTTGGCTGGGAAGAAATAACGCATTCATTCAGCGTATTCGGTCCTCAACACCGGCGTCAAATGCATCTAACCACCCAAACAGAGGCATGGTGAATCAAAGAAATCCAAACCTGGGTCCAAACAATCTGGAAGGTGGTTCAGCTGAGTAGGTTGCAGTATCGACACAAACCAGCTTACTCCTCGTCGCCAGTTTAATAAGGACACGGGGCGGGGCGGGTGTGGGGGGGTGGGGAGGGGGGTGGGGAGGGGGGTGGGAGTAGGTCCACACTGAGTAAAATAAGAAACAAAGTTATATTTACACTTAACTATCTGTACACTACCCAGTAGATTCCTACAGGTTCCTGCTGAGTTTGGTGCCCTACTGGCCAACCTTACATCCATGGATTAATTGAGATACCCATCTCCTAATGGGCAAGCCACAAAGTGCACGGGGAAGCATTCCCACCCTTTGGTTCCGTGCGGGATATTACACAAACGGAGGAAGCTTTTGCTGTGGTTGGAGACCAGTTGGACATTAAGATAGTTGAGGGGTCTCACTAGTTGGTCACTGGGTGCCTTGATGGTAACATGGCTGTAGTTGACAATGGCCTGCACTTGGGGCAGTCCAGCATTGCTGGTGAAACACTGTGCTCTCTGAGCTTGCATAGCCCCATCAGTTGTAAATCAGATGATTTGTCCAGCCGTGCTGAAGAGGGCATCTGTCAGTTTGGTGATGCACCGGTGTGCAGCTACCTATGGGATGGTGCAATGGTCTGTAGCTGATTCATGAAAGGTTCCAGCAGTGAAGTAATTCAAGGCTATGGTTACCTTGACAACTACTGGCAGGGCATGTCGATCGGTGGGGTAAGGTGTGAGGCGCACACTATCAACGGCACAGATGTCGATGACATTTCCCTAGAGCGTCCCTGTCTCCTTTGGCACTAGTTTTCAGTCATGACAGATATCTTTGCCTCTGCCTGTAGATCATGTGCTCAGGGTAGTGACTCCTCGCCTTCATGCCCCATCTTGCTCCTCTAGTCTTTTGGTGCTTAGGGCTCCATCCTTCCTGTGCAGGTTGCTGCTCCTCATCTCTTAAGTGGTTCGAGTGCTGAGGGTGCAGCACCCTTTTCCAGCTGCAGGGTTCCTGGTGTTCAGGTGAAGTCCAAACAACCTTGCCCACTATTCTTTTTATTTTTTTATTTTTAAAAAATTATATATTTTATTCAGATTTTTTGGCCAAACAAAACAATACAAAGGTTTTCCTTTTTACAACAGTAAAACAGTATAAATAACAGTGGCCTTTTTTAACAAATAAATAAATAATATATAAACTAAATGGCAACTGCCCTATCAATAATAATAACTCTCCAAAATAAAATTAAACAGTCCAATATACATAGCCTAGTACAAATATTTATACAAAAACACCCCTGTGGACCCACCCGGGCCCCCCCCTCCCCCTCCCCCCCGGGTTGCTGCTGTCACCTTCCCATTTCTTTTATCGTTCTGCGAGGTAGTCAATGAACGGTTGCCACCGCCTGGTGAACCCTTGAGCCAAACCCCTTAGTGCAAACTTTATCCGTTCTAGTTTTATAAACCCTGCCATGTCATTTATCCAGGTCTCCACGCCCGGGGGTTTGGCCTCCTTCCACATAAGCAATATCCTTCGCCGGGCTACTAGGGACGCAAAGGCCAAGACATCAGCCTCTTTCGCCTCCTGCACTCCCGGCTCTTCTGCAACCCCGAATATAGCCAACCCCCAGCTTGGCTCGACCCGGACCCCCACCACCTTCGAAAGCACCTTTGCCACCCCCACCCAGAACCCCTGTAGTGCCGGACATGACCAAAACATGTGGGTGTGGTTTGCTGGGCTTCTCGAGCATCTCCCACACCTATCCTCTACCCCGAAAAATTTACCGAGCCGTGCTCCGGTCATATGCGCCCTGTATAAAACCTTGAATTGTATCAGGCTTAGCCTGGCACACGAGGACGACGAGTTTACCCTACGTAGGGCATCAGCCCACAGCCCCTCCTCAATCTCTTCCCCCAGCTCTTCTTCCCATTTCCCCTTCAACTCATCCACCATGATCTCCCCCTCGTCCCTCATTTCCCTGTATATGTCCGACACCCTACCATCCCCCACCCATGTCCCTGAGATCACTCTATCCTGGACCTCCTGTGTCGGGAGCTGCGGGAACTCCCTCACCTGTTGCCTCGCGAAAGCCCTCAGTTGCATGTACCGAAATGCATTCCCTTGAGGCAACCCATATTTTTCCGTCAGCGCTCCCAGACTCGCAAACATCCCGTCTACGAACAGATCTCTCAGTTGCACCACCCCAGCTCTTTGCCATGCTCCAAATCCCCCATCCATTCTCCCCGGGACAAACCTATGGTTATTTCTTATCAGGGACCGCACCGAGGCTCCCGTCCTTCCCCTATGTCGTCTCCACTGCCCCCAAACTTCTAATGTTGCCACCACCACTGGACTTGTGGTGTATTTCTTCGGGGAGAATGGCAACGGCGCCGTCACCATTGCTTGTAGGCTGGTTCCCTTGCAGGACGCCATCTCCAATCTCTTCCACGCTGCTCCCTCCCCTTCTCCCATCCACTTACACACCATTGAGATATTGGCGGTCCAGTAGTATTCACTTAGGCTCGGTAGTGCCAGCCCCCCCCATCCCTGCTACGCTGCAAGAACCCCCTCCTCACTCTCGGGGTCTTCCCGGCCCACACAAAACTCATGACACTTTTCTCAATTCTCTTGAAAAAAGCCTTCGTGACCATCACTCGAAGGCACTGAAACACAAAGAGGAATCTCGGGAGGACTACCATTTTAACCGCCTGCACCCTACCCACCAGTGACAGGGGCACCATGTCCCATCTCTTAAAATCCTCCTCCATCTGTTCCACCAATCTTGTTAGATTAAGCCGGTGTAAGGTTCCCCAACTCCTGGCTATCTGAATCCCTAAGTACCGGAAATCTCTTGTCACCTTCCTCAGCGGTAAGTCATCTATTCCCCTGCTCTGCTCCCCCGGATGCACCACAAACAGCTCACTCTTACCCATATTCAATTTGTACCCCGAAAATTCCCCAAACTCCCTGAGTGTCTGCATTATCTCAGGCATCCCCTCCACTGGGACCGCAACATACAGCAATAAATCATCTGCATACAATGATACCCGGTGTTCTTCTCCTCCCCTGAGCACTCCCCTCCACTTCCTGGAGCCCCTCAGTGCTATGGCCAGGGGCTCAATCGCCAATGCAAACAGTAACGGAGACAGGGGACACCCCTGCCTCGTCCCTCTATGAAGACGGAAGTAATCAGACCTCTGTCTGTTCGTGACCACGCTCGCCACCGGGGCCCTATACAGCAGCTGTACCCATCCGATATACCATTCTCCAAAACCAAATCTCCTCAGCACCTCCCACAGATAATCCCACTCCACTCTGTCGAATGCTTTCTCGGCGTCCATCGCCACCACTATCTCCGCCTCCCCCTCTGGTGGGGGCATCATCATTACCCCTAGCAACCTCCGTATGTTCGTGTTCAGCTGTCTCCCCTTAACGAACCCAGTTTGATCCTCGTGGACCACCCCGGGGACACAGTCCTCTATCCTCGTCGCCATCACCTTGGCCAAGAGCTTAGCATCTACATTTAAAAGGGAAATGGGCCTGTAGGACCCACACTGCAGCGGGTCTTTTTCCTTCTTCAAAAGGAGCGATATCGTTGCCTCCGACATAGTCGGGGGCAGCTACCCCCTTTCCCTAGCCTCATTAAAGGTTCTCGTCAGAAGCGGGGCCAGTAAGTCCATATACGTCCTATAAAATTCCACCGGGAATCCGTCCGGTCCCGGGGCCTTCCCCGCCTGCATGCTCCCAATCCCTTTTACCACCTCCTCCATCTCAATCTGTGCTCCCAGTCCCGCCCTCTCCTGCTCCTCCACCTTCGGGAATTCCAGCTGATCGAGGAAACACATCATTCCCTCCTTCCCTTCCGGGGGCTGAGCCTTATATAACCTCTCATAAAATGCCTTGAACACCCCGTTCACTCTCTCCGCTCCCCATTCCATCTCTCCCTCCTCATCTCTCACCCCACCTATCTCCCTCGCTGCTCCCCTCTTCCTCAATTGGTGGGCCAGTAGCCGACTCGCCTTCTCTCCATACTCATATTGTACACCCTGTGCCCTCCTCCACTGTGCCTCTGCCTTACCCGTGGTCAGCAGGTCAAATTCCACATGTAGCCTTTGT
Source organism: Scyliorhinus torazame (assembly GCF_047496885.1). Lineage (NCBI taxonomy): Eukaryota > Metazoa > Chordata > Chondrichthyes > Carcharhiniformes > Scyliorhinidae > Scyliorhinus > Scyliorhinus torazame. Next base: position 57,463,608 of record NC_092714.1, on the reverse strand, counting down.
CTTTCCCTGTACAGTCCCTCCTCCGGTGCCTCCGCATATTGCCTGTCCACCCTCAAAAGTTCTTTCAGCAATCGCTCCCTTTCTTTACCCTCTTGTTTCCCTTTATGTGCCCTTATGGATATCAGTTCCCCTCTAACCACCGCCTTCAACGCCTCCCATACCACTCCCACCTGAACCTCTCCATTGTCATTAAGCTCCAAGTACCTTTCGATGCACCCCCTCACCCTTAAACATACCCCCTCATCCGCCAATAAGCCCATATCCATTCTCCAGAGTGGGTGCTGTTCTTTTTCCTCTCCTGCCTCCAGGTCTACCCAATGTGGAGCGTGGTCTGAAATAGCTATGGCCGTATATTCCGTCCCTGTCACCTTCGGAATCAGTGCCCTTCCCAAGACAAAAAAGTCTATCCGTGAATATACTTTGTGGACATGGAAGAAAAATGAGAACTCCTTACTCCTAGGCCTACTAAATCTCCAGGGGTCTACCCCTCCCATCTGCTCCATGAAGTCCTTGAGCACCCTGGCCGCTGCCGGCCTCCTCCCGGTCCTGGTCCTCGATCGGTCCAGCCCTGGATCAAGCACCGTATTGAAATCTCCCCCATTACCAACTTTCCCGCCTCCAGGTCCGGGATACGTCCCAACATACGCCTCATAAAATTTGCATCATCCCAGTTCGGGGCATATACGTTCACCAGAACCACCGCCTCCCCTTGCAATCTGCCACTCACCATCACATATCTACCCCCACTATCCGCCACTATGGTCTTTGCCTCAAACCGTACCCGTTTCTCCACCAAGATAGCCACCCCCCTGTTCTTCGCATCCAAACCCGAATGAAACACCTGCCCCACCCATCCTTTACGTAGTCTGACCTGGTCTATCAGTTTCAGATGCGTCTCCTGCAACATAACCACATCTGCATTTAATTTCTTTAGGTGTGCGAGTACCCGTGCCCTTTTAATCGGCCTGTTCAGCCCTCTCACGTTCCACGTGATCAACCGGGTTGGGGGGCTCTTTACCCACCCCCCCTTGTCGACTAGCCATCCCCTTTTTTAACCCAGCTCCTCACCCGGTTCCCACGTACCCGTGTATCCCCCCGACGGCGCCCTCCCGCCTCGACCACCCCATCCCATAACAGCTCCCCCTTCTCCTTAGCAGCAGCAACCCAGTTAACCCCCCTCTCCCCCCCCCCCGCTAGATCCCTTCCTAGCATAATTGTACCCCCCATGTTGCTCCCAGAAGTCAGCGAACTCTGACTGACCTCGGCTTCCCCCCTTGTCCTCGGCCCCCACTGTGCGAGGCCCCCTCCTTCCTGCGTCCCTGTTCCCGCCATAATTACCATAGCGCGGGAACAAAGCCCGCGTTTCCCACTCGGCCCCGCCCCTAATGACCGGCGCCCACAGTTCCTCATACTCCCCCCCCCCCCCCATCATGGGGAAGAGAGAAAAGTTACAGGATTGCAAGATTAACAAACTGAAAAATCATCTCCCCCCCCCCTTTTTCCTCGCCCCACATAATCACCCCACCACTTTGTCCCAAATGTTCTTTCTCTCGCCAAACTATTCCAGCTTCTCGTCCACAATGAATGTCCACGCCTCTTCTGCCGTCTCAAAGTAGTGGTGCTTCCCTTGGTGTGTGACCCACAATCTCGCCGGTTGTAACATTCCAAACTGGATCTTCTTTTTGTGAAGCACCGCCTTAGCCCGATTAAAACTTGCCCTCCTTCTCGCCACCTCCGCACTCCAATCCTGGTATACGCGGATCACTGCGTTCTCCCACCTGCAGCTCCGAGTTTTCTTCGCCCATCTTAGGACCATCTCTCTGTCATTATAGCGGGGAGGGCAGGGGAGGGGGGAGGCCTAGAGCAGCTCACCTGCTCACCCTTGTCCCAATTAAGATCCTTAAGTGGACCAGAGGGAGGATTTTCGGGATGGGGAAAGCCTGGAAGATCACTCTGCTCGGTCCTCGAGTGGGTGGAGGATGCTTCAGATCATTGACCCCCTTTACAGATTGGGTGTCTCCCCTAGGCCTTCTCTCCCATCCACATCACAAGACCCTGCATCTATCTGGTTCTGTGGGCTCCAGCACATAGACTGGTTGGATAGCGGAGGGATTAAGTACCAGTGCGTTTTAGTCACTGGTACTGGACAATCTCTGTGACCCAAATATTAATTTTCCTATCATACCAATGTTTTTAAAACTGGCTCGGCATTTTTCTATATATCCTCATCCTTGTTTTCATCTCCATCCATTGCCATTCCCCTCCCTGTCTCCGTAACCTTCTCCAGCCCCACAGCCCTGTATTGCTAGTATCTTGCGAACCCTCAGTCTTAATCCCTCCGCTATCGGTGGCCAAGTTTGGCCAAGGCCAAGGTAGATCTTCCCACAGTATGGCCTTTAGGCTGCAGGTCAAAGTAATGTGACCGCTAGCTGTCCAAATTGTCCAAGTGAAAGGCTTGGTCCATTTTGAGGGCCACGTCTCATTAGTATTGCTAGTATTGCTAGTATCTTGCGAACCCTCAGTCTTAATCCCTCCGCTATCGGTGGCCAAGTTTACAGCTGTCAAGACCCTGTACTCTAACATTCTCTCTCTAGACCTCTCTCTCTCCTTTTATGATGCTTTTTAAAACCTGTTTCTTTGACCAAATTGTTGGTCATCTTTCAAGCTGCACCCATGTGTGACACGTGCTAAATATTTATCAGTAATGTTCTCCTGTGCCTGAGGACATTTTGCTGCACTAATCCAAGTTTTTTTTTATTGTTGTAAAATCTAATTCATGAATAATTCAGTCAGTAATTCATAATTGCTACTTCCAGCATTCAAATGTCTAATTCGAAAAGGAATGGACTCCAGCCTTTGACAGGAAATTTTGATCAAGTCCTGCAAGATTTGAGTGGCTCAGGTTTTACGGTCAGTAGCAAAGTGCCAGTGCTGAATGATGAACCAGATGAAAGCTGTGTACAGATGTGTCATGATCAGTTGTGCATTACTTTTATAAGGACACTGGATCCACACTGAGTAAAATAAGAAACAAAGTTTTATTTAAACAAACAATATGTACACGACTAGGTAGATCCCTACCAGGTTCCTATTCTGGTCAGTGCCTTACTGGCCGACCTTTTATACACTGTTTAATTGAGTTACATCTCCCCACTCACACACACAGTGGGGGAGCTCGCTACTCCGCAAGGAGCATGGGGAAGACAAGTATTCTCACCCCGTACGTTCCGTGCAGGATATTATAATTACCCCTTCCTTATAGTAATTTTATTTTGGTGCCAAGTCGAGTGGATTCATAAGCAACGAGCAACAGTGATGTCATCAAGCAGGGTAAGTAGCCAATCACTTTGAAGTAGTCTCACAAACAGTAAATCGACAGCAAAATACACTGATTAGCCTTCACATTTAATTTTCACAGAGTGTGACAAATGATTGGAACATACATCCAGAAGGGAGAAGCTGATGTGTCAAAAACAAATTTTGAAAATAGGTTTCATAATTATTTGTATTTCATTTTAAATGGAAAACAGGGGTTTTAGAGTAGTTTTTTAAAAAACCCAGTTATACAAGGTGTAACTTTTTCAGGTGTAACTTGCTGGATTTTACAGCAAGACTAATAGACTAAAAAGGGCAAGTTCTCATTCGTTCAGTAATTTTTACTGATTTTCAGATTAGGGAACTTCAGTGGCATATTCTGTGGGGAATGGTAGAAACACCAAGAACAATTTATGGATTTTCATTCACTGTGCATGTATGGACTCCAGGGGTTGCAGTGAGTGTCACAGGAAGTAATTGTTAGAGGGTGTTGGTTACAGTTCGGTAGAACTGAAAAAGATTTTGTAGTCACCTGTAGGTTAACCGTAAACCTTTATTCACTACTAAATCACTGGGTGCAATTCTGTGGCTACATTGCACTCAAGCAAGAGCACAAGGTAGCCGGTAGATCCCGGGAGAGGCCCCTTGCGTGCTTCCTAGCAACCTTCATACCTGGCGGGATCTTCCCAAGTCGGGCACTGTTTAGCACTGCTCCACACAAACGTGGACCAGGCGGAACGGCACTCGGGGGGGAGGGGGGGGGATTCCTGGGCCATTGGAGACCCCTGGGTGGTCAGGGTTAGGGCAGGGTGGCCCCTTGGCCCTCCCCTGGAATGCCAGGGAATTGCCAGCTGGCACTTTGGCATGGCCAGACTGACACTGCCAAGCTGGCAGGAGCACTTCCAGGTTGCCCAAGTGCCAGGCTGCCCAAGTGTCAGGGTGCCACTTTCAAGGGGATGGGCCCGAGGGGGGCCATGCACATGAACGGAGGGTGGAGGAATTGTTTGAAGGGTGGGGGGAGGTGCGTGGCAGGCCATCAGGGGCCTCTGGGAGGTTGGGGGTGATGTGTGGGGTCCTGGAAGGGGGGGGCATGGGGTCTCCTGGACTCCATAGTGGGTTATCCTCACTTGGACGTGTGTGGGGTAGTGCCCATTTGCAATGGGGTGACATTGCCCACGGGTGGGGGCTGTGGGGAACCCACAAGGTCACTTGGAGATCAGGGCACCATTTCAAAATTTCAGAGTTTAGCTCCCTAGTGCTGAACAATTTCTAAGTGTGGGCTAAACCGATGAGAAACTCCCCAGAGCTCAAAAAAGTGACTACGGGCTCCATTCAACTAAATGGGAACAAAGTCCCATAGCGAGCGTATTTAGCTGCTTGAAACGCATGGCTAGACAACGCGACTTGTGTTATATAAGGGGCCTCAGTGGGGAACACACAGCAAAGACATACATAGCCTTGTTTCACACACTGCGGAGCTCTGCTCGCCGGAAACCCCCAGTGTAGCAATAGGTTGGTCAGCATCCTAATCTCCGAAGCCCCCGAAGCAATCCCCAATCCCACCCCCCAGCCTGATTGCACTATGGAAGGGCACCCAGCCCCACAACACCAACACCGGGCACTCCCGGCCCGATCACACACGCAACAGTGCCAACCTGGCAGTGCCCATGCTAGCTGGCAATGACACCTTGGCACCTTCACAGTGCCAGGCTGGCACCCAGGTGGAACTGCTAGGATGCCAGGGTGGCACTGCCAGGGTTCCGAGGTGAAACAAGCTGTGCCTGTGCACCACCCTGCCCAAAGGGCAAGCAGCTTGGGGACTCTGATCCCCTGGGAGACCCTATAAGTGACGTCTGTCTGATCGCAGTTTTGGAGGACCAGGGGCGAAATTCTCCCCCAACGGCGTGATGTCCGCCGACTGGCGCCCAAATCGGCGCCAATCAGACGGGCATCGCGCCGCCCCAAAGGTGCGGAATGCTCCGCATCTTTGGGGGCCGAGCCCCGACATTGAGGGGCTAGGTCGGCGCCGGAGGGATTTCTGCCCCGCCAGCTGGCGGAAACGGCGTTTGTTGCCCCGCCAGCTGGAGCGGAAATGACATCCCCGGGCGGCGCATGCGCGGGAGTGTCAGCGGCCGCTGACAGTTTCCCGCGCATGCGCAGTGAGGAGAGTCTCTTCCTCCTCCGCATGGTGGAGGCCGTTGCGGAGGCGGAAGGGAAAGAGTGCCCCCACGGCACAGGCCCGCCCGCGGATCGGTGGGCCCCGATCGCGGGCCAGGCCACCGTGGGGGTACCCCCCGGGGTCAGATCGCCCCGCGCCCCCCCCCAGGACCCCGGAGCCCGCCCACGCCGCCTTGTCCCGCCGGTAAATACCTACTTTAATTTACGCCGGCGAGACAGGCAATTTCTCGGCAGGAGTTCGGCCCATCCGGGCCGGAGAATTGAGCGGGGGGGCCCGCCAACCGGCGCGGCCCGATTCCCGCCCCCGCCCAATCTCCGGTACCGGAGACTTCGGCAACCGGCGGGGGCGGGATTCACGGCGGCCAACGGCCATTCTCCGACCCGGCGGGGGGGGTCGGAGAATGACGCCCCAGTTCTGAACGGCGCTCATCCAAGTTCTCCGAGGCAAAGGAGATGAATCCCAAATCCTCAGGTACCTCGGGAATCTGCACATTAGAATGAGACTCACTGTCGCGCTCTGATATGCAGATTTGCCAAAAAGCGATCCTGCCCACAATGAGCGGGATTTACATCACAACGTCTCGTGAGATTGCGGGAGCGGGTTGTCCCGACTTTTATCGACCACGCTGCGCCGTGACGAGCTGCTTTTCAGACGCAGCATGGCCGTTGGATCGTGGCCTAAGTGTTGTTTAATAGCAGTGGGAACTCACCGGCAGAGCCGGGGGGAAATCCCCTGAAAAACCTGCAACAAATGAACTTAGAAAATGTTTCTGTTAAATTCTGCCCTATATACAAATATAGAGTGACGGTACACACTAAGAGCTGTCTCCATGATTACTTGTACACACTGCTCTATCCAACACTCAACTGACCCGGGGTACGGGTCATGTGCTCGGCTATACTGTGCTCACTCCCAAATTAATCCAGACCCTTACACTTATACGGTAATGACGGTGAACATCAACAATTTTGGCAATATTTCTCCCAGCAAACATATCCTCCTCAAACTCACATTAAAGGTTAGATTTTACCAAAGCACCGTATTAGTGCACTAACAAGGGTTTAAACGGAACCTATGTACTGAGGTTTGTTCCTACGTACCTTTGTCTGATTAACCGATGATGCAATCTGAACATTTATTTTTAGACATTCTCACGGTTTTGACGTAGTTCCAGCTCATTTTTCCCTGCATTGCCTACCTGCCAGGATAATATGGCGATATATATTTCACTCATATCATGGTCCCCAAAATTCAAGCCAAATTGGACATTAATCTCTGATCATGTGGTTAGTAAAAATGTGCTTCATTGCTTATTTAAATGGGCCCATTAAAGTTTATGATGTATAGGAAAGGATTTGTTGCAGTGGAAAGAACTTTGATAGAAAGGCAGTATGGTCGGGTGGAAATCTATCAAAGCGAGGCAGGCATATTGGGAGTAATTGCCTTTGCTTGTTCTCATGTTCTTAATTTGGCTTTTAGAATGCTCTAGAGCAGTCCAAGAAATAAAGATTGAATCTGATAAACGATGCTAGCAATCCCTTAAAAAATGTATAATTGGTTTCTGAGCCTATATCAACAAGTTAAGTTTGAGAACTAACATATTGTTTTAAAAAATTACATGTAATACCAGGGTTTAATACACAATAGGACCACTCTTGTTGTGGAAACAGTAATGAAAAATGGAACTTACCAATTCTCAACATAACTGAGAGTGCACTATAAATGAGGGGGAAAATAACCGAAGCCTGAAAAATCAAACCTTTTTTGGTGATAGGTATTTTAAAAATTATACAATTTGTTTCACCATTTAGATTCTGTCGACACAGGGCAGCACAGTGGCGCAGTGGGTTAGCCCTGCTGCCTCACGGCACCAAGGTCCCAGGTTCGATCCCGGCTCTGGGTCACTGTTCATGTGGAGTTTGCACATTCTCCCCATGTTTGCGTGGATTTCGCCCCCACAACCCAAAGATGTGCAGGATAGGTGGATTGAACATGCTAAATTGCCCCTGAATTGGAAAAAATGAATTGGGTACTCTAAATTTATTTTTTAAAGTATTCTGGCTACACTGCAAAATATAGTTAGGTTAGGATTACCACCTTTGCGCAGTACAAAACTGACTAGCGAGGACCTTCTTTATGACATTACAGAGACCAGAGAAGACTTATGAAATTTTTATTATTGCCACTACTTCACAATAGTTGGTTGACAGTGAAATAAATTTACGTAGTTGTAATGGTATGTCATTCGTACTGAGAGGGTTATTGCTTGTATGTGTAATTGGTGGAGATGTGCAGCAATTTATCTATCAAAATACATGCCAAATGTATTAGGATTGGCTGTAATGAGAGTTACCAGAACTTCAATTGCAGCATTAATCCAGCAAACTCTGCAGAGAGATTAATTAACTGCAATCCGCCACCACTCAGTGACCCAGCTTTATGGGTCAGTAAGTTTCTCATTATGTTGGTTAGCTTTATCCGTTTATTGTTCACCACCATTTTCTCCCATTTGCCTCTCCCTGTTGGTTGTTCTGAAACACTTACTCTCCTCCAGCTGATCTGTGCTGCAGTGTTGTGCGCTACAGCTGTCGTTGCTGCTGAGTGATTGGCTGTCAGGCGATGGGATTGGACAGAGGAGAGCCAGACACCATAATCTTTTTCTTTCCCACCTCCACCCCCTCCCCCGCTCCTGCCTAAAATTGAAAATCTCACTTCTGTGTAATGCTGCATTTATACTTCAAGATAAGACCTGGAATTACTTTCTCATCTGAGATAAGCAAATCTGAAAGAACACAGCAGGTGTCCATTTGGGCAATGTCAGTAATCAAAATACAGCTACAGTACATAGAACCCTATTAAAGGCTTTTTTATTTGGATTGGGCGAAAATGTATATTTCTATTAGTCCTTCCTAAATTAAGAATTAAAACACGTTTTGTTGTTCATCTTATCAGCCACTCCTCAACAATTTTCTATATAACACTGGAAGGCATTTTCTGATTTCAAGGTACGGCAACCACAGATTTATTCTTAGTAAGGATACAAATAATAAGCTGTAAGCAGTAAAGGTTTTGAAGATTAAGGCCTTTGCTACCAGAGTTTCCATAGCAACAGCATTTGCAAGGCTCTTGTCGCCTGTTAGGCCTTTGATCTTTTCAAAAGTACTTCTTTTGTGGCCTGCCTCCCTCTGCTGCTTTATTGAAGGCTTCAACAGCTTTTTAGAGAAGAAAAATCAGGAAAATGGAAATAAACAAATTAATTGAACTCACATTTTCTGGCAATAAATCTGTAACTATCTTTTATCTTCCAGTGGCTATCTTTTTCTGAAATAAACGGACACACCAGTGTCTGTGATGACCTGCTGTTTGCAAAAGTTTAAAAGAGAAATGGCTCCCAATTAGAGAATGTTGTTTGGTTGGGTCTCTCAACTTCATCTGCTGTTGGTATGACAACAATTGGGTTAAATGAAGGGTCGAGTCAAAGGTCAAATATGAATTGGATTCCTCTACCCTATTCAGTCTGATGCAGTGAAGGAAAAAAAGTGATTATGCCTGGAATCATGCATTTTTAAACTGCCGGGAAAATGTTCATAGGTAATATGTTTCTTAACTCTTTAAAAAAGCAAATGATCAGTTCTTCCAAAATATTTTTGTATACTCAGGGACATTAAAGGAAATGACATCAAAGTTATGTATTGGTTTTAAGACAACATAAATAATAAAGCTCTCAATTGTAACATCTAATTATAATTTGTGAATAAAGGCAGGAGTATTATCAATATGGATAAACCTGTCAAGTGTGAATTTGTCAACTTTCTCAATATTTACAACTACTCATTTTAATAAATTTGTCTGGCTCCTTAAACATCCTAATGCCTTTCCATCTTCCATGTCCCAGCACTGTGATGCCTCTTCTTGACATGCTACTGTTGTAAGTTATGGTTAGTGGAAAGTGACCAACTGCATTTTATAGCTATTATTATGATCCCTGTCGAGAGCTGTAACGTTTAAAGAGAAATTCAAAATCCCAATTGTTTACTGAAAGAATGAAGCCTCAAGGTTCCACGCTTTAAAACCAATGAATTTTACTACATAAGAATCAAGTATAACAAAAACTACGGCTGGATTCTCCATTGCTTGTCCACCCCGCTATAGCTCCTAGCGAGGATGGAGAATTTGGCCGCGCCCATTTGCTGGCGGCGGGACTTCCTACCCCCGCCGGTTGTCAAAGGAATTTTCCAGCGAAGCCACCTCACGTTGCCGGGAAACCCGCAGGTGGGGGTGCGCTGCGGAGGCAGAGAGTCCCACCCCCTAAAAAGGCCAAAGGATACCGCCCCTAAACACTGTCTTAGGTAATTCCTTATATTAAGCCCCAATCAGATCAGCCATGAACTTATTGGATTGCAGAGCAGGCTCAGTGAGCTGAATGGCCTATTCCTGCTCATATTTCTTATTGATGTTATGAACAAAAAGCACAATAAAACACAATCACATATGCTTTAGACTAAAATTCTCAACTGAACCTCCTTGTTTCCATTATAACTTCTCCCAGAAATGTTCTGGCTACTGAACGGGTTCTCAAAGGTTATCCTCTTCCTTGGGACTAACTTCAAACTTTCCACAGCTCCCTTGTAAGCTTGCGCCTGAATTCCACTCGCAATTCGTATGCAGTGATTTTGGCAGAAAATTAGGAACACCCCTGGTTTCAATAACTCTATTCCTCTGGTCCACAGTTTTCCCACAGCCTTTGGAAAGTTATTCCTGAACTCAGTTTGAATCTGAAGAGCTTTCTCCAAGCTAACTACGGGTGCAACTTTTCCAAAATTGCAGTGTGTTGGATCAGGCAGTAAAAGCTAAGTAAAACTCGCCGCCTTCACAATGCCTTTTCTTGTTTGATTTAGCAGCACTCTGTGCAATTTCCGAGTGCTGGCGAGGATTATTCAGCCAGCTGGAGGGGTGGGGCCCAAACATGCCAGCAATGCCAGGATTGATCTCAAAGTTAAATTTAAGGCCCCCCCCCCCCCCACCAATGGACATCAGGCCTGTTCCCCTCCATGGATTTCAGGACCCTCCAGCAGATATGGGGATGAGCCCCCAATCGCCATATGCAAAAGGTGAACACCCCCAATTGGAGGAGGCTAACCCCCTGCCAGAGCTTCCTACATGTATCCAGGGGGCTATGTCTATTTAGCCTTGTTCCTCAAACCCCAGCCTACAGGCAATTCCGTGCCCCTGGGTTTTGAAAAACAGTAGTGTTTGGCACTGGCTTGATGTCACATTGTGCGGGGACGCCATGGTCGGAAGCAACGGCGTCAAGCCCTTTAATAATATGTTAAAATATGTTAATGTATTGAAACTGGGAGGGGAAGGGGGGCAGGACCTCAAACTGAGATCTCCCTGGCACAAATTCCATTTTCGACCTTTCGCGAGATTTAGCAGGCATCGTGGGATTTGCCCCCATGGCCAACGAGGTCACTAGATCACGGCTCACTTGTTTTCTCTGAGGGTCGCCATAGATTTCTTCCTCTAGCTCGAAGCTAGGCAAATCTTCCAGCCTCTTCTCCCTTCGTGAACTCTGTCTCCAAACTGAACTCGAGCATAGTATACATTGCAGTTCCTGTTGGTCATGTGCAACATACCCAAACCAAAAATTGTACCAACAATATCCAAACCTGTTTACCAAGATTGCTAGAGGGAATGATAATTTTATTAACCATCTGGGTGATGCTGACAATCTGGTCATTGGGATAAGCAGCTGCTCTTTGATAGCCTGAGATGATGTCCAGTGGCTCAGTTGAACTTGTAATGGGTAATGTTATAAACATCTATTGCTACTTGTGGCATATTACACTGCAGTGATTTAACATTTATGTTTATTTTTAGCAATCGGCATTATTTATATATTAAACATATTTTAAATAACATTAATGGTTGGTTAAAGGGTCAACTACAACAGCTATTAGTGTTTAAATCTTAACTGCTGTTGAAATCTGTTTTTAGGTACAGAAATAAAATCGGCAATGTTTCACAAACTCCTTGTAATACTAAACCTGGACCAGTGATTATTTTAAATTTATTTATGTTTTTTTCCTTCGCAACATGGAGTCTCCAGGTGTACCTTAATGTGCCCAGGGAATTGAAGAGATGTAGCAGGCTGCTACAATCTATCCCTCTTCTTGTTCATTCACCTGTCCATCAATTTCTCCCTCAGACACTTTGGACTACTCCCTGCTGTGAGAAATGCTGCTGCTGCATGTCTGCCTCACAAAGAAAACAGATAAATAAGGCTGTTGTCATTAGTTTTTCAGTGCAGTTCGTTGGCTCTTAGGATACACAGATTCATGAAACATGCAGTATACTCCCCGAGTTGTTATTAAAAAAAGAAACTGTCTTAACCTTTTGTCACTGATGATGGAGTAATTTTAACTTTAGGTGATGCTGTAAAACAGGCAATATTAGTTCTCTGCCCATTACACATTTCCTCAGTGGAATTCAAACTTGCGAGAGATGCATAACGGGTGGTTGAATCAGCAACGCCTGTTTCACACTAATGCCCACAATCAAAAATGAGCAGCCTACTCGGTATGCCTTAATGATTATTGGATAGGGTTTTTTTTAAACTTTCCGGACTGCAGACATAAGAGGCTGTGGAAAGTGATACAATATGCTACTTGTGTGACATTTAACATTGGAAAATGAAAATACAGTGAGTCAGTTGATGTGCACGTTAACCTCTGTTCCAAAAAGAAAATTAACATCAACAGCAAACACATATTTTTCTTGTGGGTTTATACACCTCCAACTTTAGAGACCCTTTTCAGATATTTACTGTGAACATTTTTAATGATGCGACCCTGTCATTCATTCAGATTGTTTTTACATTCCTTGGCTAACTTGAGACACTTTGTTTATTTTCTGAACTGATAGAGTCCAGCTGTTCTGATACAGAGATACTGTTGGTATTTTCACAGCGCCATCAATTAGTGCAAGAATGCCAAAGCTTCATATAGCCGCAAACCACTTCGGTGCACACCGTGAAGCTTTGCATGACACATGTAAATTTTGAATCAATGGTCCTAATAATTCAAATATATGTCAAACAGTGGTTACAACAAATCAAGGTGATCTGATGCCAGCTCTTTCCATCAGTGAATCAATGGTACCAAAAGTAATTCTTATGAAATTTCAAGATTCAAGAGTCGAAGCAAACAGGACTAACTTGCATATAAGAAATAGAAATCCAAAAGAACATAATTACCTGCTTTTCATCAGCTGGACTGCTAGAGGTGAAGAGGTAGAAATTCTATTGTTCCGACATCCCTCCATTAGTGCACTCTACCATTATGTCCTCTTCATCCACAATTATTTTAAGAAAGATATATAATAGTCAAATATATTATTTATAGACAGCACCTTTGATGGTGCAGCACTTCCCCAGTACTGCACTGAAGTATCAACAATGAGTATGTGCTCAAATGTGTGAGAGTTTTTCTTTATTCACTACTGGCAGGAACGTCGCAACCGCTCTGAGTTTTACTGTTGTCCTTGAAACAAGAAAGTCATTTTGGAAACTTGGAGAAGTGGTGGACATAATTAATGAATGTTTGTTTGAGTTCAGGCTTTGGACCAGGACCCCCTGTGGACCAGGTATACTTAGTTGTGTGTCAGAGTGCAGGGTCCTTTGATTATGAAGCTCAATAATAATTTTTTCAAGGAAAATAGGTTTGCATTGTGGCTAGGGGGCTGATGATAATGTTTGTGTTTACTTCTTTAGACCTACTGATCTGCATAAAAATGTGCCATTTAATTAAATTACAATTATTAACAAAGCAAGATGCTGATTTTCTGGGGAAAGGAAAAATTCCACTTCCCCATTGCAGTGTCACAGAATAAAGTATGTAACCCGACTAAGACGAAGGTTTTATCAGTTAACATCCTATCAATCATCTGTTATTAGTTTTTATTAGCGAAGTGCATAGTTTTAAATCTTGCTACTGCAGAAATGCTTTCGGGATATTTCTCTCCAAAACATCTCCAAAACACTTTGCAATAAATTACTTCCAACTGCTGCAGTTATTGTTATCCAGGCAAGCGTGGTCAACATGTTGAACACACAAAGAGCAAGGAAATCAATGATTAGTCAATCTATCTTCCGTGTTAGTGGCTGATGCTGGAGTTTGAAGTTGCTTTTTGTCAAAAAATGCCTCATGAACTCTTACACGCTGACCCAGCAGAACAGTTTTACACCTCATACAAAGAGAAGCACCCGTTCAGTCAGACTGCATGAGTCCTGGGGTAAAGTTTAAACCAAAAGCAATCTGACTCGGGGCAAAGGGGCTACTAAATGAACTGAACCCAGCACAAAATATGATAATTACTGATCCATTTTTCTTTAAAGCAAGAAAATATAGATGCACTATCTTAATTTGTTAGGCATACTAAATAGTAAAATGATGCAATTCGAAAGAGTGAATGGCATTTTAAAAAGAATTTTATGAAAAGAAACCTTACTGAATGTTCGTTTTCTAACATGGCTATTTGTGACCATGCTAATAATCGGAGACAGCGAACTGAAAACGAATAATTAACCGTAGCCTAATCATTGATCATCTGTGAGCAGTTTTATTTAAAGGGGCTCTTTAATGCAATGCCAGACATTCTTGGGAGGACCACCCAATTGTATGGTAATAGACTACAAGCTTACTGGGCCCCAGTGCTGTTTGTGAAGCATTTATAACCTGCCCCAATTGTCAGCTGGAAACCTCTTCGATTAGCTCACTATTTAATGTTAAGTTGGGAGATGGCTCAGGTGGAGCATAAACTTTGTGGTGGACTGGCAGGGTCAAATGGCCTGTTTCTGTCTAGCAAATTCTTTGTAAGCCCATTAAAATTATTGCTGGATTCTGTCAGAATCCCTGTATGGGGCCACCATTTTGAACAGGTCCGGGGTCCGGCCGGGGACACCCTCACCCCCACAACCCAAATCCTGCACCACCACCCCCTCTCTCTGACAGGTAAGGGCATCCTCCGTCACTCCCCCTTATGGGAATAAGGCAATTCAGGATAGGCAACAAATGCAGGCCTTGCCACCGATGCCCATATCCTATGAAAGAATAAAAATTAATAACGAGTCACCACCCACAGCACGCAAGCATGAGTGTGACCCAACCCCCTCCCCTTCTTGCTGGTGACCCCCCTAGCCCCCGATCGGCAAACCCCAGCAGTCAGCCCTGTCGGAAAGCTGAAGAGCAGCCCAGGCAATACAGTGAAAGATCACTGCATTTTCACTTACCCTTCCCCAAAGCTGCTGCCTCAGACAAAGGTATTTAAAGCAGCAGGTGTTATAAGTGTCAGGGGCTTCCTTGAAAGCCAAGTACACTTGAAAAGGCTTCAAATCCCCTGACAGCCTCTGAAATGCAAAACTCCCATTCTATTTTACACAGCAATCCATTACACCCACTACTGATTAACAATTTAGGGGGGGGGGGGGTTGTTGGGGAGGGTCAGGTCACCCAGGTCACCCTCATATGAGTGTGCTGTGGGGGGTGATCCATTATTCCTGCGGATGCCCCAACTTGTTCGCAGAGGTGTGGGGAGGGGGGGGCAGGAATTGCATTATGGGTGGGAGGGGGTCTTCCGTTGGAATTTGGGGATACTGCAGTTATGCACTAACCCTTTTGACGCACATTGGGGTCCACCGCATCAAGGCAACGCTTGGACAAACTTGCTTCCACAACCCAGCCAGTGGATTCCCCCCCCCCCCCCCCCCCCCCGGTGTGGGGGTGAGGGAGGGGGTGGGGGAGGGGGCGTTGGTGGTGATTCAACCTTCTGGCCTGATAATCTAATTGAAATGGATGCAAATCACAGAGGATGCAAATCACATTTTAATTTGATCGGGGTCGGAACCCGTTTTTCACGGGACACTCCATTCTCCGCCTAATCGCGATCGTGGCGTTGGGCAATGGAGAATCCACCACTAAGCCTCATAGTCTGCTGATTAATTGCATTGTTGCTGTGGTAGGCCTCACAGCATGAAAGATAACTGCAAATTCAGCCACTAATAGTATGTCGCAGTATTCCTTTTTGGTCTCCAATGTTGAATGAATGAATTAAAATTGCTATTGTCACAAGTAGGCTTCAATGAAGTTACTGTGAAAAGCCCCTAGTTGCCACATTCCGGCGCCTGTTCGGGGAGGCTGTTACGGGAATTGAACCGTGCTGCTGGCCTGCCTTGGTCTGCTTTCAAAGCCAGTGATTTAGCCCGTGTTGATTTTTGTTTTGCATTGAACACATCTTTTACTGCCCTTTTCTGTTGGTTAATTTGTGTGATGAAACCTTGCAAGAAGGAAGTCAAAGCACCTCTTGCAAACATTGTTCTTTTTCATCCATTATTGGTGCCTTTATCATCCTTTGCCTCTTTGGATGGTTCTAGTTTAGATTGAAGAGAATGTCAAAAGTGAACCACTGAAATGAATTTCCTATTTTAAGAAAAAAATAATATTGCGGCAAAAAACATTAGCAAGTATGACAGATTCTTGAAAAAGAATCACAAAATGTATTAAAGCAATTCTGATCAAAATTTCAACTGTTTATTAACCCGGATCAGTTACAAGTCCTATACTTTTTAAATGTAACAGTGCCATCTGGTGCTTCTTTGTGGCAATAGATTAATTTTGAACAGGCTGGGCGCAAATCTCCCAAATCATTTCTAAGCGTGACCTGCGGCAGGAAATGAGGTGCGATTCCTGCTGGGTAGTTCGGCATGATCCAGATCGCATTCCACCCACACTGAAAATGTTTTTTGGAAGTTGGGGTGAACTGTGCATTGCATGGGCGACACGGTCAAGTCCCGAAAGATGCGCTGTTAGGTGAATTGGACATTCTGAATTCTCCCTCAGTGTACCCGAACAGGCGCTGGAGTGTGGCGACTAGGTGGTTTTCACAGCAACTTCATTCCAGTGTTAATGTAAGCCTACTTGTGACAATAATAAAGATTATTATTTTTATTATTATTATGAGGTGTGTGGAATCAGAAGACGGCAACTGGTTCAACTCCTCAGTTATCAAGCACCCCGATCTCAGTCTAACACCCTGGGCATGATCGAATGGCCTCATTGTGCCGGACTTGGGACACGACGAGGCCGTTAAACCTCGCAAGAGGTCTCACTAAGCGGGATCCAGATGTGCATAGTTACGTTAGACTCATTAAGTTGGATCAAGTGTCCATGCCTGGAGACCGTGGACCAGGCATAACGGCAACTGTGAGGGTCTCCCAGGCCATCGGAGGCACCTGGATAGTCAGTCTCTGGATAGGGTGGCACTCCTGGAGGAGTGCACTTCCAGGATACCTGGTTGGCACTGCCAGACTGGCAGGGACTATGCCAGTGTGCCAGGCTGGCAATGCCAGAGCTTGAAGACCCCCGAACAGGTAAGTTGGGGCTTTCGGGGGTTCCGCCCCAATCTCTTCCTGTACTGATGAACTGCTCGTCAGTGCAGGAAATGAAAGTAAGTGCGACCTTGGCGGGGCCAAAAAAACAGAATCCAGTTTGATAGTGGGGTAGTTCTTGGCGGCACATCCCGCTAAACACGGCCAAAATAGGACTCTGATTTTTTTTTTCCTGTTCAGTTGCGCCTTCTAGCCAGTGCCAGGGCATTGCCAAGTTTGCACTGCCAATATGCAGGCACTGCCGTGCCATGACCTCGGTCACCCAAGGGCTACAAAGGCATCCAAGCACCCCCCCCCAGCGTGTTACACATCTGGGCCTGAATTCTCCGGCTGTTCGCTGGTGGCAGGATTCTCTAGGCCTGCCAGCAGCCCCCCACTCCGATGCGGGTTTCTTGGTGGCGTGGAGTAGGTTCAATGGGAACTGCCATTGACAGTGGCGGGAGCAGAGAATCCCACCGCCAGCGAAAGGCACGTTGCCTCCTGCCACCGTAAAACATACGGCTCAGATGCCAGAGATCCCGCCCACAGAGAAGCGCGCCAGCTTCACGTTGTGCCAGCAGGTGGGAGACTTGCAGAAGCCAGGAGAATCCGGGTTAAAACAGATTCTGCTTAATGACAATTTAAATATACTAAGCTGGTTCATACCCAGTGAGGGTGTGAACCAGATCACACCAGCTGGAGTGGGCTGGGAGCATCGGAAACTGTTTGCCACCTGCCGTAATTGCCTTTTTGGGCCCCTCCCGCAATCTTCCCATGATAGCGGGATTTGAACCGGGCGCAGTGCGGTCGGAGAATTGCCCCATTTTGTTCATCAACAATTTCCAGCATTGTGAATTTCTGCGTATTTTAAGGATTTGTGATCTAACTGTGGTTTAGTGCAGTATGGTTTGACCCTTACCATCAACCCTTCCCCTCCTACCCTCCACCCGCACCAATCATAGAATCATAGAATTTACAGTGCAGAAGGAGGCCACTCAGCCCATCGAGTCTGCACCGGCCCTTAGAAAGAGCACCCTACCCAAGCACACACGTCCACCCTAGCCCCATAACCCAGTAACCCCACCCAACCTTTTTGGACACTAAGGGCAATTTAGCATGGCCAATCCACCTAACCTGCACGTCTTTTGCACAATCTGCACAACAGAGCCATGAACCCATGAGACATGAGCCAATGTGCCCAGTACCTTGCATTTGGAATTTTAAACAACACTCAGTCCCAAGTTCAAGTTAAATGCTAGAAATTAGGGTGGATGGTGGCACAGTGGTTAGCACTGCTGCCTCATCGCAACAGAGACCAGGGTTCAATTCCAGTCTTGGGTGACTGTGGAATTTGCACATTCTCCCAGTGTGTGCGTGGGCTTCCTCCGGGTGCTCCGGTTTCCTCCCACAGTCCAAATATGTGCAGCTTAGGTGGATTGGCCATGCTATATTGCCCCTTAATGTTCAAAAAAATGTGTAGGTTAGGTCAATGTAATGTTGCCTGGTATGGAGGGCATAAGCTATGAGGAGCGATTGAATAAACTCGGTTTGTTCTCACTGGAACGAAGGAGGTTGAGGGGCGACCTGATAGAGGTATACAAAATTATGAGGGGCATAGACAGAGTGGATAGTCAGAGGCTTTTCCCCAGGGTAGAGGGGTCAATTACTAGGGGGCATAGGTTTAAGGTGAGAGGGGCAAGGTTTAGAGTAGATGTACGAGGCAAGTTTTTTACGCAGAGGGTAGTGGGTGCCTGGAACTCACTACCGGAGGAGGTAGTGGAAGCAGGGACGATAGGGACATTTAAGGGGCATCTTGACAAATATATGAATAGGATGGGAATAGAAGGATACGGACCCAGGAAGTGTAGAAGATTGTAGTTTAGTCGGGCAGTATGGTCGGCGCGGGCTTGGAGGGCCGAAGGGCCTGTTCCTGTGCTGTACATTTCTTTGTTCTTTGTTGTCAAGGGTTTGTTGGGATAGGGTGGGGAATTGGGCTTTGGTGGAATGCTCTTTCAGAGGGTCGGTGCAGACTCGATGGGCCAAATGGCCTCCTTCTGCACTGTAGGGATTCTATGATTCTATGAATTGAACAGGCGCAGTTCAATCTAATACTTGAAATTTGTGAGGACATATTAGCACCTTGACATCATGACATATAGAACATAGAACATAGAAAATTACAGCACAAAACAGGCCCTTCAGCCCACGATGTTGTGCGAACTTTTGTCCTAGATTAAGAACAAATTAATCTACACCCCATCATTCTACCGTAATCCATGTACCTATCCAATAGCCGCTTGAAGGTCCCTAATGTTTCCGACTCAATTACTTCCACAGGCAGTGCATTCCATGCCCCCACTACTCTCTGGGTAAAGAACCTACCTCTGACATCCTATCAGTCATTCATGAAGGCTCCGCCTTCTCTACATCAAGGTGTGTTGATCCTCAGGTTAAACCACCACCAGTCAGCTATCCCCCTTCAAAGGGGAAAGCAGCGTGTGGTCATCTGGGACTATGGCGACTTTACCTTTAAGTTAATACCAGGGAATCCAAAATGACTTCATCTTGAACATTGCTAGAATTCTGCTTGGCTCAAGATTCCTCATTATCTGGATTTATCAGTCACGATAAGAAAAATAAATAATTCAACGGTGGATCAACAATTGTGCTAACCCATCCTTTTACTATCCATTCAAAACTTTAGTCTAATTCCCAAACATCAGAAAGTACTGGAAACACTGATAATCGCTTATGCATGACTACCACCATATGAAGATTGTAAAAAGTAAAAGCTAGAACAAACTAGTGATAATCCCTCAAATTGATGATGTGGCGTGAGATCTAGACTAATGCTGGAAAAGTTTGCACATGTAGTGTGCACACTCCATCTGAACCAAGCCAAGCTAAGATGGATTCACAAGTTCATCTGATCTCTACCATCGGTTTTAAAAAAAGGAAACATTTCATTTCCTTGTACTGTGATTCTTCATTTGATAAGCAAAATTAAATTATGTGCGCCCACAAAGTGGTAATATTAGCAACCATTATACCTGAATGAATTGAAATGTCTATTGGTCTTGTGCACAACAGCAGATGGGAGTTTTATTATTGTTTATCCTGGTTATCCAGATATTTTTAAATGTCTTTTGGGTAATTTATTTTCTTCTGTTCTTTCAGTATGATGTGTTCAATCAAGTCTATGTACATTGTCGTTACTCTAAACTGCAGTTTCCACAGGAAGTAATTGGTGAATGGCATTGATTTCAACAAACACAATTTTTAGCAAATGTAGCTTTAACCTCCAGTATCAGTAGTTTCAAGGACTGAGCATGTCTCAGTCACCAGTACAGATTGAACTCTATTCATGCTTAGTAATCATATTTCTTTCTCTTTTCTCTCTTTTTCTCTCTCTCTTTCTGATTTCCTAGGTAGGAGTGAAGTGGTTGCAGATCTGTTGCCCAGTTTTGATGTAGAGATTATGCCAGGTACTGGTATTTCTTCTGAAATCCATTCTATCTCTCACACCACCACCCCCTCTTTCCCTCCAATTTATACTCGCCATGATGCTGTTTATTTGCTATTACAAGGTCTGACCTTTTAAGCAAATTGCTATCCTTTGGAGTTTTTTTGGACTGTAGTGAGATTTATGTATCAAATGGATCTTGACAAACTTTTTCAGTTTGCAGATAAGTGGATTCAATTTAACACAGCGAAATGTAAGATTTGGTGGAGGATTGGGTAATGTAGTAATTTGGAATATACTTAATGTTGAGATTTTAGAGGTCAGGTCATTAAAGCCATCAGCACAATGTTCCCAGGCTGTTTTTTCCCCCACTAAGGTAAACAGAATATTGGGATAAGGCATAAAGTAGAAATATAAAGAGGCAATTTTCAAACTATATTTGGCCTTGATGAAACCACATCTGAAGAATTGTGAGCATAAGACCATAAGACATAGGAGCAGAATTAGGCCACTTGGCCCATCAAGTCTGCTCCGTCATTCAATCATGGCTGATATTTTCTCATCCCCATTCTCCTGCCTTCTCCCCAAACCCCCTGATCCCCTTATTAATCAAAAACCTATCTATCTCTGTCTTAAAGACACTCAGTGATTTGGCCTCCACAGCCTTCTGTGGCAAAGAGTTCCACAGATTCACCACCCTCTGGCTGAAGATATTCCTCCTCATCTCTGTTTTAAAGGATCGTCCCTTTAGTCTGAGATGGTGTCCTCTGATTCTAGTTTTTCCTACAAATGGAAACATCCTCTCCACGTCCACTCTATCCAGGCCTCGCAGTATCCTGTAAGTTTCAATAAGATCCCCCCTCATTGTAGTGTTAGTCTCTCTATTTCAAAATAAATATTCAATTATTGGAGGGGGTAGAGCTACACTTAATCCTTGAACAGAAGGCAATAATGTAAGAGGTAAGGTTCACTACCCTGGAACTTTACTCTCTTAACATAAGAAATTTTCGAGATTCTGGAAAGATGCCAGTAGATTGGAAAGCCGCATATGTAACATCACTATTCAATAAAGGAGCAGGAAATTATAGGCCAATTGATCTAACATCTGTCATTAGGAAAATGCATTATAAAGGCGATAGTAGGAAGGCATTTAGAAAATCATACTACAATCAAGCTGAATCGACATGGTTTTGTAAAAATGAAATAGTGTTTCGTAACTTGATTACAATTCTTAGAGGATGTAATAAGTAGGGTGGATAAGGGGGAACCAGTAGATTTTGGATTTGAACAGGTATTGAATGAGGTGCCACATAAAATGTTTCTGCCGAACATAACAGTTCATGGTGTTGGGCGGTGATATGTTATCATGAATGGAGGATTGGCTAACTAACAGGAAAGAGAGTCGGGATAAATGGGTCATTTTCAGGTCAGCAAACTGGTGTACTGCACGAATAAAAACAGAAAATGCTGGGAAAGCTCAGCAGGTCTGGCAGCATCTGTGGAGAGAGTTATGATTCGAGTCCGTACATCATACGGACTTGAAACGGCAACTTTGCTCTCCTTTTCGCAGATGCTGCCAGACTTGCTGGACCTTTCCAGCTTTTTCTGTTTTTATTTCTGATTTCCAGCATCTGCAGTATTTTGCTTTTGTATTATTGGAGTACTGCAGGGATCAATGATGGGGCCTTAACTATTTACTATTAACGACATGGATGAAATAGCCAAATTTGCTGATGAAACAAAGAGGTAGGAAACATGGGGCGAGATTCTCCGACACCCCGCCGGGTCGGAGAATCGCCGGGTGCTGGCATGAATCCCGCCCCCCGCCGGTTGCCGAATTCTCCACCACTGGATATTCGGCGGGGGCGGGAATCGCGCCGCGCCGGTTGGCGGGCACCTCCCCCCCGCGATTCTCCAGCCCGGATGGGCCGAAGTCCCGACGCTAAAATGCCTGTCCCGCCGGCGTAGATTAAACCACCTACCTTACCGGCGGGACAAGGCGGCGCAGGCGGGCTCCGGGGTCCTGGGTGGCCTGGCCCGCGATCGGGGCCCACCGATCTGCGGGCGGGCCTGTGCCGTGGGGGCACTCTTTTCCTTCCGTCTTCGCCACGGTCTCCACCATGGCGGAGGCGGAAGAGACTCCCTCCAATGCGCATGCGCGGGAATGCCGTCAGCGGCCGCTGACGCTCCCGCGCATGCACCGCCCGGAGATGTCATTTCCGCGCCAGCTGGCGGGGCACCAAAGGCCTTTTCCACCAGCTGGCGGGGCGGAAATTCATCCGGCGCCGGCCTAGCCCTTTAAGGTTGGGGCTCGGCCCCCAAAGATGCGGAGCATTCCGCACCTTTGGGGTGGCGCGATGCCCGACTGATTTGCGCCATTTTGGGCGACAGTTGGCGGACATCGCGCCGTTTCCGGAGAATTTCGCCCCTGTTGTGAGGAGGATACAAAGAGTCTGTAAGGGGATATAGCCAACTCAGGTGAGTGGGGAAAAAGTTGGCAGATTGAGTAGATTGTAGCAAAATGTCACTGACAGGAAGATTAGAAAACTAAAACATTCTTTAAATAGAGAGTGACGGACAAATGCTGCAGTACAAAGGGGTCGGGGTGTCCATGTACATGAAACACAAAAGATAGCATGCAGGTACAGCAAGTAATTTGGAAGGCATATGGAATGTGGGGGTCAGATTTAAGAAAAAAAAGTCTCTTTTGGGCACCTTTATTGGGGTGTTTCTCAGTACCTGCAGCGTCAAGAACGGCCCCACTATTAAATGGGATTATTTTTTTCGTACCTCCACAGGAAATGCCCCGCGGAGGCCGCCACTTATATTAATTTCCTACACTGCTGAGCTCAGCTTGTTAGTACAGGAAGAGATTGGAGTGCCATTTTTAAATGCCGCCATGACATCCTGAGCCCCCACCATGGCCTCCGGGTCCCCCAACGCTACAACCTACGTAGAGGACCCCTAATCCCACCTCATTAGGACGGGGAACACCAGGCCTGACCCCTGGCATGGGCAAACTGTCACCCAGGCACTTTGGCACTGCCAGCCTGGAACCCTGTCAGTGCCCCTGCCAGCCTGTCAATGCCACCTGGGAGCCCTAGTAGTGCCAGGGTGCCAGACTGGCATTTCCAAGGTGCTTGGGTGGTATCAAGGGTGCCAGGGTACCCCCCTGCTCAGAACCCGACAACCTGGGGACCTCTGATGGCATGGGAGACTCCCCAAGTGCCATTATGCCTGGTCCACGTTTGTGGAAACCAGTGCTAAACGGCGCCACGGCGAGGTCTCCCCGGCACGGATATTCGATCCTGCGCCTTGTGAAACTTCGGCGCAGCCATATACAAGTGAGGCTAACTGCTCACTTAATATGCACATCTGGATCCCACCCAATGAGGGCGAGATCCAGTATGCGATGTCTCACGAGATCTCGTTAGATCTCGCAAGGCATCCCGAGCATTGTAAATCTCGCGAGAGCCTCTCATGAGGTTTACTGGCCTCGTTGTGTGACCGAGTCGGGGGCAACAGGGCCATACGATCATGGCCTTGGCCTTTATTACAAGGCAGATGGAATATTAAAGTAAGGAAATCTTACTACAATTATATAGGGCATTGGTCAGACCGCAACTGCAGGACCGTTTTGGTCTCCTTACTTAAGGAAGGATATAATTGCATTGGAAGTAGTTCAGAGAAGGTTGACTAGGCTGATTCCTAGGATGAAAGGGTTATCTTATGAAGAAAGGTTTGGAACGTTGGGTTTATACTCATTGGAGTTTAAAAGAAGGAGAGGTGGTCCAATTGACACATTTCAGATTCTAAGGGGACTTGACCGGCTAGATGCAGAAAGGATGTTTTCTCTCATAGTGAATCTAGAATTATTGGGTACTGTTTAAAATTAAGGGATCTCAGGGCATCACGGTGGCACAGTGGTTAGTATTGCTGCTTCACGGTTCTGAGGTCCCAGGTTCGACCCTGGCTCTGAGTCACGGTCCATGTGAAGTTGGCACATTCTCCCCGTGTTTGCGTGGGTCTCACCCCTACAACCCAAAGATGTGCAGGGTAGGTGGATTGGCCATGCTAAATTGCCCCTTAATTAGAAAAAATTAATTGGGTACTCTAAATTTTTTTTTTAAATTAAGGAGTCTCCCACTTCAGATGAAGCTGAGGAGAAATGTCCTCTTTCAGAGAATCATTAGTCTTTGGAATTCACTTCCAGAGAGAGCTGGATCATTGAATAAATTTAAGGCTGAGTTGGAGATTTTTGATTGACAACGGAGTCAAGGGTTATGGGGAACAGGCAGGAGAGGGAAGGCTATAATCAGATCAAGGATGATACTGACACAGTGGACCCGAGGTGGTCAGTGCATAACTGAGTTTCCCCCAAAGTCCAGTACGCATTCAGTATGCATGCAGAGGGTGACCTTACCCCTTCCTCCCTCCCTCCCACCCTGCCTCAAGCCCCCCATCCGAGACTCCTATCAGTGACCCCTATCAGAGATCCACATCAGTCACCCTTGCCTGAAAGCTGAAGAGCAGTCTCGGCAGTCCCTTCCTTAACATCTGCTCCCTCAGCCAAAAGTGTTCAAAGCAACAGCTGTTACAAGTGTCAGAGGCTTCCTCGGAAACCAATTATACTTGAGAGGGCTTCAAATCCTTTGATAGCTCCTTGCCACATCAAAAGGAGCTCAGTACTTTCTGCTGTGAATAAGAGGATGTAAAACCACTTAGCTCCTTCTGATGGCTTGAGGAACTGTTAATCATAGCATGAGTGTGTATAAACATTGTGGTTGGCATCAAAGCAGGGTACTTGAGATACATTCAAGCGTGAAGGGTAGGATAGATACTGTCTCTGGACTAATAAAACTGTCAATCACTGGCTAGTGAAATGTATTTCTGTGTGAAATTGAATGGCAGTTTCACATTTCCCAATGGGGGTCTCTGATTTGGGTCTCTGATTGAGGTCTCTGATAGGAGGTCGAATGTGGGTCTCTAATGGATGTCTCTAATGGGGCTAACTGATGGGGCTGACTGATGGGTGTGACTGATGGGTGTGACTGATGGGTGTGACTGATGGGGCATCTGATGGGGGTGACTGATGAGGGGGGACTTGTGCTGGTTGGTGAGGAGGGGGTTGGGTCACTGTGCTGTGGGGTGGGAAGACCCATTATTCCCGTGGTAGGGGGGGAATATGCCCCTACTTGTCAGAGGTGGGAGGGCAGGATTTGCATTTTGGGGAGCGGGCACCTGCCGTCGGACCTCGGGTTTGAGCTGCATGCTCAAAATGTGGGCCAATACCGGGATTCCGGCGGAATCCGGCTTGCTCTCTACCATAGAGAGGAGAGACTCGTACTTGGGCACCGCTCCAAGCGCCAGCACATACCAGTCCCGATTCTCCACTGGCAGGAGTATAGTACCGGGAATCCCGGTCACTGTTTCAACAAGCATAGCTTTACATTTATCTTCATTAAATCTTTCTGCATAACTGTTCCAAATGTTTCTGAACGCTGCTTGTACTTGCCTGTCCATACAGCTTGGGAAATATTGTGGACAGCAGAAGATCCTGGACAGACCCAAACCTCTGTAGAACAAATGATCCTTGGCCAGAGCTGTCACCGTTTATCTGATGCCCCTTTTCAAAAGAAGGTTCCAGTCCAGGCTACTAATGTCCCATTAATTCCATAGATTCCTTTTTAGTTTCATGTGGCTGATTAAGCCAGAGAGGGAAGATTCCCTCTGTTTGTTTCCATAGCTAAATTGTAAATAGGCCTGTTGTAAAGATAAGATTCATTTTGTTTAAAAGGCACAGGGGACATTGTGACAGCATTAAATTGACAATTTATTGGAGGGAAGGATCTATCCATTATTGGAATTCCTATGTGACAGCAACTTGCTGAAAGATAAGCGAAAGATAATGCAACGAAAATAACAATTTAGGAATTCTCTGAGCCTCAAAGGAAAGATCAGTTTTGCTTTGAGATCACACATGCCAACTGTCGGAGCAGAACTGCCTTACTCTGAAGCATCCTTAACATCCCAAAACTCTTTACCATACAAAGAATTACTTTGAAATACAATTATTGTTCGGCAGTTAAATATGATAGTTGTTTTACACACAAGGTCCCGAGCAGCAATGAGATGACTAACAGCTTTCAGTTTCCTCCTATAGTGCAAAGATGTGCAGGTTAGGTGGATTGGCCATTCTAAATTGTCCCTTAGCGTCCAAAGGTTAGGTGGGGTTACAGGGATAGGGGGCGGGATTCTCCGAGCCCCGCACCGGGCCGGGGATTCGCCGCAACCGCGCCATGCCGCCCCGATGGCGGCATGCGATTCTCCGAGGAGTGGAGAATCGGCGGCATTTGCACCGGCGTGTTTGGCACAGCACTGATCGCAGGCTGCTGTCCGCGGCTGGGCCGCCGATTCTCCGGCCTTGATGGGCCGAGCAGCCGCTCGGAAACGGCAGAGTCCCGCCAGCGCCGTACACACCTGCTCGCAGCTGGCGGGAACTCTGCGCGCAGGGTCGGGGGGGCGGCCTGTGGGGGGGGGGGGGGGCGGCCTGTGGGAGGGGGGGGGCTCCTTCACCGGGGGGGGGGCCTCCGATGGGGTCTGGCCCACGATCGGGTCCCACCGGTTGGCGGGTCGGCCTCTCCAGCCCCGGCCCTATTTTGTTACACGGCTGGCTCCTGAATCCCCGCGCCATGTTGCATCGGGGCCGGCGCATTGAGGAAGTCCCCCGCATTCGCGGGTTGGTGCGGCGCCACTGCGCATGCACAGGTTGGCGTGGCGCCCAGTTGGCGCCGGGAAGGGAGGCTGGAGCGGAGTGAACCACTCCAGCGCCGTGCTGGCCCCCTATGGGGGCCAGAATCGGTAGTGCCCGTTTCACGCCGTCGTCTCGATGGTGCGGACACTCTGCCTCCATTTCGGAGAATCCCGCCCAGGGTGGGGAAATTGGCCCAGATAGGGGGCGAAATTCTCCGGAAACGGCGCGATGTCCGCCGACTGGCGCCCAAAACGGCGCAAATCAGACGGGCATCGCGCCGCTCCAAAGGTGCGGAATGCTCCGCATCTTTGGGGGCCGAGCCCCAGCCTTAGGGGGCTAGGTCGGCGGCGGACGAATTTCCGCCCCGCCAGCTGGCGGAAAAGGCCTTTGGTGCCCCGCCAGCTGGCGCGGAAATGACATCTCCGGGCATCACATGCGCGGGAGCGTTAGCGGCCTCTGACGGCATTCCCGCGCATGCGCAGTGGAGGGAGTCTCTTCCGCCTCCGCCATGGTGGAGACATAGCGAAGGCGGAAGGGAAAGAGTGCCCCCACGGCACAGGATCGGTGGGCCCCGATCGCGGGCCAGGCCACAGTGGGGGCACCCCCCGGGGCTAGATCGCCCCGCGCCCCCCCCAGGACCCCGGAGCCCGCCCGCGCCGCCTTGTCCCGCCGGTAAGGTAGGTGGTTTAATTTACGCCGGCAGGACAGGCATTTTAGCGGCGGGACTTCGGCCCATCCGGGCCGGAGAATCGCGCGGGGGGGGGGCCTGCCAACCGGCGCGGCGCGATTCCCGCCCCCCCGAATCTCCGGTGCCGGAGACTTCGGCAACCGGCGGGGGCAGGATTCACGCCAGCCCCCGGCGATTCTCCGACCCGGCGGGGGGTCGGAGAATCTCGCCCAGGGTTCTCTTTCAGACGCTTGGTGCAAACTCAATGGGTCGAATGGCTTCCTTCTGCACTGCAGGGATTCTATGACTTCTTCTATGAGCATAATGTGGGCTGAGTGAGTATTGGCAGGTGGAAAAATGGTGGCCATATACTATCATGCAATCTTTATCGTCCTTTGGAACCAGACAGATAAAGTCATATTTTAATGGCTTAACCAAAGGTGGCAATTTCAGTTGTGCAACACTCCTTCAAAATCCCAAATGAGTCACTTAAATCTAACCTTGAATTCAGAATCAAGAACACTATCAACTGAATTAAGATTGCATTGAGAAACTAGACATCAATTTAATGAAAATATTAGGAATAGGCAGCAAAAATATTCTGCAGTAAGTGATATGAGAAGATAAATCAGAATATTCAATTTATTAGTATATTAGTTTGTAGAAGGAAAGAAAAAGTGATGTGGATTTACACCGTACAAATCAAAGCGTTTTATAAACAAAGGAATGGGACCATAGTTTGGAGTAAAACTTGTAAATTAACTGATCTGTCCTGCTTGCTGCTACACTTATGTTGCTGATCTTGCGTGGTGCTGTTTAATGCCAGGATGGTCTGATTAACAGAAGAGAATTCGTTACGAGGCACATTGTGCATCATTCCCAGGAGGGATGTGCTCCCTGAAATATTTTGCTATTGATTTGAAAAAATATTTATACTTTTAAGTGGGTTTCATAACAAATACATGTCAGAATACCATGAATAATGGAAAGTAAACCACTGAATGATGCAGGACAGCATAATTCACACATGGGGTAATGATGGGATAATTATGTCGGCTGTGACATGAATAATTTATTTACTACGGTCCACTGGACCTTGATGGGTATTCTATTTATTCTGAACAATGCATTTATTTATATATACATATGTTACTCACAGGCAGTCGGGAGTCTGGAGCACAGTTACAGTGATTAAACGCTAACCTGGCCAGTCCCTTTTACCGTCTTTGCTGAGATACTCCCAATGGGAAAATGTTATTTATAAGTCATGGAGCTATCTGGAAATTTTCCTAGATTGGCAGCTGCTTGATTTGATTGGTTTGTTCCCTTTGGAAGTGGCCAAATTGTAGCTAAATAAACCAAAATATTTGAAAGGCAGAAAAAACAGCATGGATCGAAAGCTTTTCATTTATTTTTATTATTTTAATAAGATTGTTTGTTTGCCGTTTATATATGAATGTGACAGATACTTTTATGTAAATAAAGTATGGGCGGCATGGGAGCACAGTGGTTAGCACTGTTGCTTCACAGCGCGTTTGATTCTCACTTGGGTCACTGGCTGTGCGAAGTCGGCATGTACTCCCCGTGTCTGTGTGGGGAGATGTGTGTGTTAAGTGAATTGGGCATTCTGAATTCTCCCTCAGTGTACCCGAACAGGCGCGGAGTGTGGCAACTAGGGATTTTTCACAGTAACTTAATTGCAGTGTTAATGTAAGCCTACTTGTGACACTAAGAAAGATTATTATTAGATTATTATTATTAAATAAGAAAGAAAGCGAGAACATGCCTGTCATGGTTGATTGGGGCTGGTTTAGCACACTGGGCTAAATCGCTGGTTTTGAAAGCAGATCAAGGCAGGCCAGCAGCACGGTTCAATTCCCGTACCAGCCTCCCCGAACAGGCGCCGGAATGTGGCGACTAGGGGCTTTTCACAGTAACTTCATTTGAAGCCTACTTGTGACAATAAGCGGTTTTCATTTCATTTCATAAGAACATAAGAACTCGGAGCAGCACAGTCTTAGCCAGGATAGGGGAGAAGAAGGTGGACCCGGACCCTTTGGTGGGCGATATTTGGGGTTTCAGAGAAGTCGGAGCTCATTGAGAGGAGGAAAACTGGTACCGTGGCCTTCACCTCCCTGATTGAATGGCGGTGAATTTTACTGGAGTGGCGGTCGGCATCGCCACCAGGGGTAGTGGCTTGGTTGTGTGACCTGTACGACTTCCTGCGGTTGGAGAAGATAAAGTAGGAGCTAAGGGGCTCTGCAGGGGGGTTTGAGAAAAGGTGGGGGATGTTTGTGAGTGTGTTTGAGGAGCTGTTCATCGCATGGGGGGGGGGGGGGGACAATCTGTACAGACTGTGTAGTTAATTGCTGGGAAGTACGCGTCCCGGGATGTTTATTTGCTGTAGCCTGTTTTGATCCATGTTTGTGATTTTTTTATAAAGAACTAGGAGCAGGAGTAGGCCACCTGACCCCTCAAGCCTGCTCCGCCACTCAATAAGATCTTGGCTGATCTTTTTGTGGACTCAGCTCCAGTTACCCGCCTGCTCACCATTACCATTAATTCCTTTACTGTTCAAGAATCTATCTAACTTTGCCTTCAAAACATTCAACGAGGTAGCCTCAACTGGTTCACTGGGCAGAGAATTCCACAGATTCACAACCCTTTGGGCGAAGAAGCTCCTCCTCAACTCAGTCCTAAAACTGCTCCCCCTTATTTTGAAGCTATGCCCCCTAGTTCTATTTCCACCCGCCAGTGGAAACAACCTCCTTGCTTTTATCTTATCCATTCCTTCACAATTTTATATGTTTCTATAAGATCCCGCCTCATTCTTCTAAATTCCAATGAGCATAGTCACAA
Organism: Scyliorhinus torazame; assembly: GCF_047496885.1. NCBI lineage: Eukaryota > Metazoa > Chordata > Chondrichthyes > Carcharhiniformes > Scyliorhinidae > Scyliorhinus > Scyliorhinus torazame. The sequence continues at coordinate 57,432,949 of NC_092714.1, read as the reverse complement.
CCTCAGACGTCCCAAAATGCTTTACAGCCAATGATGCACTTTCAAAGTGTAGTCATTGTTGTAATGTGGCAACCGATATGCCTGCAGCATGCCCCACCAGAAGGAGTGAGGAAGTAACCTGTTTTAGTGATGTTGGTTGAGGGAAAAATGCTGACAAGAATACTGGAGATAACATTTGTATCCCTTTTCCAAATAACACTGTGGGAAGCTCCTGAGGGAACAGACAGGGGCGGTTGAATAATATGGTTCGAAAACAGGACTCTTTCCCCCCCACCCGTTCTGACGTATTGTCATGCGCGATGACGTTGAGTCACGTACCCAATGTCATCTCGCCCAATCCAGCCTAGAGATCAGGAGCCTGCCTGCGTTATTCAAATTTAATTTAATTGGATATTTAAGCTTGTTAATGTCCCAATTGACTCAAATTACGTGGTGGGAGCAATAAAGCACTTGGAGCATGTGATTCATGCCAGATGAGGTTCTTGTTTTGTTTTAAATGTAAGCTTCCAAGGGCGGGTTTAAAGTCTCCAGCTGAGTCCTGAGTTTGAACTCAGCAGCTCAGGGTGCTTTGACTGCGGCAGTGCTTGGTGCAGAAAGCAGAGTTTCCATGTTATACTTTTGTTAGTTTTGAGGCCTGGTTCTTCCTGAGGCAAATTTAGACCTTCAATAGTACTTTAGTCAACTTACTCCGGAAAACAGCCACCTTACGAGGGAAAACATGGGAATAGTTGTCTCTTTGGGAGACATATCCTCCAGTGAGGAGTGGAGGAGGCGGAGATTGAAGTGAGAAGAGAAAGGGCAGATTGAGAGGTCCAGGATGCACTGACGGTACATGAGGGTGGCAGAATTGCACTAGACCATTAATGTTATTAAGTATCGACAGAGGCACAGAAGGACTTATGCTGCCCTCATGTACATAGGTAGAAGGCGAGCTACTTTCAGATGACCAAGATACAATGCCAGAGGAGGCTCAGGCTTTCAAGGCCTTTCTTTGTGACATGCTGACATGGGAGATCCTTTCAATCTGCATCGGTGGTACACAACGCCTGTTGCTGAAAAGGTGACTGCTGCGCTGAACCTCTTTGCAAAAGGACCCTTTAAAACAGCAAGTATCATTACACAACCTGCTGCATACCACTGTGTCAAGGTCTTCACAGATGCAATGTCCAGAAGGGCAGGTAATTACATTTCATTCTCAATGGACTGTCATCATCAACTCAAAAGAGCCTGTGAGTTGCAGCAATCGCAGGTTTCCCCAGGGTCCCAGGGAGTGATTGACTGTTAACACATCACTGTAAGGGCTCCAGCTGGCCAGCCTTGTACATTTATTAACAGGAAGGGATTTTACTCAATGAACGTCCAGCTGGCCTGTGACTATAATCAGTGGATTATGTAGATACTCGTCAGGTATCTGGGCAGCAGCCATGACTTGTGCATTCTGCATAATTTTCAGGTGCCAGATTTGTCCAGCAGCTCTGATGCCCTGGATGGTTGACTTTTAGGTTACAGCAGTTATTGAAGAGATGGCACATGACTTCAGTGAGGACTCGAGCCAGATGTGAGAGGAGCCACAGAACCACCAGGACCACCATACAGTCAACAACTGGGCTACTGAAAATTAGGTATAGAGGCCATGACAGGTCAAGAGGGGCATTGCTCTGCGCTCCATCATGAGTGTCACTCACGATCTTAGTATGCTGTGCTCTCCATAACCATGGTATTCAGAGAGGGGATGTCCTTAAGGAAGAGGAATCGGCAGAAAGCGTGCATTCATCTGAGGATTAAGGGAAGACGAGGTGAGGGAACGCCCTGATGAAGAAGTGCAAGGCTCTGGACATAATTGCATGGATGGTTGTGATGCCTTGATAAGCTGAGGTTCCAATTGGTTATGATGTCCCAGTCTCAGAGATACAGGCACTGCATATGTCTCAACATGTGGAATGTTAAATTCATGGTACAACCTGTCAGCACACCCACTATTTAGAGTCCTTGTCATTCGAGGCTTCCTGCACGGCCTACAATAATTAAAGGTCATTTATTTCGGTCAAAAGAAGTCCAACTGCACTTACATATTTAATGAACATCAGCTTGAGGTGTAGTAAATGTAACGGTTATTAACGTGATCATTATGAGACAGCTAATGAACAAAATGTGACCTGCTTGGTGAATATAGTGGAGTTTTCTTGAAGTATTTCTGAGTGCTCCAATGCAGTGCGTTCCCCAACCGGAAACCATGGCTCAATCGCGAGATTGACTCCCTACTGAAGGACAGATCTGAGGCATTCAAGGCAGACGACCCTGACCTATACAAGAAATCCAGGTACGACCTCCGCAAAGCCATCCGGAATGCCAAGAGAGAATATCAAACCAAGCTAGAGTCACAGACAGACTCTCGGCGGTCGTGGCAAGGACTAAACAACATAACGGGCTACAAAGCGAAGCCGAACAGTATCTCTGGCAGCAGCGCACCCCTCCCCGATGAACTCAATGCATTTTATGCTCGGTTCGAGCAGGTAACCAACAATCTGCGGCGAGTGCCCCAGCAGCCCATAATTCACCCATACCCATCATCACAGCTTCCGAAGTCAGATTGGCCTTCCTGAAAGTGAACCCTCGGAAGGCGACGGGCCCAGACGGGATCCCTGGTCGTGCACTCAGAGCCTGCGTGGACCAGCTGGCAGAGGTATTCACGGACATCTTTAACTTGTCCCTACTCCACTCCGAGGTCCCCACCTGCTTCAAGAAGACCACCATCATACCGGTACCAAAGAAGAACCAGGCAACGTGCCTCAATGACTACCGACCACTGGCCCTGACTTCAGTCATAATGAAGTGCTTCGAGAGGTTGATCATGAAGTGCATCACCTCCATACTCCCAGAACGCCTTGATCCACTGCAATTCGCATACCACTGCAACCGGTCCACATCAGACACCATTTCCCTGGCCCTACACTCATCCCTAGAGCATCTCGAAAACAAGGACTCCTACATTAGACTCCTATTTATTGACTACAGCTCTGCCTTCAACACCATAATCCCAGCCAAGCTCATATCAAAGCTCCAAAACCTAGGACTTGGCTCCCCACTCTGCAACTGGATCCTCGATTTTCTGACCAACAGACCACAATCAGTAAGAATGAACAACAACACCTCCTCCACAATAGTCCTCAATACTGGGGCCCCGCAAGGCTGCGTACTTAGCCCCCTACTCTACTCCCTGTACACACACGACTGCGTGGCAAAACTTGGTTCCAACTCCATCTACAAGTTTGCTGACGATACGACCATAGTGGGCCGGATCTCGAATAACGATGAGTCCGAATACAGGAGGGAGTTAGAGAACCTAGTGGAGTGGTGTAGCGACATCAATCTCTCCCTCAATGCCAGCAAAACTAAAGAGCTGGTAATTGACTTCAGAAAGCAAAGTACTGTACACACCCCTGTCAGCATCAACGGGGCCGAGGTGGAGATGGTTAGCAGTTTCAAATTCCTAGGGGTGCACATCTCCAAATATCTGTCCTGGTACACCCACGTCGACGCTACCACCAAGAAAGCACAACAGCGCCTATACGTCCTCAGGAAACTAAGGAAATTCGGCATGTCCACATTTACTCTTACCAACTTTTACAGATGCACCATAGAAAGCATCCTATCAGGCTGCATCACAGCCTGGTATGACAACTGCTCGGCCCAGGACCGCAAGAAACTTCAGAGAGTCGTGAACACCGCCCAGTCCATCACACGAACCTGCCTCCCATCCATTGACTCCATCTACACCTCCCGCTGCCTGGGGAAAGCGGGCAGTATAATCAAAGATCCCTCCCACCCGGCTTACTCACTATTCCAACTTCTTCCATCGGGCAGGAGATACAGAAGTCTGAGAACACGCATGAGCAGACTCAAAACAGCTTCTTCCCCACTGTCCCCAGACTCCTAAATGACCCTCTTATGGACTGACCTCATTAACACTACACCCTGTATGCTTCATCCGATGCCAGTGCTTATGTAGTTACATTGTATATCTTGTGTTGCCCTATTATGTATTTTCTTTTCTTCCCTTTTCTTCTCATGTACTTAATGATCTGTTGAGCTGCTCGCAGAAAAATACTTTTCACTGTACCTCGGTACACGTGACAATAAACAAATCCAATCCAATCCAACGTGCATTTAAATTGTACTTTAATGTAGAAAAGGTCCCAAGGCCTTAGTTATTTCAAAAGTTGCAGAGCCAAAGAAGATGTTAAAGAGGAATAACCAAAACTTTGATCAATGTAGTGGCTTTTTGGGAAGGCCTTAAAGGAGGATTAGGAGTTGGAGACGTTTGGCACAATCTAACCCCCCAAAACAATCTGAGTCCTTTCTGGACGGGATTAGCGGGGTTGCTCCCAGCGCTTGTAGTGGAGCTCCTCAGTGTAGGAAGAGATCGGGACGCCCTGGAAGTGCCACCTGGGCACCCTGGAAATGCCAGGGTAGCACTAGGGTGGCACTGCCAGGTGGCACTGCCAGGGTGAGAGGCTGGCAGTGCCAAGGTGCCACCAGCAGTGCCAGGGTGCCAGCCTGGCCAGAGGCCAACCACCCGGGGGCCTACGATCACCCAGGGGACACCGCCCCCCTCCCCAAGTGCCAATACGCCTGATCCCTGTTTGTGGGGCCCAGTACTAATCGGCGCTTGGCTGGGGTCTCCTCGGCGAGGCTGATGGATGCTAGGTGGCCGTTCCATCCGGCGCCAGCGCGGCTAAGTGGATTTTTAATCTCACTTAACAGTGCAAGACTGGGTCCTGCAATGGGGGGGGGAGCAAGATTGCGACGCATTAATAATAATAATAATCTTTATTTATGTCACAAGTAGGCTTACATTAACACTGCAATGAAGTTACTGTGAAAAGCCCCTAGTCCCCACATTCCGGCGCCTGTTCGGGTACACCAGAGGGAGAAATCAGAATGTCCAATTGACCTAACAAGCACGTCTTTCGGGACTTGTGGGAGGAAACCGGAGTACCCGGAGGAAACTCATGCAGACACGGGAAGAACGTACAGACTCCGGACAGCCAGTGGCCCAAGCCGGGATATCGAACCTGAGCCCGTGGCACTATTTTGTTTTTTAAAAAAATTTTAAATAATTTTTATTCAAGGTTTTCATAAAATATCAATAACAAAATGAGAAAAAAAGAAAAGAAAAAGAACCCAACAGTGTTAAGTACAAAACACAATCTAGAAAAAAACAACCCCCCATACCCACCCCTGTACATAAATAATAAATTAACATTAACACCCCGACTTAACACAACAGGTATATACACCCCCTCAGTAAATAACAAAAACCTTAATAAAGTAAACCCACCCCCCCCCCCCCACCCCGAGCTGCTGCTGCCATTGACCAATGAGGTTGTTTAGCACAGGGCTAAATCGCTGGCTTTGAAAGCAGACCAAGGCAGGCCAGCAGCACGGTTCAATTCCCGTAACAGCCTCCCCGAACAGGCGCCGGAATGTGGCGACTAGGGGCTTTTCACAGTAACTTCATTTGAAGCCTACTTGTGACAATAAGCGATTTTCATTTCATTTTCATTTCATTTTTTCAATGTCTATCGTTCTGCCAGAAAGTCTAAGAACGGTTGCCACCGCCTAAAGAACCCTTGTACCGACCCTCTCAAGGCTAATTTCACCCTCTCCAATTTAATAAACCCCGCCATATCGTTGATCCAGGATTCCACGCTTGGGGGCCTCGCATCCTTCCACTGAAGGAGAATCCTTCGCCGGGCTACCAGGGACGCAAAGGCCAGAATACCGGCCTCTTTCGCCTCCTGCACTCCCGGCTCCTCTGCCCCCCAAATATTGCAAGCCCCCAGCCTGACTTGACCCTAGATCCTACCACCATCGACACCGTCCTCGCTAGGTCCGTGGCACTATTAAGCAACAGTGCTAACTACTTTGCTACCGCGCTGCCGTCTTGCGAGATCTGGTTCGATATCACGGGGTGTAACGGCTGTTGGGTATCCAGGGGGAGGCCTCTCCCGGGATCTACCATCTGCGTCCCATCCCGATCCCGGTGGGAAGCGGACGGTAATTCGTTCCCCTAGAAAGATTGATGGATAGATTGATGGATAGAGGATAGCTCTCCTCCGTACTAGTGCTGTGGGATCTTATCCATCCACCTGAAAGGGAAGATGGGAAATCATGTCAACATGCTATCTGAAAACCAGCCCTCCAATAGTTTTGAATTGGAGAACGTTACAGAATTAGAGTTAAGTAAGAACATGGAGACAGGAATTCTAAACGTGAGGCACTGAGGGAGTAGGAAATAATGTGGGTCTGAGTTTGGACAAGGATATGAACCTAAGTTTATGAAAACATGAAACCAGCTGGGATAAAATCAGAGTAATCAGACCTAACAGCGAGAAAGGCATAGACAAGTGTCTCAACATCAGTTTGGCTTCAGCAGATGCAGACGATGGTCAGAGTTTTCCCAGTTCCATGGAGGCAGTTTTGGAGGTTGGGGGGTGGGAGGCGGATTTAAAACGCTCTATAATGCGTCGGCTCCCGGCTTTCCTCTTCTGGGCTCCTCCTTCTGTCTCATCCTTCTCACAAATGCTCACTGCGAGTGAGGGTTCGGCAGATGGGGTGATGAGAAAGAAGGAGTGAGCAAGGTGGCAAGTATGTTGGCGAGAGGGGGAGCAAGGGGGTCAGGAGAGGGAAGCAGTGAGGGGGAGGAAGCGAGGACATCAGGAGGGGGAAGCAGTGAGCGGAAAGCAGCAAGGGATGCGGCAATCAGGAGGAGGGACGTGGTGAGCGGGAGGCAGGAAGTGGCTGGTAGATGGTAAGTAGAAGAGTCATAAGTTTTGCAAGAAGACTTCTTGGCCTGCTCGATTTACGGCAGCCGATAGGTTTTAAATGTTAATAATTATAGATCAAGAATGCAACCTACCCAATGCTGCGCGATCAATTACACTCAAGACGAAGTAATTTCATAACTGAAGGCTTTAATCTACTAGAACTTGTTCCCCAGCAGCTTCGGTACAGAAAATGAAGGCTGCTGGGATGGCACCGTTTCTTATACTCCGCCTGTCAGGGCGGAGCTACGTAACAACAGCCAATGGTAGACTCCTGGGTCTAACCAATGGTCATCAGCCTCTTAGGTACCACAATACCTTGTGCTACCACACCCTTATTGCACAGGAAACTGATTTTCATTGAACAAATTTTTGTTCAGCATGCGTTTTAGTACAAAACTATGGTTGGGGGGAGGGAGGGTGGCTTTAAAATAAAATTTAAGAAGGGCCAAGTGGGCTGGCCCCTCAGATCGGAGGGGAAACCCCTCCAGATGGTTAATTGGGGCTAGTTTAGCACAGGGTTAAATCGCTGGCTTTGAAAGCAGACCAAGGCAGGCCAGCAGCACGGTTCAATTCCCGTACCAGCCTCACCGAACAGGCGCCGGAATGTGGCGACTAGGGACTTTTCACAGTAACTTCATTTGAAGCCTACTTGTGACAATAAGCAATTTTCATTTCAAACAGGGGCTGTTTAGCACAGGGCTAAATCGCTGGCTTTGAAAGCAGACCAACGCAGGCCAGCAGCACGGTTCAATTCCCGTAACAGCCTCCCCGAACAGGCGCCGGAATGTGGCGACTAGGGGCTTTTCACAGTAACTTTATTTGAAGTCTACTTGTGACAATAAGCGATTTTCATTTCATTTCAATTGGGACGATACTGGCTGAGTCTCCTGCCTGCAACTCAATTTCTGGCCATGGACCCTCAGTTTCGGTGGCTCCCAGACTGCCACAGGGAGACTGCCTCCATAAAGCTGCCTGTGACATGATGGCTACTCCGCTGCTGGCAAAGTATTGGCTAGCTGGTAATATTGCCCCTAATTGGGTCCGTAAGCATGCAAAATTGCAGCCTGCCTCTGTTCAGTGGGGAGCTGATCCATCATCCTGCCCATATCGTTCCCCCCCCCCCCCACCCCCATCGCCCCCAAACCTCCAAGCCTGCCATCTCGGCATCAGGAAAAGTCTGCCCCAACTCTCATGAAAGGAGATAATGATACAAAATTCTAACAACTAATGCCCTGAGTTTTAAGTGGATGTTGGTGCGGGTAGGTTTTCATCACCATTCATTTTCAATGTAATTTGGAAATCAAACAATCTAAAACTTTTGTTATTATTTTGGTATTTCTTCTCCCAACTTTCCCATAGGTCCCAGCTACCTGCTGTTTCATTTTCTCCAGTTAGGAGAGGAGGAGGATCTGGACTTCACGCACACCAATTTTGAAGGATGTCTGGTACTCTCCAGTGTATTAAGTCAACCACATACAAGTTCTTAACGCTTGACTTTATTAAGAAAACGTATTAAAGCCATAGTAACCTGAGTTACTGTCAGAGCTTTGAAGGTTAACACCCCAAAGTATGCCAAATAAGACAGGCCCAGGTTTTATCCAAGGTATGAACTCAGGTGGCTGAGCGCAGCCAGGGCAATAGGGCAGGCACTATAATTGCCCTCACTAGCTCCTGAGAAGAAAACCAGCCAGAGGTATCATGCCAATAACTCTCTTGCATCCTTTTTGTACAGAGCCTATCTCTGGATGTTGCGAGAGGTCACTGTATCTATAATTTCTTCCCTGCTGACCTTTACATTGCAGTTTCACAGGAAAAAAGGCCACTTCAGCAGCTTTTCTGTGTGGATCTAACAGGCTTGAGGCTGAAATAAGAGCACCAGTTTTTACAGTGTAGACATCTCCGGACATTCCTCCGGGTGCTCTGGTTTCCTCCCATAAGTCCCGAAAGATGTGCTGTTAGGTGAATTGGCCATTCTGAATTCTCCCTCTGTGACCCGAACAGGCGGCGGAATGTGGCGACTAGGGAATTTTTGCAGTAACTTCATTGCAGTGTTAACGTAAGCCTACTTGTGACAATAATACAGATTATTACTTCATGATTCCTCCAAACAAACACTGTGGGCACAATTCTCCCAAAACATTTCTCAGTGTGGTCTCCGGCAGGAAACATGGTGCGATTCCCGTCAGGTGGGTCAACGCGATCCAGATCATTGATTGTTTTGGAATAGTGGCACGGTGGTGCAGTGGTTAGCACTGCTGCTTCATGGTGCCGAAGATCCGTGGTTGATCCAGGCCTGTGCTCCTCCCACATGGCATCGTCATCAGGTTTCTGGTGGTGGAGACCAATAGTAATTCCTGCTGGCTTCACGTTGCGTCAGCGGGTGGGAGAATGCTGGGAGCCGGGAGAAACCAGCTTCCAACGGTCCCGGTATAAATAAGTTCAGATTTACGTCAACTGGAATGTGCTGGGAACATTGCGCATTGTGTCGAGCCCGGCGCAGATCCTGTTTTGAGCCTCTCCCGTTATTGTCCCAACATGGTCGGATTTGCACCGGGTGCAACGCGGTTGGAGAATTGCCCCCAGTATCATTAGAAAGGTGGCTCTGGAGTTTTCACTGTGGAATTAATTCCCAGTATGAACGACTGCCACCAGGAGAAGGGGGGTGGGTTAACCATTGTGGAATCTTTCTGGGCTTTTTACCAGCTGTCATGAAATCTATCGAGGCACAATGGTGAGTCAATCGCTAATGAAGCAATCAGCATTTAATGTAAACATGCCATCTCTTGTAAATAGCTTAAACTTTATAGAAATGCAATTTATTTAAATATTTTACCAAACAGCATTAGAGAGATTTAAGGAAGCATTTTATTTATCAGAAACAATTTAAAGCAATTATGAATAATCCAGCATGTTTTATTGTGCAATGAGGAATGGGAAGCTAATTAAAGCATACCACAAGTGTATAAGATCTGGGAACTATTCTGTTACTTTATTATTGCGGTCAGCAAAAGGTTCAAATTCTTTGTTGCAAAATTTTATTTGTGAATTTTTTTTTGAATTACAGAATGGGCATTTGTTGGTTTAGTGCTCTCAGGATCTCTTATATTCCTTATCCTACTTGGCATATGCTGGTGCCAGTGCTGTCCTCATACATGCTGTTGCTATGTCCGCTGCCCATGTTGTCCAGAGTCCTGCTGTTGCCCTCGAGCCTGTAAGTACACCTTCCCGCAGGAATTATTTTCTGTCACTTTACTTCACCCTTTCATTAACCTTTAAGGTATTTCAGGGATGCTTATTCAATTAAAGATGTGAGACTAATAGAGTCATGTAGTTGTTCATAATCTTCAGGAATTACACTCACTAAGGAGTATAATAGTATTGGTTTTCCCCTGTGCAACTAAAGGACTGGGTTTAGGAAAATATTAGTTTTGTGGGGTACAAACACAACGATGCATAAGCTATGCACAGGTCTAAGTAATAATCGTGTTGACTGAATATAGCAGTGAAGCAGGCTAAACACCTGTAAATTTTGCCTTCCAAATACTTTCCTCTCATTATGTTACGGGCTAAAATAACACAAGGTATATCATGTATAATATTATGTCAGCTCATGAAAAATGAGAAACCCCGTCATAAGACACTCTTGACACCAGTTATATAAGAATTAATTTTAAAACTTGCAAAAATCCAGGGCGGCAAGGTGGCACAGTGGTTAGCACTGCTGCCAACGGCGCTGAGGACCCGGGTTCAATCCCGGCCCCAGGTCATTGTCTGGGTGAAGTTTGCACATTCTCCCCGTGTCTGGGTGGGTTTCACCCCCACAACCCAAAGATGTGCAGGTTAGGTGGATTAGCCATGCTAAATTGCCCCTTAATTGGAAAAAAATAATTGGGCACTCAAACTTTTTTTTTTTTTAAACTTGCAAAAATCCTTACGACTTATAAAAAAATTCTACAAAGATCACTAAAATATCAAAGTGACTAAAGTAACTATAAATTGAAACTGTCCTTGGGCGAGTTAAGAGTTCATGATAGTAGAGCTATAGCAGTATCAAAAGTTTGGATATCAAACACATAATTGTTCGAGTACACGCAGTGCTCAGTAATCTTTAATCCTCTGTCAAACAGGCATGGTAACACAGTGGTTAGCACTGTTGGTTCACAGCGGCAGGGTCCCATGTTCGATTCCCAGCTTGGGTCACTGTCTGTGCGGAGTCTGCACATTCTCCCCGTGTCTGCATGGGTTTCCTCCGGGTGCTCCAGTTTCCTCCACAAGTCCCGAAAGACGTGCTGTTAGGTAATTTGGACATTCTGAATTCTCCCTCTGTGCACCTGAATAGATGTTGGAATGTGGCGACTAGGGGCTTTTCACAGTAACTTCATTGCAGTGTTAATGTAAGCCTATTTGTGACAATAAAGATTATTAAAATAATATATTTTTAAAATTAAACAAGAAAGAAAAATCAATATGCTTGAAGGCAACAACACCATCATAAAATAAAATAGAAATATTTAACATTATTTGTTTCTCTTTACTAGTGTACGCAGCCGGAAAAGCAGTGAAGGCCGGACATGTTCCCAATGTTGGAGTCTATCCACCATACTACATCCCAAGGGTTCCCATCTCACCAAGTGTAATTGACACAAAGCCTCTGCCTCCAGCTACACGTGTAGACAATGATATGGGGGGATCTGGTAAGAAAAACTTTTATTCAAAGCAAAGTTCATCAACAATATCAAATATCTATTGTGTGTGGATGGATAATAGACTCTTAAACTTACTCCAGAAAAATCTCTGAACACAACCACATAATAATAGCCTGTGGTAATGATGCAGGTCAGCAACTAGCATCAACAATTTGCCTTTTTTCATTTCCTCAACCACTCTTTCTTCCTTGTACTGGGTTTTACCTAATTCACCCAATCCCACCTCCGCTTGCTGGGGTGTCAGGGAAACCCCCTTCCCACAGCCCAGTCTTTGCGAGAGGGTGGGAGATAGTGTCAACTCCATCTGTGGTCTGTAGTTTTAATTTGAAGCAGAGTGGAGCATTCCTGCTCTTCCCAGATCTACATCCTGTAACCTATTATTAGAAATTGATTTAAGACCAGATCCCTGTAATACAAATATTTTTTCTCTTTTTTCTATAGTACGTAGCGGTTACAGGATTCAAGCCAACAAAGAGCAAGACTCCATGAAGGTCCTTTATTATGTGGAAAAGGAACTGGCACAATTTGACCCCTCTCGGAGAAAATATGAACAATGTACGGGTTACATGTATTTAGGTAGATTTGAGGCATGGTTAGGGTGGCTTTTTTCCATTAACATACTAGTTCCTCAAAAACGCTAACTTCACAGAGGCTTTCAGCCACCTTGTTTCTTGTTCCAGTTTGCAATATCATGGTTAATTGAGCACGATTAGTCTTAGCACAGCAGCTATTTATTTCATCAATTACTGGTATTGTGGAAGTCACCCATTTGCAATTTGTGTGGGAAAATGCACAGAATTATGTACTACAATCTTCAAACATTCTTCACAAATCTTGGAATCTGTAATAATGAATGGATTAATTCGATCACGGTAAACTAATAGTTTTGTTTTTTTACCTATAAGGCGAAATAACTCAATTTGTTCTGTCATCCCAAAATTCGGAAACTAAACTGAATATCACAATGGCCAGATGACAATTTTTGGACACAATTTTGAAATTTGCAAATGACATGAAACTTGGAACTGAGGTTAACAGTGAAGAAGCTAGTAATAGACGTTAAGAGGACATAGCAGCCTCATGGGTGGATGGACATGTGACAAATGAAATTCAATACAGAAAACTCTGAGGTGCTGCATTTTGATAGGAAGACTAAAGTGAGACAGTCCAAGCTAAATGCTACATTTTAAAAGGAGCACAAAGACAGAGAGTTTGATTATTTCTTTAAGGTGGCAAGGTAGGTTAACATAACAGCTAATAAAGCAGATGAATAGGTGGCCAACAGTTGCACTGCATCAATGGCTGCACCGATGGCTGACCTGTCAATCAATGAAGAAAACAATCAATGTACAGGGTGCGATTAACGCTGTAAAATTGGGTTCTTAACACCGTTCAATGCAGAAGAGCATTTTATCCAGTGGATGATATACTCTAATGCATCTGAAGACTTTTCCATTTTCACATTGCTGGTCAATTTAATGGTCACTCATCTTTTCTCAACACAGTCCTTTCAAAAATCAGTGTATTAAGAACATATTTAACTTATTATGTGCAATTACATCATGGCATGTGAAGTTGCAAACATCTTTTGAACTTGCCTGTCAAAAGTTCCCAAATTAGAGCTCCTCCATGGTTCTCTTGTGCGATGCTGTGAATCATGTTGCCTACCATAACAGGCCCGCCTCCATATAAATTGCCAGTACGGTCGGGAATGGTACATGCAAGCTTGCTTCCCACACCTTTATCCCACGCTGCTGAAAATAACCAGCGATGGGAATGGGACAGGGACTCCTGGAATTGCCATTTTTAAAGCAAACGTGCCTTTGGTCTGACATAGGGCAGCACGGTAGCATAGTGGTTAGCACAGTAGCTTCACAGCTCCAGGGTCACAGGTTCAATTTCCGACTTGGGTCACTGTCTGTGCGGAGTCTGCACATTCTCCCCGTGTCTGCATGGGTTTCTTCCAGGTGCTCCGGTTTGCTCCCACAGTCCAAAGATGTGCCGGTTAGGTGGATTGGCCATGCTAAATTGCCCTTAGTGTCCAAAAAGATTGGGTGGGGTTACTGGGTTACAGGGATGGGGTATGGCCTTGGGTGGAGTGCTCTTTCCAAGGGCCAGTGCAGACTTGATGGGCCGAATGGCCTCCTTCTGCACAGTAAATTCTATGATTCTATGGACAGAGGCATGAGAATCAAACCCATAGGGCGAAATTCTCCCCCAACGGCGCGATGTCCGCCGACTGGCGCCAAAGACGGCGCCAATCAGACGGGCATCGCGCCGGCCCAAAGGTGCGGAATGCTCCGCATCTTTGGTGGCCTAGCCCCAACATTGAGGGGCTAGGCCGGCGCCGGAGGGATTTCCGCCCCGCCAGCTGGCGGAAATGGCGTTTGTTTCCCCGCCAGCTGGCGCGGAAATGCGGCGCATGCGCGGCAGCGTCAGTGGCCGCTGACAGTTTCCCGGCGCATGCGCGGGAGCGTCAGCGGCCGCTGAAAGTTTCCCACGCATGAGCAGTGGGGAGAGTCTCTTCCGCCTCCGCTACGGCCTCCACCATGGCGGAGGCCGTTGCGGAGGCGGAAGGGAAAGAGTGCCCCCACAGCACAGGCCCGCCCGTGGATCGGTGGGCCTCGATCGCGGGCCAGGCCACCGTGGGGGCACCCCCCGGGGTCAGATTGCCCCGCGCCCCCCCCAGGACCCCGGAGCCCGCCCATGCCGCCTGGTCCCGCCGGTAAATACCAGGTTTGATTTACGCCGGCGGGACAGGCAATTTCTGGGCGGGACTTCGGCCCATCCGGGCCGGAGAATTGAACGGGGGGTCCCGCCAACCGGCGCGGCCCGATTCCCGCCCCCGCCCAATCTCCGGTACCGGAGACTTCGGCGGGGGCGGGGGCGGGATTCACGGCGGCCAACGGCCGTTCTCCGACCCGGCGGGGGGTCGGAGAATGACGCCCATAGAGTCTAAAAGTGAGGAGGTTATACTCCACCTTTGTAAAACAGTTTCGCCCAGCTTTAGGATTGGGACTCTCCGGGACACCACATTTTGGGGATGATGTGAATGCTTTGGAAAGAGTACAAAAGAGGTTAATTGGCTAAGAGATTAGATGCAGATGTTTAAAATTGTGAATTTAGATTGACTAAGTAAAGTGAAACTGCTTCCAAAGGCTGAAGGTTCAATAACCAGAGGACACAAATTTAAGGTGCTTGGCAAAAGAATCAGAGGCAGCATGAGGAAATACTTTAAATGCAACACGTAGTGAGGATTTGTGATGGAATCAAATTCAACTGCAGCCTTCAAAGTGGGATTGGTTAAATACTTGAAGGAGAAAGAAAATTGCAGAGATATAGAGAAAGAGCCAGGAAAGGGGGTTAAGGGATTTGCTCTGCGAAAGAGCAGGTGCAATCATTTGGCCAACTGGCCCATATCTTTGTTGTACCTTTCTATGGTGCTACATAGGGGGATTCATTCAATGGGAAATACACAGGCCATTGTTGCCTTCATAGAACTTTGGGCAGGCACCACCCCTGGAAAGTGACAAAATGACTTGCTCTGAAAAGCCTGGCTCCATGCCTGAAATATTGCTGTTTGGAAAATGTAAACCGTCAGCTACAGCTCAAACCAGAGATGTGATATGATTTTTATTTGGCTATTTGATTTGTTTTTAGATGTCACAGTGGCAATGCATATGCTTTTTGAAATGTCTGACGAAATTATTAATTTCCAAGGTTCCAAAAAGGGCAGCACGGTAGCATTGTGGATAGCACAATTGCTTCACAGCTCCAGGGTCCCAGGTTCGATTCCGGCTTGGGTCACTGTCTGTGCGGAGTCTGCACATCCTCCCCGTGTGTGCGTGGGTTTCCTCCGGGTGCTCTGGTTTCCTCCCACAGTCCAAAGATGTGCAGGTTAGGTGGATTGGCCGTGATAAATTGCCCTTAGTGTCCAAAATTGCCCTTAGTGTTGGGTGGGGTTACTGGGTTACAGGGAGAGGGCGGAGGTGTTGACCTTGGGTAGGGTGCTCTTTCCAAGAGCCGGTGCAGACTCAACGGGCCGAATGGCCTCCTTCTGCACTGTAAATTCTATGATAAAAAACGTTTTTGCTCAGAGATCAAGCCTGTGGACAATTTAGCATTAAATAACTGTTCCACAAAACTGCAGACTGACATTGTGCAAGAGCAGCTGCTCAGCAGACGTCATTGCAGGATTCAGTCAGAGAGCATCTCTGTGGGCAAAGAGTGACTCTCAAAATGTTCTGGTTTTTTTTAATTGAATTCAGTATCTCTCTCCCTCTTCATATGCAAATCAGCAGCTGTGATTTGCATTGTTTTGGAAAAATTCTGTGCTGCTTCGGTCTGTTGCCAGTTTAAGAAAAAGAATATGAGTAAATGTATTACACTTTTTATATTATACAGCGAGCAATATGTCAGAGCTGAGTTCACTTCACGATCAGGACACTGACTTCCGCCAGAGCTTCTCTCAGACTCGAAAACAAGTGCTCCCCGCAATTACTGCCCAGGACAATGACTCAGCATTCAGAGCTCAGCTGGCAAGAGGATCAGGACATTTCAAGAGCAGAGAAAAGAGAGACAATGAACACTGCAGTAGCAGGTACAGCAATGGAATGTTTAGCTTTTTTAAAAGAGAAGTCACTAAAAGCATTTATACGTTTTTTCACAACCTGTGCAGCCTTGCATGAACACTGTTGGTCATCCATATTCTCAGCGATTATAACTCCATCAAATACCTCCACTCTATCCTGTCAAACGCCTTCTCGGCGTCCAACGCCACAAATATCTCTGTCTCCCTCCCCTCCGCCTGAGGGTTTGTAAAGAAGGTGTGTGGGGCCATCCCCAGCTGGGATTCACATGAATTGATAATGGGTGGAGACTGGAACATGGTGCAGGAGCCAAAATTACCCAGGTCACGACCGCGATCACTTATCCAGTCAGGGGGAGCGAAGGCGTTGGCTGGGCTAATGGTGAAAATGGGAGGAGTGGAACCCTGGAGGTTCTTGCAGCCGGGGAGTGGGAGTATTCTTTCTTCTCTTCAGTTCATAAGGCTTATTTGCAGATAGATTTGTTTGTGGTAATTGCGATATTGGACCATGCGCCACACCGGGTTGATGTGGTATTGGAGAAGGGAACAGGGCAGAGGCGAGGGTGGAGATTGGATGTGGGGCTGTTGGGTGGAGGTAATATCGTTTAAGGCAAAGGTGGATAACGAGGAGAGGGTGGAGCGGCAAAGGTTAATAGATGAGATGTTAGAAGTGGACAGGATGTATGCAGATGATGTGGATCCAACACTGTTGGAAAAGAGGAAGGAGTTGCAGGCGAGTTTTGACCGGCTATCCACAAGAAAGGTGGGCGAGGGGAGCGGCCGAGTATGGAGGGAAGATTGGGCGCATGCTGGCTGGCCAACTTCGGAGGGAGGCAGCGGCGAGGGAAGTTGTTCAGATTCGGGATGGGACAGGGAAGTTGGCGGTGGCTCCGGACGAGATTAATAGGGTTTTTGAGGAGTTCTATGAGAGGTTGTATAAGTCGGAACCACTGGGGAAGGATCAGGGAATACAGGAATTCCTGGATGGTATGGAATATCCGAGTTTGGGGTGGAGGATAGGACTTCATTGGAGGGGGTGATAGGGGAGCAGGAGATAAAAGATGCGATTGGGAGGATTCAGTCGGGAAAGGTAGCAGGGCAGGATGGGTTTCCGGTGGAATACTATAAACATTTAGGGGTAAGCTGACCGCTGATGGTAGGGATGTTTGAGGAGGCGATCGGGAAGGGGTATTGCCACAGACTTTGAGGCATCCATCGATTTCCTTGTTGCTCAAGAAAGATAAGGATCCGTCAGAGTATGGATCCTATAGGCTCATATCATTCTTTTTGTTTTTAATTTAGAGTACCCAATTATTTTTTTTTACAATTAAGGGGCAATTTAACATAGCCAATCCATCTTACCTGCACATCTTTGGGTTGTGGGGGTGAAACATGTTGTGTTAATCAACCTGGGGTAACAGGGACTGCAACTGGATGCAGTTGTACTGGAAAGTAGACTCCAAACGTTGATGTTCGTTCAATACGTTTTATTGAACCTGCTAAGCAGTGCATACAGTTCGCTGTGGGTTTGACACTCTACTAACCTAAGCATGCTTACTATAACTAACTAGACCAGACTAGCTCTGAGCCACGTGTAGAAGGTGCTAACTTATATATACACCCTGACTGTCACTACAGTTGTCACCAGTGGAAAGAGGCAGAGTGCTAATGCCTCGTGTGTTTTATAGTGGGATACCACCTTCTAGTGTTCTGCCCGGTGATTGGTTGTGTTCTAACCTGTGTGTTGATTGGCTGTACTGGGTGTCTGTCACTGCCTGTCTGTATCTCATTATGTGCATGAGTGCATATCATGACAAAACCCATGCAGACATGGGGCGAATGTGCAAACGCCACACGGACAGTGACCCAGGGCCGGGATTTGAACCCGGATCCTCAGCGCGGCAGTCCCAGTGCTAACCACTGTGCCACATGCCGCCCTGGCCCATAGCATTCTTGAATGTAGATGCAAAGGTGTTGGCGAAGGTGTTGGCAGGTAGGTTGGAGGAGTACCTCCTGAAGGTGATAAGGGAAGATCAGACTGGGTTTGTAAGAGGGAGGCAGCTTTTTTCAAAGTTTAGGAGTGTTCTGAAAGGAATTATGGCACCAGCGGAGGGGAGACAGACTGAGGTAGTAGTGGCGCTGGATGCCGAGAAGGCGTTTGGCCAGATAGAGTGGAGGAATTTGATGGCAGTTTTGGAGCGGTTTGGGATTGGGCCGCGATTTGTGGATTGGGTAAGATTACTTTACAGGGAGCCGAGGGCGAGTGTCCGCACGAATAATATGAATTCTGGGTATTTTACTCTACAGATAGGGGTGTCCGATGTCCCCCCTTTGTTTGCGCTTGCGATTGAGACTTTGACCATCGCGTTGACAAGTTTGGGGGTGTGGAGGGGCTAGTGCTGGAGAGGGGGTGGAGCATAGGGTATCTTTGTACGCAGACGACCTGCTCTTGTATGTGTTGGAACCAAGTGCGTCGATAGGTGATATATTGGAGCTGCTTTGAGTGTTTGTGTCTTTCTCGGGGTTTAAACTAAATTTGAACAAAAGCAAATATTTTGTGGTGTCCTAGCTGGGGGTGGGGGGGGGCTGCCATTCCGTAGGGCGGTAACCCACTTTAGATACCTGGGGGTGCAGGTGGCACAATATTGGGGGGAGCACTAGTTTGGTGGGGAGGGTGAATGCGGATTTGGCAAGATGGGATTGTCTTCCTCTATCGCTGGCAGGTCGGGTGCAGGCAATTAATGTATTGCCGCGGTTTCTGTTTAGTTTTCAGTGCCTGCCCATTTCTTTTATCAAAGGTGTTTTTTGAGGAAGTAGAAAAGATGATCACCTCGTTTATTAGAGGGATGGGGGGGGGGGGGCATAAAATGGCTAGGATTATGAAAGTGCTGTTTCAGAGAGGACAGCAGTCAGTGGGGTTGGGTCTCCAAAATTTATTGTATTATTACTGGGCGGAGAATGCTGAGAAGGTGCGGGGCTGGGTGAGAGGGGGTCTCCCAGTGGGTTAGAATGGAGGAGAGTCTATGCAGGGGTCAGGGTTCTGCCGCTCCTGATGGCCCCAGGAAAATACTCATGGAGTCCAATGGTAGTGGCAACATCAAGACCTGGAGGCAGTTGTGGCAGCACTTTAGGTTGTGGGCGGTGTCAAGGGAAATGCCGATTCGAGGGGATTATAGATTTGAACCAGGGAGATGGGATGGGAATTTTCGCAGATGGGAGGAGAGGGGAGTTAGGGTATTAAAGGATTTGTCTCTGGGAGGCCAGTTGGGAAGTTGGAGGAGCTGGGAGGTTTGGGGTGGGGTGGGGTGGGGAGAGAGAAGTGGGTTGAGGCAGGGGGAGATGTTTAGGTACATGCAGATCTGAAATTTTGCCAGGAGGAAGGTACAGAGCTTTCCGATTGCACCAACCCCCACACTGTTGGAAGAGATATTGACAGCGGGGGTATTGGTCAAAGGGGTGGTGTCGGCGATTTATGGGGTTATTCTGGGAGGAGATGAGGTATCTTGGATGGAATTAAGGCAAAATGGGAGGAAATGTTGGGGGAGGGCATGGAGGAGGGGTTGTGGTGTGAGGTGCTACGGAGGATGAATGCGTCAACTTCATGTGCGAGGTAGGGGCTGATACAGTTGAAGACGTGTATGGGGCGCACCTCACAAGGGTGAGGATGAGCCGACCTTCTGAGGGGGTGGACCCACAAATCACGTTTATATGTTTTGGTCTTGCCAAAAACTGGAGGGGTATTGGAGAGAGGTCTTTAGGGTAATCTCAAAGGTGATGCATTTAAGACTCGAACCAGGTCCCCTGGATGCCATATTTGGGGTGTCGGATCGGCTGGGGTTGGAAGCGGATGCGGAGGCAGATGTCTTAGCCTTCGCCTCGCTGATTGCCCAAAAGCGGGTCCTGTTGGGGTGGAGGTCGGCTTCTCTGCCCTGTGCCTCGGCGTGACGGAGAGACCTGCTGAAGTTCCTAACACTTGAGAAAGTAAAGTTCAAGTTGAGGGGGAGGATGGAAGGGTTCTACAACTCATGGGCCTTGTTCAACATGAATTTTCATGAATTGGATGATATTGAACATTAAAGTTGGTGGGGTTTGGAATGTATAAATTAATGATGATTCTTTTTCATTGGTGTTTTGTATTCAGATTGTTGGGAGCTGTTTGAGGGTGGGGAGAATGAGGGATTGTTGGCTAAGGGATTGCCATTGTATTTGTTGTTATTGTTAATTATTTGTTGTTGTAAATACGATAAATGTGAAAAAGGAAGATAGTAAAAATATATATTTTTTAAACTAACACTCTCTCATTTCACAATACTGGGCCCAAATTAGCCTGTCCCTTAGTTTGTTCCTTGACGTACTGATCTAGAAAGCTATCTTGAATGCATTCCATGAGTTTGCCCTCGACACCGATATTGCAATTTTTTAGTTGACTCTGGTTAGAGAACTAAAAGTATTTAATTTGTTTTCGTAACTTTCAAATTTGACTTCTGACTTTCAGACATTATGGAACTAAAACAGAACTGAGGTGTGAAATAAAATGAATACTCTATTGTTTAGTAAGTTTTTACAAGTCAGAAGAAGTTTTTTCCTATGTATATATGCCACAGAAGTGAATGAACTTTAACAGAAACAGGTATATCATAAAGCAGGTTTTAGCTTGGTTTGAATTTCAGTAGAAAACCACTAAGTTATTCACGTTTATTATTCACTAGGTCACGGTCTAGATCTCGATCTTGTGAAAGACAAAGAATTGATTTCCACGACAAAGATCAAACAAGGTCACTGGATGAACTTGAACAATTTGCTGAATCATACCGTTACAGAGGGAGGAGAGGTAGTTCGCTGGAGCCAGAACGGTGGGAGAGAAAGGGTTCTGACAGAGGGGAATATTACAGAGCACTCAGAGACCGGTACCATTATCAAGACAGCTCTTTGGATGATTATTACAACAAAAGAAGCCGAAGCAGGAATGAACTGTACGATACTGACCAGGGACAGGTTTACAACAGTCAAAGAAAGAGAGATAGGCAGGAAGAATATCCCTTGAGGTGCACAAACGATGGTGGCAGAACCTATGATGATGCTTTCATGACCAGTATTCTGGAGAGAAAAGCCAAATGCAAATCTTACAATGAAAGCTACAGCAGTGAAACCCCTTCCAAAACCAGCATCAAGCGAGGGAATGACCAATACTATGGGAAACCTCCAGGCTACAGGACAGAAGAGGAAGAGACACTGCCTCCATACAGTGAAATGCACTTGCAGAGGCTTAGGCCGGAAGAAATGGCAGGACGGGTCTACTACCAGAAAATGGAGTGCTCTCACGAGAGGAAAGAACAAACAAGGCAGAAGAAAGCTGTGAGTTCAGTTATCTTTTTAAGAATGAATTGTATTTATTTTTTTACTGTCTTTGAAAAGAAATGTATTGGTTTGATTCAAACTGAGTTCATTCCAGGATTGTCTTGTGTGGTCGTCAGCTCTGGAAAACAGAATCATGACTGGCATCCATGGCCAAGCATCCCACGGTCAGGCATCTCGCAGACACTAATGCAGAACATTGTACCTTTATCCATTAACATCCCTTATGAGGACACAACTCTCCCAGCCTGTAGCTCCTGGCATTGCTAATTCCTAGGATTGGGTGGCTAGAACAGCTTTCAAGCTGATTTGGAATCTTGTTGCAATGGAATCATTCCGGGGTGCAGTGGGAAACATCCCACAATCAATGTTCCCGGAATGGTGAAGGAAACATTTCCTATTTTTTCTTCACTTTCTTGTAAAAATATAAGAATATAATTTTCTAATATAAGAAGGCGGGTGTTTTTTCAAAAACTATTTCTATTCAAGGCTTTTCAACAAAAATATAAATCTACAAAATATCGAAAGGACAACCAAAGAGCATCAGGAGAACGTCACATCACCCCATCAAATCACCCCAGCCACATAACCCCATTCCAATTTAACTCTCCTTATCCACCCCCTCCCTTTGCTGACCCCTCAATCCTCCTTGAAGAAATTAATGAACGGCCCCAGAGTTTTCCAACACACCAAATATCGCCACCTCTGGATTCAAAGCCACCCTCACACCCAGAACCTTGGACATAACATCCACGAACCCTTGCCAGAACCCCCTCAATATTGGACACATCCAGAACATGTGGACGTGATTAGAAGGCGGGTGTTTGACAGAAATATTTTCCTTATGCTTTTCATCACTTTTGCACTAAAAAGGACATCTCATTAAAACACAGAGGGAATGATTCTCACTTTCAGGTGCTAACGTTGATGGAAAGGATAATCCCGCAGCATGTATAAAAGCAGACAGTTCAGCACCACCAGCTTTCCACCTCCACCGACAGTGTAAACTGGCCTCTGTCGTTTTAGAAATAGTGAGAATTAGGGAGCGATATATTTTAATGTTTGACATATGTGGGCTCGATTTAATGAAAATGAAAGAGTCCCCGTGTCAAGCGCGTTTAGCCGGGTCTTTCCCGGTGATGGCAGCGGCGAGAACTACCCCGCTATTAAACGGGACTCTGTTTCATTTCTGGCCCTGCACTAATGAGCTCCATTTGTCTGTGCAGGACGAGATCGGGGCACCATTTTTATTCGGTACCCTGATCTCGAGACCACCCTCCACTGCGGCCTCCGGACCCCCCATCCCCCCCCCAATGCCACAACTCGCCAATAAGGAGATCATCCAGCCCCATACCCCACTGCATAAGAGCAGGGCATCCTGGGGCCTAATCCCCGGTGCGGACATGTTGTCGCCTGGGCCCTGTCAGCCTAGTGCCCTGGCAGTGTAATTTGGGCACCTTGGCACAGGGTGGCACCCAGGTGACACTGACAGGGTGCTCAGGTGGCACTCCCAGGGTGCTCGTGTCGCAGTGCCAAGGTGCCCAAATGGCATCGGGGATACCACCCTGCCCAGAGCCCGACCATGAATGGGCCCCCGATTGTTTGGGTGACCGCCCCCCCCCCCCCCCCCTCTCCTCCCCGAGCGCCGGTACGCCTGGTGCTCATGTGTGAAAACCACTTGATCCCAGGCTCTGGGTAGATCCGGCGTAGACATATTCAAATGAGATGAACTATTCACTTGAATATGAAAATCTAGGTTCCGGCCTCAATGGGCGGATCCAGATCGTGACACCTAGTGAGATCTCATTACCTCTCACAAGACATGCGAGGCTGGTAAATCTCGCATGAAGATTTGGGCAGCATGGTAGCACAAGTGGATAGCACTGTGGCTTCACAGCGCCAGGGTCCCAGGTTCGATTCCCTGCTGGGTCACTGTCTGTGTGGAGTCTGCACGTTCTCCCCGTGTCTGCGTGGGTTTTCTCCGGGTGCTCCGGTTTCCTCCCACAGTCCAAAGACTTGCAGGTTAGGTGGATTGGCCATGATAAATTGCCCGTAGTGACCAAAAAGGTTAGGAGGGGTTATTGGGTTACGGGGATAGGGTGGAAGTGAGGGCTTAAGTGGGTCGGTGCAGACTCGATGGGCCGAATGGCCTCCTTCTGCACTGTATGTTCTATGAGGCCTCTCGTGAAATTTCCCAGCCAGGCATGACAAGGCCAATAGATTGCATGTGTTGTAATTGTTTTCATGAGTTTAAAAAAATAAATTGTCTCTGCAGTTTTTCATGAAACATTTACCGGACAATACTTACCAAAGTGAAAAATGATCTCTTTCTAATACGGTGAATTTCTAAAAGCTGTTATGAACTCTGATTAATTGAAGAACAAATTGAAATTTATTTAGGCTGATAAATCAGCCTTATATACATTTTGATCTGTATCTAATAAAGGCTAGGCCTGACTGCAGAAGTGTTGTAGAAGTATTGGAAAGAAAATAGCACAGCTGCCCCCAGATGAGCAGAGAACCTTTGTTTTCAAAGATTGCTGCAGCAAATATAAATGATTGGTAATGGTTACCTTGGCCTTTTTTCCTAGCTGCAGGCAGTCTGGGAAATATTCATCAACCACAACCAACGGTCCATATAGAATCATAGAATTATTACAGCACAGAAGGAGGCCATTCAGCCCATCGTGCTCAAGCTGCTATGAATTCCACAGTACCATAAACTTTCGCATGTTACAGGATGTTCCGCAGTCTATGCAGTGCATCAAAGCAAGTTCACAATTAAACAAGCCACATTCAAACAGATTTGATTTTTCTTGCTTGCCATCATATTTAACTCTACAAAACATTTCATTTTTCTGCACTGACGTTCAACATGAACGTTCAGTATATAATACATTGATTCAAAATTTTGCTCATGTTGTTTGTACTTTGAATAATTGCAATAGAAATGTCAAATCAATTATTTTAAAATGTTCAATATCTAATTCGCCATATCTCGTGGCAAATACATTGAAGGATGGCATTGTTGAATGTCTTTGATAAATATGTTTTTGCCTTACAGAATCAGTTTCCAGCCAGAGATGCTCTTGTGGTGTAAAACTAAAAAGGATTAAAGGCAGATTCTGCCTCCAAATTCGTACTGCTTGACAAATGAGAGATGCCAAGGTTTTCAGAATGCTGGGGACATGGTTTGTTCAACATGGGAGCTCAACAACACTCGATAAAATGGATTACAAAACACTTGGAACTGACTGCCACAGTTCCATATTTTGAAGTATTATGAGTCTCTGGGAGATTTGTCAGATTGGTTTACATGTACAGCATACAGTATTAATATCGTGGCTTGAGAAGCGGCCACAGTTTATGCCAGGGTTAACGATATTCTAGAATTTAGGAACAATCTTTTTGTTTGGGTAACTAATTCAATATAGTGGAGTGTCGGCATTACCATACCAATTTGGTCCAGACCCTGGTCATCATTATAAAATATCAAACACAAACCACAGAATCATGGAGTTTTATAACCCAGAAAGAAACGAGGAAGCCAAATATCACCCGTGCTGGTTCTCTGAAGGAACTATTTAGTTACTTTTGCAAGGCCATTCAACAATTTCCCTGTTTCAAATATTTACCTACTGACCTTTAAAAAACCATTACTTCTGCCAATGTTTCCCATGTCTTAACTACCCGCTCTCTACCTGATCTAAATTATTCTAACATCTCTCTCAGTTCTATTTAGTGATTAAAATTAAATTTGTGCCCTGCTTATTTACTGAACAGTTTTGCTCTGTTTACTCTATCAACTCCTCTCAACTTGAACATCTTCATTGGATGTCTTCTTTACTTTATTGTTTGAAGAAAGCCCCAATTTCGGTTTATCTTAATAACTAATTACTTATTATAACTTTTAATCTGCTGTATTTATTTAATCAATGCCTATGCATTTCTGTTAACTACAGCTGCAATTTTACAATACTTGGACCTGACTCTATAATTCTGAACTCTCCCACCTTAGCTTGCGCCCTGAACACCCCAGTTAATCTTCTCATCTCCTCCAGCTTTGATGCCCCCATCACCCAACATCCATACCATCTCATGTACCCATAGGTCCTCCAGTATAACTGCCTGTTTTGCAACCTCCAATCAAAAGACCAAAATACAATCATGGTCACAGAGGCATGTGGTATTTTCACTGGATTAGTAATCCAGTGTTGTAGGGTAATGTCCTGGGGCTCAGGTTCGAATCTCACCATAGCAGATGGTGAAATTTGAATTGAACAGAAATCTGGAATTAAAAGCCTAATGATGGCCATGAAACCACTAATGCCCTTTAGGGAAAGAAATCTGCCATTCTTATCTGGTTTGGTCTACATGTGACTCCAGATCCATAGCAATGTAGTTGGCTTTTAAGTGCACTCCACTCAGTTGAGGGCAATTAGGGATGTGCAATAAATACTGGCCCAGCCAGGGCGACCTTATCCCATGAAAGAATATATATAAGAAAAGGAATCCCTACAGTGATGGAGGCCATTCAGCCCATTGAGGGTGCGCCGACCCTCTAAAAGAGCACCCCACCTAGGTTCAATCCCCCGCCCTATCCCTATAACACCACCTAACCTGCACATCTTTGAACACTAAGGGGCAATTTTGTAGTTAATTGCTCAGTCTAAACTTTTGAGGAACTAAGGCTTTGTTTGCATCTAACATTGAGGCCATTCACCTAGCAGCCACTGCTCCTCAAATCTCACAGTCCACCAAACTTCCTGTTTCCCATTCTGCTATCCACCTTTCTCCTCACCTTACTATCCATTTTCTCCACCATCCTGCCTCAAGCCCAGCCATCCCACAAAACTCCATATCCTCTCCCTCTGAGCTCTTGATCGCCCAATTTTGCTTCTTGCTCCTATATTTACTGAATCTCTCAGCCCATCTCCCTGGTCCAGTATTACCCCTTAGCTCCTTAACTTCTTTGACAAGAAACCTACCATTCTCGCTTCCATGCTCCAGTCTCAAAATTCTGCTCCCCAGAAAATATTTAAAGAATGCTTATCCACAAATTCAAGAATGGAGGCTTGCTGAGTTCAGTTCAGAGAAACCTAATTAATGGCTAATTAATGTACAAATGAGTGTTCAATGTTAAAAGCCTATGTCTTAGGCCACGGCTAGCAAATTAATTATATTGTTCAATATTGAAGAGTATGAGTAAATTACTTCTCAAAACCATTTATTGCAAGAGTCATGCCAAAATTAAAGGAGCTAATCATACATGCTACTTCTTCAGGTTTTGATACTTTCCATTAAATAATTATATTTTTCTCACTGGCGGGAAAGGCCTTTGGCGCCACGCCAGCGGCGCCGAAATGTCTTCGCCGGGCGATGCATGCGCAGGAGCATCAGCGGCTGCTGACGTCATCCCCGCGCATGCGCAGGGAGGGGGTCTCTTCCGCCTCTGCCATAGTGAAGACCATGGCGAAGGCGGAAGAAAAAGAGTGCCCCCACGGCACAGGCCCGCCCGCGGATCGGTGGGCCCGATCGCGGGCCAGGCCACCGTGGGGGCACCCCCTGGGGCCAGATCGCCCCGTGCCCCCGCAGGACCCCGGAGCCTGCCCGCGCCGCCTTATCTCGCCGTTCAAAAGGTGGTTTAATCCACGCTGGCGGGACAGGCATTCCAGCAGCGGGACTTCGGCCCATAGCGGGCCGGAGAATTGGCGGGGGTGGGCCCGCCGACCGGCGCGGCGCGATTTATGCCCCCGCCGACCGGCGCGGCGCAATTGCCGCCCCCGCCAAATCTCTGGTGGCGGAGACTTCGGGACACAGCTGGGCGGGATTCACGGCAGCCCCCAGCGATTCTCCGACCCGGCGTGGGGTCGGAGAATCCCGCCCCTGATTTCTAAGGAGACCCCTCAAGGGGCCAAATTCTCTCCTAATAAATGCTTTCTATCCATAGCTGGAGGTATAGGAAGAAAATGGTGGAAATAGTCTGCAGGCCAGGCAGCAGCTGTGGAAAGAGAAACAGAGTTGACATTTCAGGTAAATGACATAGGGCGTGATTTAACTGGAAAAATATATGTCCGGTTTTGGGTGCGTTTAGCGGGTTGCATCTAGTGAGAAAAATCTCACTATTTAACGTCACTTTGCTGGTTATTTTTGGGCTTGGGTCATTCTCTCTGTTGGGGCCGCTTTTACAATAATTTCCTGCTGGCAAGCTGAAAGGCTGCTCGCAGATCGGGGTGCCATTTTGTTGGCTGCTCCGATCTTCCACCCCCCTCCCCAAAATCGGGGAGGCCCCTGGGAATACCCCCTCTCCACCTAGCACTGTAACCCTGGCAATGCAACATCCACCCTCCACGAGGCACTGCCACCCTGTAACCTTGGCAATGCCCTTGCCAGCCTGGCAGTGCTACCCAGGCACCCTGGCAGTGCCAGGCTGGCACTTCCAGAGTACTCGGGTGGCACAGCCAGGGTGCCAGCTAACAGTGCCAAGGTACCCTGGTGACAGAGTGAGTGCCAGGGTGCTATTCTGCCCAGTCCCCGACCACCCAAGGGTCTCTAATGGCCTGGGAGATCTCCCCCCCCCCTCCCCCTGCCCAGGTGCCATTATGACTAGTCCACATTAGAGGAAATTAATACTAAATACCACCCTGGCGAGGTCCCTCAGGCATGGCTATTAGGTCCCGGGCGCTGGGAGAATCCCACAAACGTATATTTAAATGAGCTTAATGGATCATTTGAATATGCTGATCAGGATCACGCAGTGTGGGCGAGATCCAGATTGCAACGTCTCATGAGACGCCGTTAAATCTGGCAAGGCATTTTGAGCGTAGCAAACCCTTGCGAGAGACACCCAGCTCCCCCCACGGTGTGTTTTTGGGTGGTGGAGGTGGCTCACCTTTGGCAGCTGGAAAGATCTCCTGGTCCCACTGAAATCTACAGTGTTTTGCGTGTTTGCCCACCCCGCCAGCGGGGAAATTGCTGCGTGGGGGGTGGGTCACCTTTGGCAGGAACCCGCCAGTGGGAAGGGCCGGAAAACCCCACCCGCTGTTTCTCTTCTCTTCACAGATGCTGCTTGCTCTGTTTAGTATTTCCAGCATTCTCTGTTCATAGTTCAGATTTCCAGCATCCACAGTATTTTGGCTTGGTGCAAGATATGCTCTTAGATTTGGACACGTAGCTGAGGAACGTGCATTGGTTTGCATTTCAGACTTGCGCCTCCTAAATGTTTAGAGCTGCTACAAATCCTCATCATTGGTGTCAGTACCGGTTACTAAGTTACTTCCTTAGTTGTACATTAGCTGCCTACATCTCTATTAGTTTGTTTTGTTTGTTTCATTGGAACTTTTCTGGCTTGAAATTGCATTTCCATTCTATCAATGGTTGAAAATGGACCTACCTAGTTCTTAAAAAGCTAGCAAGTTCATTTATCAGATACCTTCTGATTGCTCCAAGAGCCTAATTCATTCACCAGTCTGTGGGGCTTTGTGCTTCCCATCTGCTTTTTAGACAATACCAAATTAACCCTTACTGCATTTCATTTTTGCATGTTTATTTTACTAGCTCTTATTTTATTACATAAAGAAAGGAGATAATTGACCCAATCCAATGCTCGCCGAAACAAATTTGGCAGATAAATATTTCTATTGGTCTTGTGGTGAGTGTCAGTTTACAACTTGCTAATAATATGCTGTCACTTACCAGCCTCCTTGTACATTACAGTATAGTCTGTTGTTGAGTCAGTGAGGTGATTACTTGTTCAAATGCCTGTTGAGGAATTGGATGGTAAAGAAACTGCAAACCACATACTGGATGCTACCTATACACAGCAAACCTAGAACATATTTTGCTATAATTTTACCAGCCGAATCCTGCGGGATTTCCTTTTGCCATTGTGGCCAGTGAGTTTTTAAAAATCCTTTTCGAGGGAACAATGCTCTTTCTGCACGCCAGTTCCACTTTCTTTCAAAGAATTAATAGGGTGATAGAATGGTTTACAGCAGAGGAGGCCATTCAGCCTGTCATGTCCTTACCAGCTCTGCCAGTCCCACTCCACCGCCCTTTTCCCCCCATTACCACGCAAAACCTTTCTCTTCAGAAAATTATTCAATCTCCCTTTGAATGTCACAATTGAACTTATCCCCACCACACTGTCAGATAGTGCATTCTGGATCCTAACCACTTGCTGTGTAAAAAAGATTACCACCTTTGGTTCTTTTGCCATTCATCTTAAATCATGTCCTCTGGTTCCTGAACATTCCGTCAACAGGACAGTTTCTCCCTGACCAGTCAAGATTTTAAAACACATCTTCAACATCCTCTTAACTGTCTCTAAAGCGGACAAGCCAGCTTCTCCAATCTGCCCAAGTAACTCAAGTGATTGACAGTTGCTCTTTGTTCCATCAACATTGCAGTCACTGCTCTCTGATTTAACCCTAACTTATTGCAATTTCCTACATTTAGTACATCATCCACCTCCCCAATTTGGATTAAAATGGACACCTTCTTCATCCAATTTCTCAGAATGGGTATTTTAACAAGTGGGTAGCTAATTAAGTAATGAGCTCCACTGCCCTGGGCACCATGCTGGGGCATTTTACTTTTTTTAAAACTGAGACCCATATCCGATTTGGTGTAGTTACGATCCCCATACAGACTGATCATTAAAAAAAATTGAATTCCCAGAAACCAACTGGCAGGTTTTCAAGGTTTAAGACTTTCACTGTAACAACATTGACTAAATATTTACTCGGCGCCCAGATAATTGAATCGCTGAGTTTTTCCTAAGTCCCGTACTATAGCCGGTAAAAGTTGCCATTGGTTGGCGACTTAATGCTGCTTTTTCCACCCAACATCGGCCTTTGCCAATATTAGAGAAAATCTCGTCCAATATATTGTTGGCAACAACTTCTTCCCCTCTCCACTGTCATCTCTGCCGTATGCCAGAGTTCCACCCCTGCAGCCCTCTCACCACGCCCTTGCTCCCCACCGTTATCATTTATATTCTGTCTTTGGCAACTTTACCTGGATGTATGGCATTAGGTTCGCTGGAAGCTGGTGACATCCAGCTCTAACATGCCACCTCTTCCACTGACACATTAGTTTCAGCCAAATTCAAAATTCCTGTATGATCTCAAGACCTGAATGAGCAATGACTTCAATTAAATGTCAGCAAAGCTTAGACCATCTCTTCAGTTCCAGTCAGTATCTCTACTTTCCTGTCTCTTTGACATCTCCCTCAAGCTGAGGCAGTCCGACACCTTGCTCAGATTAGCTGGCCCTCCCCCCACAATTTTGATTAATAAGGGGATCGGGGTTATGGGGAGACGGCAGGAGAATGGGGATGAGAAACATATCAGCCATGATTGAATGGTGGCGCAGACTCGATGGGCTGAATGACCTAATTCTGCTC
Source organism: Scyliorhinus torazame (assembly GCF_047496885.1). NCBI lineage: Eukaryota > Metazoa > Chordata > Chondrichthyes > Carcharhiniformes > Scyliorhinidae > Scyliorhinus > Scyliorhinus torazame. The sequence goes on along the minus strand of NC_092714.1, from coordinate 57,402,064 downwards.
CTATGTATTATGGTCTAATCCCCCACACCAATGGCATTTCCAAAACTGCATTCTTCTACCTTAACAATATTGGGAGACTTTTCCCAATTCTATTGGTTGAAGGTATTACTCATTGACACCACAGTAATTTCTACTTGGGCCCACAATATGTGGTAATCCAACAATTCATTTACAATTTTCAGTAATTAATTCCCTGAGTAGATAGGGTTTTTTATAAGAGCTGTTGAACATTGCCGACATCCAGTCTTGACTTTGTGGATAAATATCTCCCATTTAGCTTTTTTTCCATGTATCTATTGTCAGCTTTATTCAAGCGAGAAGCACTCAAGGTGCAGCTTATCAAGTGCTTGAGGGTTAAACACATTCTTTGAAACTGCCTGGTAAAATCTTTGCAAAACCAAATTTAAAGCAAGTCCTATATTTTATCAAATCCCACACTATAAACTATCTGTTCATTTGTTTTGCAAAGGACAAACGTGACATCAAATACTTTCACTGTAAGTTATACTTTGTCCAGCTTTCCCATCCCCCAGTACATTTCCCTCCAGGACCTTGCTTGTTCGACAGCCGCATGGCAGGATTGGTGGCTTTTTTGCCAAGAGGGTCCAAAAATACTCCCATCTAATTTTTGCAACCCTTCAGGAAACTGACTGGCTTTCACTTCACACTGTGCCTCTTAGCTGACACTTGGGACTCACTGGAATACCGAGTATGGTTCCTGTTCCTTGGGCACATTGCATTGAAAACAACCTAAGGACTCCTGTATTAATCTGACTAAAACACCAACAAAAGTAACCTATTGTTCTAACCTTTAAACAAGGATGTTTCCTATCTCAGCTGCATATTAATTCACTTTGACAGCCAGTTTCTGATTTTATTGTAAACAAGATGGTTACAATCGCACAGATTCACTAAAATTCCCAACTTACAACACGAGTCAGTCTAATTCCTGCCTTAAATATGCTTGGTAAACTGGGTAAAAGACTAACTTGTAATGTGTCAAAGGACAGAATGTGGACCAGCATTTTATACAATTAACAAATTAGCAGAAGGTGTTAATTTGGCCTTGTGTACCTTTCTACAGCGGTTTTTGTTCTGGTGAATAGTGTTAGATATGTTACTTAAAATGGAACAGTTGAAATATGATAATCACACTCCACTACAAAATGGGGCTTATTCCAATGACAATCTTAGAAGCAAAAAATAAAATAAAATCAGCAATACAAACTATCAGATGTGTCTCATACATGTTCATATATGCCAATCTTTCTCTCCACAAGAATTGAACATATACAATCGATGTTGGACAGGAAAAGACTCACTGGTCCATCCAGTTTGTCCCACACAACTGTAATACCTTGTAGTATTACCATATGCACATTCCTCTCTGTACCCAAAAGCCATGTAATCTCTTGGGAGAGACCATGTATACACTTTAACAGTTTCAATGATGGGTTTATTAAAGGGCCAGTCTAAAATTAATTCCACCTTCTGTGATGTAAAAAAATGACTGTGATTTCCTGTGGTTGTTAACGGAGAATGGTGTTGTTACGTCTGGTGACTTTCGTTAACCATTTGGCAAGTGGTGGTTGATTTCTCGTACTGTCAGGTATTTAGTATTTTGCTAACTATTGTATTTAATTTTTTACCACTTTCTGAATGCTAATAGGAAAGTGTTACTACTGGTCTAGGAGAGGTTGAGCTGGCAGCCATACTGAACCTCTACTGATTTTCCTCTTTTATTGATGTGGTACACGGATATAAGAAAATAAGACAATTTGTGTTACCAACATTTTACATATATACTTCTCTCTGAATACCTCTTCTTATGATTGTACTACTGTATGATGGTGGCAGTCAATGTTTTGCCATGTTCATATTATTGTTGTTTTGGAAGAAAAAATAATAGTAGAAAAGCAAAATAGTAGTATTTTTATTTGACTTGGTTGAACTAACTCAGAATATAGAGGGCTGCCTATATTTCAGTATTACATTGGGAAGGAGACCATTTCTACCTTGGTAGCCTAGAATAACCTCCTTGTTAGTCAAACACAACACAATGGGCCTTATTTAATATTTTGCTTCCTGCCAGCATAAATCTTCAAATTGATTTCAAAACTGTGCTTGAAACAGAATATTTACTGATAATTCTGAATGGAAGGAACATTCTGCTTCATGATGCATTGAAAAGTCACGTGACACGATCTCAGTAAGGGAACCCATCAGAAAAGTTTCAACATTGACACGCACCTCTATGTGGTCGTGAGAAAGGATTATGTTAGCTTTCACATAATGTTAGTAACTAAAATAACAGCTCCCATGTTACAAATTGACAATGAACACCAAACAATCCGGTTCAGTTCCATGCAGTTTCATGATCTGACGCTGTGAAGCAGCCTTTTTGTAGCCACTAATATCAGTACTTTTGGGCACTTGTGTTTCTCCTGGATTTCAACCCACTTTGCCTGCTGTGCACATCTTCTCAAACCACCTCCAGCCTTTCCAAATGGTCACTGATCATCACAACTCTTTCATCCATCAGTAAGCCAACCACCCATTCAGCTCATTGTCGTTGCAGCAAACTTGCCACCCTGCTGCCCATCCACCCGACTTCCTGCCAACTCATCAGATCCAAACAACAAATTAATTTTGTTGTATTTGCATATGCTGGTGGGTTTTGTGGTCTGCATTCAAATCTTCCTCCCCTGGCCACCTCTTTCCCCCCCAGAGCAACACTGCATTATTTGTTTGTTGCCATCTGCCTTCCAAGAATTCCCATCTCTCCGGACATCTGCTGGCCCATCATCCTGCCAGTCAATTGTCCGGCTACCGTACAGCCCCAGCAGGGACACCGGTAACCACTGCTCGGACTACCAACAGCCCCAAATGCTGAGGAGCCTGGATTGATAGGTAAATCTGGGTTTGGGGGTTATGGTGAGGGGAGTGAGTGGGGACGAGGGATGATTGGTAGCAAAGGGGGTGGGTTCACAAAGAGAGGGAGGAAGGTTGAAGGAGGGGAATGCTTTTGGGGGGATGGGCCACCTCCAAGGGGACCACAAAAGAGGTTCCCCCACACCTTGATCAAAATATTCCAGGTTACTCACATGGTAGTGACGCACCCGCACCAGGTAAAATTCAGTCAAGGACAGGATGAGGCACTTAGTGTTCTATTAATTGGCTACTCAATGGGCCCACAAGTGGGTGGAATGCCTGACACTTCACATCAACCCCCCTCCTCCCCAAAATATTTTAAACATGTCGGGGCGTTTCAAAGAGATGGCGGGAAGGCCACCTGCTGGATTTTACGTGCCCACCTACCTTCCCCCTCCAGTGCAACAGTTGAGAACCCCCATTTCACAATGAATACTTTTAGCCTTCACCAAATGAGTATTGATTCAACAAAACTTCTCCTTCCCACCACCTCCCATTGAGGTGCAAATTAACCATTGGACAGCATTTCAGCTTGTTCTCCCTTCCCCATTTTACTCCTCTTTTCCATCTTCCACCTCTCCCCATTCCTTTCCCCATTTCATTCTTCTTCCCTGAGCATGTTTATCTGCGTCACCTCTCCTCCTCATTCTTTCCGGAATTTTGCTATCTTTAAAGGCAGTCAAGAGCTTTCGACCCCCCCTCAGCATCCCCACTGCAGTCTCCGGACCCCCGCCCCCCCCCCCCACTGCATCCAACTTACCTCTTCCAGGATTCTCGAGCCCTGCACCCCCCCCCCTCACCTCACCTCTTAAGGACAAGGCACCCGGGCCTAACCCCTGTGGCACAGGCAACCCACCACCTGGGCACCTTGGCACTGCCAGCCTGGCACCACAGCAGTGCCCCTTCTAGCCTGGCAGTGCCACCCAGGCACCATGGCAGTGCCACCAGAATGCCAGGTTGACTGTTCCAAGATGCCAGACTGTCAGTGCCAGGCTGGCAGTGCCAGGGTACCACCTTGCCCAAAGCCCGAACACCCGGGGGTCTCCCATGACTTTTGTGTGGACCAGTACTAAACTCCGCCCGGTCGAGGTGCCGCTAGGGAGGCCATTAGTTTCCGTGCACCAAGAGAATATGGCGCAGACATATTTAAATGAGCCAAATGGCTCATTTAAGTATGTTGATCTGGATCATGCTCAGTGAGGGCGAGATCCCGATTGTGACGTCTCGCGAGTTTCAGTTGAATATCAGTGTTGTAGCTTTTGCTAAAGTACAGTATTTTCACTAGCTTTCGGCGAAGCAACCCTCCAATTCTGTGACTGACCCGCATTACTCTGCATTCCACAGCTCCAATGCGGGTCTCCCTGCAACTCCTGCACAGTGGCTTAAAACATCAGAAAATACCCTTGGTTTCCAATAGCTTGCTGTTGTGGTTTGAAACTAATCAGTCCAAGCTGATTACTTCCAGTACTCCAACTATAACAAGGTTAACTGCCTTTCGTCGAGGATTACTGTAGGTTTATTTGGTTTCCAGCCTTTCAAATTCTTCAGTCATTTCTCCCCTTTTCAATTTTGTCTTATACTGAATACCAACTCCCAATCACAGGCTGTGTCATGGACGACGAGTCTAGTATTTATTCTACTTAAGGTATAGGTCTGGATCATCCGTCAACTTCCACAAAGTTACAAACTACATAAGATACAAAATTGACACAGTGGGTGAAATTCTCCAATTAAAAGACAGGTGTTGATGTCGGGACTGAATTGCCTGGGGTTCCCATTCCCGTTGGTGGGCGGCAGTTCCAGAACAATTCGTGACATGCTAATAGCCCAGCGCTCTGCTCACATGAAATTAGGGCAATTCTCAACAGCACCGGCGTTGGATTCGTTGGGGCTAGAATCGGCACTTCGGGCCTGGCAAACTGGAGCTGCTTATAAGCACTCTACTCCGTATATTTGTGTTTGGTGTGTAAATATATATAAATGCCTCAATAAAATATTTTTCAAAAAAAAAATAAGCACTCTCATTCCAGCCAAGAAGATGCCCCAGAATGAGCTGCCCCCCACTGCCCCCACCCCACCCCACCGATGCGGATCCCCCACCCCACCCCTCCGCCCTCCCCTCCCCCCCCACCAATGCGGATCTGGAGAGAATGTTCAATGCAGTGGAAGAGAGGCAGGACACCCTCTTCCCGAGAGTGGGCAGGAGGATAGCGCCTGCCAATGACAACCGGGCCTGGGTGGAGGTGACAGACGTGGTGAGCGCCATTGATCTCACGGTATGCAGTGCCACAAAAAGATGAATGATCTCCTTAGGTCAGCTCTGGTGAGTCACCACCTCTGTGCTCCTGGCATCACTACCGTGCATCACTTCTCACAGCCCCCCACTCCCCTAAAGGCCAATCAAAATCCATCTGCTGGGATCCCCCTTATATCCCACTCTGCACCAAACCCAAGCACCTGTATTGTCCTCTTTGGCCAGGTGGCTTGCACACACATGCCTCCAGCTACAGGCTCCTCATGATCGAGTGTCTCACAATGTTCATTATCTGTCCCCCAGGAGAAGATTGCCCATAACAGAAGGGAGCTTGAGAAGACCAGAGGGGAACCGATGGTCAAACGGATCCTGACTGCAGCCGAGCAGAAGGCATTGGAGTTAGTTGGGGAGCTGGAGGAGAGGGCTATCTCCCAGGTGGAGGTCGGTATAGGTCAGCCAGGTCAACCCTAATGCATAGTGATGTCCCAATAGTAAGTGAGTCACACCTCTCCCCCACACCACTCCTTCCTGAGATCTCCCCATGTGTCTTGTTTTTGTCTTGCAGGATCACCTTCAGATGAGGTTGCTCATCCGGGGTACCTCGCCCCCAGCCACAACCTCGGCACACCCTCGAGCACCAGTCCGGGGTCGACACTGACATTTCTTCACTGCTGCCACCTGCATCCTCTTCATTGCAGAGACTCTCAACTTGGTGGGTCATTTTAGTGAAGAGCCTCCTGGTACACTTTCTGGTGCACACATCCCACATGCTGCGGCGCATCAGGTGGAGGTAGGAACTTCCAAGGGGGCGGGCAGTTGGAGGGCTGCCCGGTCCCAAGAATTAGTCCACATAAGTACCGCACTTCCGGATAGACTAATCCCATCACTGGAGAAGATGCAGAGCCACAATCTACAGGAAGGGGTGCCAGCAACCTTCCAGTGCCTGCAAGTGCACTTTGAGGAGTCCAACCACCTTCAGGTGTAAGATATTGTGCCGACAATGCGTGATACCCAGGCCAACTGAACGGGTGGTGTCCACAGTGGAAGCCTTGGGTGAGAACGTCACAGCCAATTGTTAAGATGTCCAAGGCTCTGGGCACACTGCGCGGTTGATGGTTGAGCCTCAGGACAAGGGAGCCCAGTCACAGGCAGCCATGTACCAGGCCCACAGGGACATTGCTGCAACGCTCCAGAGCTTGGCCCACTCACAAATGTATTGGCTGAGGGTGTCAAGAACATTGGCTAGGCGCTGGCTGACCTGGGCCAGTCACAGAGGGATATGTTACACTCGCTGAGGAACATAGTGATAATAATAATCGCTTATTGTCACAAGTAGACTTCAATGAAGTTACTGTGAAAAGCCCCTAGTCGCCACGTTCCGGCGCCTGTTCGGGGAGGCCGGTACGAGAATTGAACCCGCGCTGCTGGTCTTGTTCTGCATTACAAGCCTGCTGTTTAGCCCACTGTGCTAAGAGTAGTTCAAAGTTTTTAACTACCCCGTGGGATGGAGGTACGGCTGGAGTGAGCTCTGACCACTCCACTGTCACCTGGCACTGCCAGTCCTGGAGGTCCACTCTTGTCTTAACCAGGGTCTCGAAGACTTCTGTCATGGACCATAGAGACCCAGCGCCTGTGACACCCGAAAGTCAGCTGGGCCGCCTGCAACATCCCCCCACCACCACCCCACTGGATATATGGGCCTGTGAGATGGAATGGCCAGCAGACATGCAAGGATGAGCCAGGCAGGCATTGGAAGGTGATCCTGAAGGCAGGAGTCAGACTTTGACACATGATGAGGAGCACCAGAGCTCATCTCACAATGAGTCATCATCGTCCGTCCCATGGACAAGACCCACTGAGACTGCCAACCCTGGGCCCATACCCTGTAGTGCTGATAGGGCCCTCAGAGGGGGGGGGGGGGGGGGGGGGGGAGCTGGGCTGGTGGGGCTGAGTGAAAGGAGGAGGAACAGGGGAGAATGTGAGCAGCAATGGGGGAATATGGAGGGGTGGGACAGGGTGGCTGAGTTCCCGGTGGACAGGCCCCCTAGTCTGTGAACCTGGAGGTGACGAGGTTGTCCAATCTGTGGCAGCCCTGGTATCCACATAGGGTGGCCTCCTGTGCCTGCTCGGGTCCCATGCACTAGTCCTCCTAGCCATCCTTCTCATCGGATGAGGCCTATCATTCTTCCTCTTCCTCCAGCAAGATCCACCCCGCAGGGCGATGTTGTGCAGGACACAGCAGGTCACCACAATGTGCGAGACCCTCCTAGGGATAGATTAGAGAGACCCCCAGAGCGGTCCAGGCATCTGAACCGTATCCTCAGGATACTGACGCATGGGCGTCGTTATAGAGCTTCTTCGCCTCAGTCTGTGGCCTCCGGATAGGTATCATTAGCCAAGATCTCAGTGGATAACTCTTGTTGCCCAAGAGCCAACTCCTCACCCGAAGATGCTGGGAACCGATGAGTACACCAGGATGTAGGCATCGTGTGCACTGCTTGGGTATCGGGCACAGACACGTGGTTAGCACTGTTGCTTCACAGTGCCAGGGTCCAAGGTTCCATTCCCGGCTTGGGTCACTCTCCGTGTGGAGTCTGCACATTCTCCCCGTGTCTGTGTGGGTTTCCTCCGAGTGCTCCAGTTTCCTCCCATAAGTCCCGAAAGACGTGCTTGTTCGGTGAATTGGACATTCTGTTGCCGAACAGGTGTCGGGATGTGGCGACAAGTGGTTTTTCACAGTAACTTCATTGCAGAGTTAATGTAAGCTTACTTGTGACAATAAAGATTAATATTAATAACATTAATATATTACATGCAAGATTTGCAGCTGGTGGTCACACACCAAAAGCACATTAAGGGAGTGGAAGTCCTTCAAATTGATGAAGGGTTCACCCCATTCCATGAGCTGGTGCTGTTAAGGGTTATGTGTCCCATCTAGCACCCTCTGGACCAGGGGCATTCCAGTGAAGGCAGCAAATCCCATTACCCGGGCATCCTGGTGGGCTTTGTCCCGACTGAAGTTTATGTAGTGCACTGCCTGGGAATGTAGGACATCCAGAACGGCGCGGATGCACCTGTGTGCTGATGTCTGAGATATTCCAGACACGTTGCTGCTCGGGGCCTGGCAAGACCCCGGTGAAAAAAAGTTCAGGGTAACCATCACCTTGATGGCCACCATCAGCGGGTGTCCTCCATACCCCACAGTTCTAGGTGTGCAAATATCCGGTGCAGATGTTACACGGTCTCCCTGGTTAGCCGGAGTCTTTGGCGACATGCTCAGCCTGAAGAACAGGCGCTGCCATTATACACGAGACCTGATGCAGCACCTCCTTTGTATCTCTTCCTCAGCCTGTTGGATGGCCGGCACTCCAGCTGGTCCCTGCTCTTCTGGGGCAAGATTCTGTTGTGCAGTGTCCTCCATGAGCAGCGCTTGTGCCTCCAGCCTCCATGCGGCAATAAGGGCAGCTGCTGCCTTGTGGATAGCAAACATTCCTGGCTGTCCGAAATTCATTCTCTGCAGGGGTGGAAAAGAAATGTTAGCAAGATGAGTATTCCCTTGCCCATCCAATTCCAACAGGCTAAACAGCGACACTGAGTTGCACTTCAGCTGCACCCTTCATATGCCCCCCCCAACCCAACCTACCCCACCCCTCAGCCATCCACAGGATGGTTATGTTGCCTACCACACTGCACTCCTGTCCCCATCAGTGAGTGTCACCGGGGAGCCTCTATCTTCACCCCTCCCCTCGTCCCTGTCAACAGGGATCCGGTGGTTGCCACATCCCATGTCAGCGATAGATTCTGCGACCCCTGTCCTGCCTGCCAAGTCGGGTCCACTATGGGTGTCCTCACTGGGTGGGGCCGTGTGTTATCCCACCAGCAGGGTGGCACCTGGTTGTGTGGTGGAGAGGGTCATGGTTTGCTACCAATCGCCTCCATGCTTTGAGGTTTGTGTGTGGGCAGGTCCCACAGATGGGGGTGAGGCAGGGAAGTGGGCGTCTGCTGGGAGCATAGCTGCAGTGTGATGTGGGTCCTGGATGTGACACACAGGTAGGGACAACCTGACCGGGAGGGCAGGATAGATGGGAACAGGGGCGGAGTGGGCAGACAGGGCTTGGAGACAGCAGGTGGTCCTGCGGAGTGGGCTAGCTGATAGTGTAACTGTTGAGTCCTCTGCCCTGAGAGGGGCAGTGTGTCAGGGAGGGTCCCAAAGGCCACATTATATGTGTCCTTTGTTTGGGGTGAGCTCTGCTATTCCCCTGCTTCCCTTGCAGTGGGGCTGGGCTTCTGATGAGTGCAATGAGGAGTGGCAGCACCTGGTGTGAGGCTGATTGAGCTTGGCCACACCCATCCCATTGATGGGTCAGCTGGGGTCTGAGGGTTTCCAGAGGGGTGGCCTGGGTGGGCTCCCAAATGACCAGAGGTCCTGTGAACATTTACAGGATACAGTGCACAGTCAACAGAGAGAACAGCCTGTAACTTGTACCAAATGGGTGCTTTTAAATTAAAATGCTTGTGTTTAAAATGAATACTGCGGCAATGGAGGCCGGTGTTCTGCCACCCCAATCCCGATAGGGACACCCTAAATCCATGGAGCTTTCAGTAAGTCGCTTCCCACTACCCCCCCTCCCCCAAGCAAGTACTGTGGTATTTAACCATTTTTACAAACTTTTCTTACCTTCTCTCTCCCTCGACAGCCATGGCGCCCATTCCCCGTTTTAAAATAATTGCAGTGAAGCACGCTCGCGTGACTTCCGCCGAAGAGGGGCGGAGAATCGCGGAGGCCCAGAGCATACCAAATCAAATCTGGCAATGATATGTTAACGCATGTGAATGCCGGTTTGGCATTCCGCTGGCGCAGGGCGCAAATCACGTTTTTGCCACCAGGGGGGCCCCAGAGCATGGCTTTCGGTTTGGTGCGAACTTTGATTTTCTAAGATCGCCCGATTCTCCACCCAATTGTGATTCGCATTTCCAACATGGCGGGGAAAAGAATCCTGGTCAGTATCTTAGCTGCCTTGCCACACATTAACCAGCCTTGCCTGCTGCCTAGATCCTAACTGAATTCACAGAGATAAACTCAAAAACAATGAATCTCACTAAGCTCCACACATCTCCATGAAAGTGAGACATAGGCTTTTTCCCAGGTAGAAATACAAATTAACTACCAAAGCTTTTCTGAATTTTGAAAAAAAAGCAGCTGAATACCTTATTCTTGACTGAAATAACTGCAAACGGCATGTCTCTAGTTCCTTATCTAATTAAACCACCTGTTGTTTACACCCTTACTTGTTAACCTCTTAAATAACCATGGCCCAAACCTTTTAAGTGCAATAAACTCCGAGCTTGTTTGAATTGCATTTACTACAAGATTGCTTTTACCAGTTACTCACCCAGATACCCCATTTTCTACAGTTACATTTCTAATTCCTAATACAAAAAATTATATTCTAGAACATATGAGTTATGAACTAGGTATTCACAACGTAATTCCGGAGGTCACTTTCCCAATACTTTACTTGGACTATACATCGAGTATTAAGCTATACAGCCCAGGAAGTCCCAGATTCAATCTTCAGTCAGGCCGTGTTTAGTCAGCTATCATAGCTAGGTTGAGGCTAATCATGCGACAGCTATCCTTAACAACTGTTGTTGCAGAGAGGAAAATTGGCCAGGACTTTCTGTTTCACACTGCTATCCATGACCTCCTGCTTGCAGTACAGGTACACAATTGACTTCAGTTTATGATGCTTCATGCAACTGAACAACCATCTTTCATCACCAAAGCTCAATGTGAAGGTGTACCAGAAGGCAATAAAGAGAAAAAAATGGTGGAGGAAACCGAAAGAAATAGAAATATTAATAATTACCAAAGCTGGCATTTTCAGGGCTAATTTGAGGGGAATGGCTAATAACATTACAAGTAATTTAAAGGATAATTTATATTCTGAGCTACACGCTCCTATTCCCCGTCACCCCAGACTAAAGCATATACCATCTCAGCTGTCCATTTTTTAAGAGCATACTCCAATCATGATTCGATCTATTAGCATTAGTACAGTATCAAAATATGAAATTACAAATTATATACTTACCAGCACAGTACAACAATTGTGGTGAGTAACCCAAGCATCAGTTTATGCTGACGTGAGAAAATATTAGATTGAACCCAATAAATACCTTCAAATAGGGATTAATTAATTCCTCTGCAAAGCTATTGTGGTGCCTTTTAAAAGCTGAACCTATCACTGACTTATCCGAAAGCAGGAACTCTTATTATGGTGCATATTGTACTTGTATTTAGTATTAATTCAAGTAATGTGTAGCAAGTTGGGTGTACTGTAGAAGAACATGCCACATTAAATAGTGTCACTTGTTTATTGAATCAAGCAACATTAAAATGTACATAACTAATTTTGATCAAAGTTAAAGTTAGTTTCTTTGGAACATTGCTGCTAGAGTCTGTCTCTAATTATTGATTTTTAAAAATCAAAATGTTCCTCAATGGGGCAGAACACAGTGTAACACTGCCAAAGATGGGCAAGTGGCTTATCTCTCGAGTTCAAAAATGAAAGCCCTCGTATTGGTAGTGACATTTTTATCTGTAATTAAGACAAGTCTACTTCTAACCAGAGGGAATAATTTTAAGAGCATCCGCAGTCTGCAACAGAAGTGCAAGTTATTTGAGATTTGTGTAATAATTATGTTGTTTGAATGATGTTAAATGACTTTCCCTACTAAATTTCTTTGAAATCTTACCATTACAAAGATTGGACGACAATTACGCCTCTGTCATATTTTGGATTATTGTTGTTCTCGTACCTTTGATTGTAAAATTAAACATTTACTTTTCTTTCCAGAACTAAGGGAGTTTAATTCTGTTGTAATATGTCCCCAAAGACAGAAAGTACTCTGGTGCTACAGTATGCACAGAGGATTTGCGAAACTGTGTTGCTAAAAGTTCCTCTGATTACACCAGTAAATCTGGCTGCCATAAAACTATGCTTGAAATGTGCTTCTATGTACTTGATTATTTTTAAAATCGTGTTTAAGTTTTCAATAAATTGTGTTATATCATGAACATAAAGCTATGACATTGTATTAAGAAAACATTAAAATATCACAGCTAGAAAATGTTTAACTTGATACCCAGTGAAACTGCAAAACTTACTACAGTGGGATCAAAATATAGGATAATGGCTTGGGTAGTGCAATGATTGTCAATCACTTTGCTTAGCAACATGCAATTAGATTTTTTTTATTTATGCCTTCAATTGGACAATAGAAATTCAGTGAGTTGTTGGCACTTGCTTAATCCTTACTGGGCTGATCCCTCCAGATTTAACATCAAATATTCCTATTTCTGCCATATTGGGCTTGATGTTGTGGATTTGCCAGAAGAATGGGAAGGAAACTTAAAATTGCATGATAAAGATGTTTTAAAATAGCGATAAGCAAACTTTAAAGGATGCAATAATTTAAGTGGGAGGCTTGGTAGCATATATAAAGGCTACAAATATTTAGTATATAATAATATTTATTGTCACAAGTAGGCTTACATTAACACTGCAATGAAGTTACTGTGAAAAGCCCTTAGTCGCCAAGTTCCGACGCCTGTTCGGGTACACAGAGGGAGAATTCCGAATGTCCAAATTACCCAATAGCACGTCTTTCGGGACTTGTGGGAGGAAACCGGAGCACCCGGAGGAAACGCACGCAGCCTTGGGGAGAACGTGCAGACTCCACACAGACAGTGACCCAAGCCGGGAATCTAACATGGGTCCCTGGCGCTGTGAAGCTATAGTGCTCACCACTATGCTACCGTGCTGCTTTTGTAAAACCTCATTTGTGTAACCAAAATTCCTGAGGGACCCCTGCCCAGTGGTGGCATAATAAAAATTGAGGCAGAAAATCTCTCAGCAAGTTGCAAAGCAGCAACATTCTAGCTTATCATTCCACCACATCCCCATTTGATGAAAGTGGTGATGAGGTAGAACAAGTTGGTTGTAAGGAGGGTGATTTTGTTTGCCATTCCAGAGCAGCTCCTAAAGGATAGCATTCCTATATGTGAAAGATGAAAGAGGAAAAGATCTTGAGAATGTAAATAATCTTTACAACAACTGGCAGAAACAGCCCTAAAGTTCACAATGCAGAAGCTGATTACCAGCAAATGGCCCAACTCAGCTAGCTCTCTACTGACCTGGAACTTGTGTTCCACACTTTTGGACTGTCATTTTAAAGTTGGTCTGCTCTGTCTAAAAAGAAGAGTGAAAGGTACCAAATGGTGCACATAGTCTGCCTCTAATGCTGCCTTTCTGGCATTGTTCTACCGCTCCTCTTCCAAAATTGTCACAATATTGCGAATGGACAAAAAATGGTAGTATCAGGGCATTTGACACTAAGCAGTCTAATTATGTGGCAACAGGACATATGAAAATTGCTACATAACTACATCCTTTTGAAATGTACTTGCATCAACAGCATTCCTCAGCAGTTTTGGACACATCATTTAAATGGATGGATGCAAACATTGGAAAACTGTTAAACATGCTGTTTAAATGACATGGTAATCTTATGCTAATGTAATTAACTTCCAACAAACAGGTGGTTTCAACACCAATCTAAACAAAACTGGAAAATTTCATGGTGCAAGAAATGGACTGAAATCTGGCATAATTGATCTCTGGTAAATCTTCAGATCACTTATGTCCATTTTATATCCTAACTGGGCAAATCAATCAGAAAATTTCAATACAGAATTATTATTTTATCAGCAGAATAGAAAGTTGAGAGCTTTGTTTAAGTTCTCATCCAAAGCTGGGTAGTTCTCATCGAAAGACAAGTAGATCTAACTGTATTGACCGGTCAGTACTAAATATTAACTCAAGTTCCCAATTTGCATATTTTGAATTCACAAATTTGACTTCAAATCAAGGCCAAGCCTACTGACAGAACTTAGCAAAAGTCAAATCCCTTATCAATTTCTGTCCAAAGAAATCTAAATTTTCTAACTTATTCCCAATGAGTTTTAACTTGTATCTATGTGTGAAACACAGCTCAGCAAACAGTTCACTGTCCAAAAATTTCACTTGGTTAAACCCTAAACCCAGTGCAATGTTAAAGTCAATGGTATCAGCTACCTCTTGAATATTAATAGGCAAAAGTATTCTGGAGGTTTTGCTTTGGATGATTAGTTTGTGATTAATTATACACACTGTGGTGAACGTATTGCTACTGCAATTCACCACTGTATTGTACTGTATTATGTTGATGCCCCTGTGGGCTCCGCCTGTGGCTCTGTCCCTTGGGGGTGGTATATAAACCAGCAGCCTGTAGGCGGCACTCAGTACAGAGCAGTCGCAGGCAGGCACAGGTCTAGCTTATTAAAACCACTGTTCACTTCTACTAATTGTCTTGTGTGAATTGATGGTCGCATCAATTTAATAAGCTAAGATATCGCAATGGAAGCCGCCCTCAAACCTGATCGACTGGAACTCGACCCACAGGCAGCCGCAGCCAAAGGAATCTTCTCACACTGGCTCCGCTGCTTTGAGGCCCACCTCGCCTCCTCCTCCTCGCCCGCCGTCACCGAGGCACAGAAGCTGAGTCTCCTCCACGCCCGGGTGAGCCACAGAATCTCTTTACTAATCGAAGACACGACCACGTATGCAGACGCAGTCGCGATCTTGAAAAGACATTATGTGAGGCCGGTGAACGAAGTTTTCGTGCGGCATCTCCTCACCACACGTTGTCAACGCCCCGGAGAATCGCTGGAGGAATATCTACGCGACCTGAGGGTACTCGCCCGGAACTGTAACTACAAGGACGTCACGGCCTCGCAGCACATGGAACTCGCCATCCGGGACACCTATGTGGCTGGAGTCCGGTCCAGCTATGTCAGCGGTGGCAATTTAGTGAGCATTGCAATGCATGAGTGTGCCACTTATTGGCACCCATTTTTTTTTTTTAATTTAGAGTACCCAATTAATTTTTTCCAATTAAGGGGCAATTTAACCTGGCCAATCCACCTACCCTGCACATCTTTGAGTTGTGGGGGCGGAACCCACGCAAACATGGGGAGAATGTGCAAACTCCACACGGACAGTGGCCCAGGGCCGGGATCGAACCTGGGACCTCGGCGCCGTGAGGCAGTAGTGCTATCCACTGCGCCACCGTGCTGCCCCGGCACCCACTTTTTTACCCTTTGGAAGCCTAGCCCTCAAGCATTGAACTTTAAGACTCATACATCTACATAACACAGAGGTGACACAGATGTAGCCTCCAATGCAAGGTGTTATGGTGAATTCACTCATCAGTCACCCCGTTCAAAGGATGACGGGGACAGCGTCTTGTTCCCCTGTGAGGTTAGAACGCAGGTCCTTTGAATAGAATCAACTGCCCTCACTCCTCACCCATGGAGGAGGCACATAGACTGCTGAGGCTCTCAACAGTCAATGTGCTTCATTCAGGTGGAGTTGAGAGGGGAAACTGTGGGGAAGTGGCTATTGTGTGACAGAGGAGAGAGTGAGGCTAATTGGAAAGGCACTCACGTAGGAGGACGCACACGGGTGGATGAGAGGGCTGTGGGTCAGGGCATTGTCAGGACTCCTCATCACTCACTTTGATATTCTCTTGCTTTCACCATTTGATTGTGGAGAATCATGGAGCCAGTCGAGCTGGCAATTCTTTTGATTGTGATCGACCAGCAACACAGGGTCAGGATAAGTGCCCTGTAGATTTTTCAGGAGCAAGGCTGCAGATGGCGGAATCTCGGAGGAGACAGTGTCAGCCATGGGTGTTCTGATGTGGAGCTTCCTACCTCCAGATGTCAGAGATCCAGTGCCGGAGTAGAATGCATCTGTCCTGGGGGACAGTGGACCACTTGTGCCAGGTGGTGCAAAAGTTGGTACCACGTGGACTCGGAGGTCACCTATTGCCTGTGACCATGAAAGTCACTGTCACTCTGAACTTTTATGCCAGCGGCTTGTTTCAGGGCTGCATGGGTAATTGTGCAACATCTCCGAGTTAGCAGTGCATAAGTGCATAAGGGAGGTCAGAGGTGCGTTATTTTCAAGGGCCCACATGTGCATCAACTTGGATATGAACCAGGCGAGCCATGACGTCAGGGCCATGGACTTCGCCCGCATAGCAGGCATGACCCAGGTACAGTGTGTCATCGACTGCACCCATGTGGCTCTGCGTTCCCCATGGCAGCGTGGGGCTTCATTTTTAAACTGCAGGGATATCACTTCCTCAAATGTCCAGCTCATCTGTGACCACGAGACGCGCATCATGCAGGTGTGTGCCCATTTCCCTGGGACCGTTTATGATAGTTACATCTTGGGATGCTCACTGATCCCAGCCATTTTTGAGCAAGAGCAGTTGCTAGAGGGATGGCTCCTTGGGGACAAAGGGTACCCACTTCGGAGGTGGCCAATGACATCCTTGTGGAGGGCACAAATACCAACTGAGACCTCCTGTAATGAGGCTCATGCATCAATGCTTGCGCTGGTTGATCAGGCAATTGGACTGCACAAGACGCGGTTCCAGTGCCTGGACCAGTCGAGGGGAGCACCCCCTCTGAGGGTGGTCCGCATAATAGTGGCCTGCTGCACAATTTCGCACTGCAGTGAGGCGAGCAGGTAGGCCAGGAAGACATGGAGGAATGCCACATTTCCTCAGATGAGGAGGATGTCGAGGAGAGCGGTGAGGGGCAATGTGCAGAGGGGGAAGGGGGGGGGGGGGGGGGGTCCACAGGCCAGGACCTGCATGGGGCATAAGACTAGGGACGCCTTCAATAATAATAATCTTTATTAGTGTCACAAGTAAGCTTATATTAACACTGCAATGAAGTTACTGTGAAAAGCCCCTAGTCGCCACACTATGGCACCTGTTCGGGAGCACATGGGGAGAATTCAGAATGTCCATCACGTAACAAGCACATCTTTCGGGACTTGTGGGAGGAAACCGGTGCACCCGGAGGAAACCCACGGGAGGATGTGCAGACACCAAACAGACAGTGACCCAAGCTGGGAATCGAACCTGGGGCCCTGGCGCTGTGAAGCAAGAGTACTAACCACTGTGCTACTGTGCCGCTCAATGACTCTCGATTAGGCAACATACAGGACTAGGTTGTGAAGACCTTTCCCACCATGTGACCTGGCATCCACTCACTTGGCTAGCCAGCTGCTTTGTGATGCAGAGCCAGCAGTGTGGGTTCAATTCTCATACTGGCTGAGGTTATTTATGAAAGTCCCCACCTTCTGAACCTTGCCCCTCACTTGAGGTGGGGTGATCCTCAGGTTAAATCACCACCAGTCAGCTCTCCCCCTCATAGGGGAAAGCAACTAATAGTCATCTGGGACTATGGCGAATTTACATTTCCATACCTTTACCTTACTGTGGTGCCTGTGAGAAGTCATCATGATGATAGCTACATCCATGTGCAGGGCACTAAAGCGATTGGCAGCAAGCTTCAGGAGAATGACGGTGACTTGCAGTGAGGACTGTGCGATGCTTCTCTCATCTTCAATAATTGTCTGACTCCTGCCTGACAGAGCTGAACGTGACCTGCCAATGAACGGGCTTATCATGGGGCACAGAGACACTGGATGGCAAACCTCAGCTGTTGCTGCCTTCTCCAAGGTCAGGTGTCCTGGTGTTTTTCTCCACCTACGTACAAGATGGACAGACTCTCAACACACTTTCAGCCCTTGGCATCTTCATAACTAGAGAATGCTGTCAGACATGAGAGGCTTGCGTGTTGATGTTGTGGGGGGGCGGGGTTTAACCTTCCATGGATGGAAGTTGGGGGTGGTGGTGCTGCTAGACCTGTGCCAGCAGCGGTGCCTCTTTACTGCGTCGTCAGTATGGGAGGTGGGAGAGACATAGAGCTGCCAATCTCACACTCCACCGGGATGAAGCACCGAGTGTGCGCAGGAATGTGCGGAGCATGGCACCATGACATAACAATTTGGAGGATCTGTATGGGTGAAAGTAATGGTTTTTAATACAAAGATTTTTATTGAATTTTACATTTGAACACAATACAGGAGATGATTGAAACGGATATTATTTACAATTTACATGTTTTTCCTTCTTAGGCACCCTCTCTGCCCCACTCCCATTCCCCCCTCCCTTTTCTGTTATTTGGGCTCCCTCTTAGGCCCTTTCTTCCACCGTAGATGTTATAACCTATCGTTCATCTTGTTGTTGTTTCTATGGCTTTGTGGGGGAACCCTCTGGTCCCCTCTTTGATCTTTCCCTGGGTACCCTCTTGGTTTTTCCTTGGGTTCCTCCCTTGCTGCCCACTTCCCCTTGCTCCTGTCTGTTTTGTGTGGTCCTGTTGATTCCAATTGGTCCCCCCACCCCTCTCTTCCTATCCGTTACTGGCTTCAAATAGATCTTGGAACAGGATGGTGAATGGCCCCCACACTTTGCGGAAGACTTCGTCTGACCCTCGGATGGTGTACTAGATCTTCCCCAGATGGAGATGTTCCGACAAGTCTGCTGTCCAATCTGCAACTATGGGTGGTGCTGCTGATCGCCAGCCGAGCAGGATTCTCCGGCAGGTGAGTAAGGAAACAAATGCAAGGGCATTGGCCCTCTTACCCATATGAAGTTCTGAACGAAGTAATTTTTAATACAAGTGTGATATTATAATGGTGACTTATCTCTACGAGTGCCGAGTGTCACCTGTGTCCATTAGCTGCCTATAGTTTCTTATTCTTCCTCATTCTCCTGCTATATCTAGGTGTATCCACAGCTGAGGTTGAGGTGGCTACTGCATTCCACGCTCTGTTGCCTGAGATGACCTTGGCAGGCATCCCCTGGGGATCCTGGGCCTACTTTCAGGCTGCACGGATCTTGCAGTGCTGCCCTCCTCAGTCTGTGGAGCTGGAGGTGTATCACTCATAGGGAGGAAGTTGTCAGATGGACTGGACACCCTCAGGGTCTCCCAGTTGGAAGTTCCTGGGCTGAACTCCTGCCTATCCTCTTCCCATTATATGCCTGGGGGCTCCTGGGCTTCCTCCATGGGATAGCCCTGCCATCCACTGGTACGGACACTCATGGATTTCCACTGGTGCCTGTACCATGCAGTTGAAGCCCAGCACCATGTAGCTCATTCCCTCAGCCATGGAGGTCATGAGCTGAACCATGGAGTGGACATCCCCTGACATGGTGTGCATATCCTGCGCCAAGGCCTCGACTGTGGTTGCCACCTTCGCAGTGTTGGTCTCTTTGTGTTAGAGTGGCCGCACAATCTCCTTGGACAGAAAGAGATGGGACTTCTCCAGTCATCTTTGCAGTCCGGACAGAGATGTATCAACAGAGATACATCCCTTGTACCCAATTCATTTTTTCCAATTGAGGGGCAATTAAGCATGGCCAATCCACCTACCCTGCACATCTTTGGGTTGTGGGGACGAAGCCCACGCAAACACGGGGAGAATGTGAAAACTCCACACGAACCTGGGATCTCAGCGCCCTGAGGCAGCAGTGCTAACCACTGCACCAATGTGCTGCCCCCATTGTCATCCCTTCCTGATGCTTGCTACTCTGCCTTTGAAGCTCCAGCAGCTCTGGAACGACCAGACCCAGGGACAAGTCATCAGCCAGAGGCTCAGCAGAGTCCTGGGCTCCGGCATCTTCCCGAGTGCCAGATCCCTGGGATGTTCATTCCACTGCCTGCTGTGGGTCTTCAGCTATGAGGTGCTTACCAGTTGTTCATAGAAATTACAGTGCAGAAGGAGGCCATTCGGCCCATCGAGTCTGCACCGGCTCTTGGAAAGAGCACCCTACCCAAGATCCACACCTCCACCCTATCCCCGTAACCCAGTAAACCCACCCAACACTAAGAGCAATTTTGGACACTAAGGGCAATTTATCATGGCCAATCCACCTAACCTGCACATCTTTGGACTGTGGGAGGAAACCGGAGAACCCGGAGGAAACCCACGCACACACGGGGAGGATGTGCAGACTCCGCACAGACAGTGACCCAAGCCGGAATCGAACCTGGGACCTTGGAGCTGTGAAGCAATTGTGCTATCCACAATGCTACCGTGCTGCCCAGTGAGAACTCTGGTTGTATAAATCAAACTCCACCCAAAGATTGCAATGGGTGACCCTCTGGCCATACTTTGAGGTTTTTTTTTAATTCTCCTTACTCCCACTGACACTGAAAGTGTGGCAAAGGCCTATTTGTTCCTACATCGCTATGTTAATGTGGGGAAAATGTGTAACAGCAATTTTTTAAAAAAAAATTATTCAGAAGGTACCATAGTTTAAGGGTATTTTATGTAATTGCAATTGGATGCTAAGCTAGGTAAATTGAACAAGATACAATCATCTCAAAAGTCTTCTCTCATGTTTGACTTTTCGTACGATTTTGAACCTGAAACAAGCTCTTTCCTGAATTCTAGTTTGGTGTCACTGTTCTTTCAGTTCCTTTTCAGTGTTTCCTCATTACGAACAAACTATTTTCATGGAAAATAAAAACAGAAAATGCTGGAAATACTCAGCAGGTCAGACGGCATCTGTGGAGAAACAAAACATTTCAGATCAATAACTCATTGTCATGACAATGACTTTTGTTTCTCCACAAAATATTTCCAGCTTTTTTTTGTTTAATTTCAGAGTTCCAACATCTTCAGTATTTTCCTTTTTGATTGAATTAAGTCATTTGCAGCATTTGTTAAAGTGTTGGATGAACCTTACTGATCTCATGATGATTGATTTTGCACCATTGATTTCACCTGGTTAGATCAGACCTGCTTTTAAAGGCATTGCAGCCTTCCAAACATCTCAAACAGACCGACCAAGGGGATAGCTTCGGCCTCTATCCCTCCTCCAAATCCCGCGGTTTGATGCCACACTGTATGAAACATGAACTAATGTTACCTTACATTGTCTTCATGACACCGAACATGACAATGTTATATTCAATTGCGGAAAATCTCCTGTTCAATCTGCAGAAAGTAGATATGGGGTTGTTCATGACCTGTCAGCAGTTTACCCCATGATCTTTACTTTGAACAGTTCAGATGGGAGATCTCACTTTCTGTCGATATTGTAGACAATGATTGGGATTTTCAGTCAAGACTGTGGGGGTCCTGTTGTGGGCAGGATGGAAAATTCAGTGAGGCCGCCAAATGCCCATTGAGTTTGGATGGGAATTTCCAGTCCTGCCTGTGAAATTCCACCCAATATGTCCTGTAAAGGGCAAATGCAACAATCGGTTCAGCATTTGGTCACTTGTTGAAACGATTCCCAGAGTAATTGGTGAAAAATAATGTGAAGATTAACAGGTATAGTGGTTGTTACCAGACTAATGATCCAGATAAATGTGTTCAAATACCACCATAAAGCTGGGGAATTTAAATTCAGTTAATTTAATAAATCTGAAATTAAAAGCTAGTTTAGGTTGCTCACTCCAACCCTCATAACATTTCTGTGGCTGATGATTTACTCATCTGTAGCTTTCACCTCCACCTAGTTCCCAATAAAACCATTACTCTCTCTCACCATGGCTGTTCCACATTATATGGATCTTATCTCCGTTCCTTTAAGTTCAAGTGATGAAGACTTGAAAGGGTAAAATCGGCATCTGGTTTAGCCATCCCCCTTGTCTGCTAAATCTGCTAACTATTCCAGAATCATCCTGGAATGCAAAGATAACCCCTGGTTTAATTTGTCTACTGCAGTCTTCTTGAACCCCTTTTCCTTGTCCCTCCAACAACAAGTGCTAGGAGTTCATCGACTTCTTTGTCATTAATATCAAGACTATTTGATCAGCTGCTCTACTGCATCCCTCCCTTCCAATAGCCCATCTGCCCAAACTTCCTTTAATGTCCCCCCCCCCCCCCCCCCACACCCCCCCCCCCACACCCCCCACCCCCGCCACTGCTTGAGCACCGAGTTTGCATATTTCTTTCCTATCTCACTTCACGCCCTCTTAGGGCTCATCTTGTCCATGAGACCCACCTCCTGTTCCTTCAATCCTATTCCCATTAAACTGCTGACCACCCAGCTTCTCATCCTGGCTCCCATGTTAGCCAATAAAATGGTTCTCCCTTCATGTGTTGTCCCTCCCTTCCATTAAATCTTCCATCATCACACATCTCCTCACAAAAATTAACCCTTAACCCCAGCATCCTGGCAAACTACCATTCCATCTCTAATTCTTTTTCTTTCAGAAGTCCTTGAACATATTGTCACCTCCCAAATCCGTTCCCATCTTCCTGTAATTCTGTGTTTAAATCTCTCCAATCATGTTTCCACACTTGACAAAGTACCAAAAGACTCTTATCAAAGTCCCAAATTACATTCAACTTTGATGAAGGTAAACATTCCCTCCTCAACCTTCTCTTCTTTTAAAAATATTTTTATTCAGGACATTATCCATGCTATAAATATAACACAACACTCATTAAACATTATACATTTCTCATTATTAACAACCCACTGACTATACCACCCTATATGCCCTGTTTAATATCTACAATAAAAGAACACCCCCCTCACCTACTGACAATTACCAACTCCTAAAGAAGGAGATGAACAGTTTCCACCTGGAGTAGAATCCCTCCTCCAATTGCCCCCGATGGCAAATGAATCGTCTTCAACTGCAGAAATTTCGATAGGTTAGCAATCGAACCCCTACCGACAGCCCTGCACGACGCAAAAAGCTGGAAGGGCATTCAAAGAGGAGACAGAGCATAGAGTTTCACTTTATGTGGATGGCCTGCTCCTCAAAGCCACAGGAAGTACTGAAAGCAATTATGCAAATCCTGAAAGAGTTTGGAACCTTCTCCGGTTACAAGCTCAACCTGGGCAAGAGTGAGGCATTCTCAGTGAACCTAAATGGGAGAGGGACAGAGCTGGATTTCCCTTTTAAAATAGCCCAAAATAGATTCCGATACCTGGGGATCCAAATAGCCAGAGACTGGTCACAGATCCATAAGTGGAACCTGACAAGCTTGGTGGAGGAAGTCAAAAAGGACCTGCAAAAGTGGAACGCACTCCCACTCTCCCTGGCGGGGAGAGTGCAGACCATCAAAATGAATGCGCTGCCGAGGTTCCTCTTCCTGTTTAAATCCATACCGATCGTCATCCCCAAGGCCTTCTTCCAAAACGTTTACAGCTTAATCATGGCATTTGTGTTGGGGTGGGGAAGGTAAGAACCCAAGAGTCTCCAAACCAACACTGCAAAGGAGGAAAATTAAGGGTGGTCTGGCATTTCCAAACCTGCTGTACTACCACTGGACAGCAACAGCGGAAAGAGTGAGGGGATGGGTACACAAACCCAACTCGGAGTGGATGCGGATGGAGGAGGCCTCCTGCAAGGGGATGACCCTCCGTGCCCTAGCCACGGCAGCACTCCCATCCCCCTCGACAAAATACGCACCAGCCCAGTGGTAGCGGCCATACTGAAAACGTGGAACCAATTAAGGCAACATCTCAGACTGACCAAGATGTCCCCCATGGCCCCCATCTGCGGAAACCACAGGTTCCCACCAGACATTCTAGACACCACCTTTAAAAAATGGAGAAAAGACCGGGGTACGCTGACAGTTAAGGACTTCTACATGGGAAACAGATTAGCAACGCTGAACGAACTGACGGAGGAATGAGAACTACCGACAAGACAGGAAATGAGACGCCTACAAATTAAACTCTTCCCCCGCAAAGAGACAGTAGGAAATGCCAGGGATCCGGAGACCACACTATTAGAGGACCTGATGAAACAGTAAGGAAGGGGAACTCTGTGGTAAAATATATGGACAGCTACTGGACAGGGCCGGAACGTTGCTAGACGAGACCAGACGGAAATGAGAGGACAAACTGGGGATAGAGGTGGGTTGAGGACTCTGGAGCGAAGCAATGAGCAGGGCCAACTCCACCTCCTCCTGTGCAAGGCTCAGCCTCATGCAGTTCAAAGTGGTGCACAGAGCACGCCTGACCAGAACCCAAATGTACAGGTTGTTCCCGGAAGTGGAGGTCAAATGTGAAAGAGTGCCAGAGAGGCCCGGCCAACCACACCCACATGTTTAGGGGCTGGTTTAGCACAGTGGGCTAAACAGCTGGCTTGTAATGCAGAACAAGGCAGCAGCACGGGTTCAATTCCCGTACCGGCCTCCCCGAACAGGCAGCCGGAATGTGGTGACTAGGGGCTTTTCACAGTAACTTCATTGAAACCTACTTGTGATAATAAATGATTATTATTATTATTTTGGGCCTGCCCCAAACTTTCTGGGTTCTGGGCAGCCTTCTACGAGGTGATGTCCAAGGTTGTGGGGGTGAGGGTGGAGCCATACCCAAATGTGGCAATCTTCGGGGTATCAGAGCAGCCAGAGCTACACATGGGGAAGAGGGCCAACGCCCTTGCTTTCGCTCCCCTAATCGCACGCCGGAGAATCCTGCTCGGCTGCCGATCAGCAGCACCACCCACAGGTGCAGACTGGCTGCCACTTGCAGAAGATCAAATACGCAATCTGAAGGTTGGAGGAAGGCGTCCTTACAGCATGGGGGCAATTTGTCGGCCTGTTCAAGGCCAACAGCAACTAGTAGAGAGGAAAACTGAAAAGTAAAAGAGGAATGTCATGGACACACAAACCAAGGGTGGTGGTGGGGGGGTGGGGGTGGTGGAAGAGAAGAGGGAGCCAAAGAGAGGGAGAAGGGGTAGAACACCACCACCCCCATCCACAAGATGGACGCGGACGAAATTGGCAGGAAAAAAAGGGGGAGAATCGAGGTGGAGGGGGGGGGGGGGGACACTCTCCCTGAATGAGCAGGGAGGGCATCAGGGCATCGCGGGGGGGGGGGGCTAGGGAGGGGGGGGGCTGGGGAGGGGGGGGGCTGGGGAAGGATAGCACACCGAGTCAGCCGGCGACAAACTGTAAATAGATAGACATAAGAAAAACATGTGTACTGTACAGTAAACAAACATAAACTGCAATGTTTATGAAACTGAAAATGCCAATAAAAATATTTTTGTAAAAAAGAAATTCCGACAGGTCACCCAACCACACCAACGCCCTTGGTGGCACCGGAGCACGCCACCCTAGCAAAATCTTCCTCTGGGCTATCAGGGAGGCAGAGGTCAAAATATCAGCCTCTAGCCCTTCCTGCACTCCTGGCTTGTTCAACACCCCAAATATCGCTACTCACTGGCTCGGGGCTGCCTTTACCCCTGAAATCTCCGACGTTGTCCCCGAAAAGGACTCCCTAAATCTCACCAATCTTGAACATGACCAGAACATGTGTGTGTGGTTCGCTGCCCCCTTTAAACATCGCTCACATCTATCCTCCACCTCTGGAAAGACCCACGCAAAGAAACATAGAAACGTAGAAATTAGGAGCAGGAGGACGCCCTTCGAGTCTGTTCCACCATGCATTATGGTCATGAATGATCATCCAACTTGACAACCTAATCCCGCTTTCCCACATATACCTTGATCCCCTTCGCCCTAAGTGCTATATCTAACTGCCTTTTGAAAACATACAATGTTTTGGCCTCAACTACTTTCTGTAGTAATGAATTCCAGAGGCTGACCACTCTCTGGGTGAATACATTTCTCTTCATCTCTGTCTTAAATGGTCTATCTCCATACCCTCAGACTGTGAGCCCTGGTTCTGGACACACCCACCATCAGGAACATCCTTCTTGCATCTACCTTGTCTAGTCCTGTTAGAATTTTCAGGTTTCTATGAGATCCCCCCTCATTATTCTAAACTCCAGCGAATACAATCCTAACCGATTCAATCTCTCCCCATACGTCAGTCCTGCCATTCCAGGAATCAGTCTGGTAAACTTTCACTGCACTAGAGCAAGAACATCCTTCCTCAGATAAGGAGACCAAAATTGCACACAACATTCAAGGTGTGGTCTCACCAAGGCCCTGTCTGATTGCAGCAAGACATCCCTGCTCCTGTGCTCGAATCCTCTCGCTATGAAGACCTACATACCATTAGCCTTCTTTACTGCCTGCTGTACCTGTATGCTTACCCTCAGTGACTCGTATACGAGGACACCCAGGTCTCGTTGCACATTCCCTCTCCTAATTTATGGCCATTCAGATAATAGTCTGCTTTCTCGTTTTTCCTTGTAAAGTGGATAACCTTGCAATTCTCCAAATTATACTGCATCTGCCATTCATTTGCCCACATGCACATCTTGTCCAAATCACACTGATGGATCTCTGCATCCCCCTCACAGCTCACCTTCTCACCCAACTTGCTGTCATCTGCAAATTTACAGATATTACCTTTCGTTCCATCATCTAAATCACTAATATATCTTGTGAATAGCTGGGGTCCTAGCAGTGATTCCTGCGGTGCCCCATTTGTCATTGGCTGCCAATTTGAAAAAGACCCGTTAATTCTACTCTTTGCTTCCTGTCTGCCAGCCAGTTTTCTATCCTTCTCAATACATAACTACCCTTAATACCATACGCATTAATTTTACATGCTAATCTTTTATGTAGGACTTTGTCAAAAGACTTCTGAAAGTCCAAATATACCACATCCACTGGTTCCCCTTCAGCCTCGAAGAATACCAGTAGATTTGTCAAGCATGATTTCCCCTTCATCAATCCACGCTGACTCTGTCCAATCCTGCCATCATTTTCTAAGTACTCTGCTATAAAATCTTTGATTTAAAAAAAAATTTAGAGTACCCGATTCGTTTTTTCCAATTAAGGGGCAATTTAGCATGGTCAATCCATCTAGCCTGCACATCTTTGGGTTGTGGGGGCGAAACCCAAGCAAACACGGAGGGAATGTGCAAACTCCACACGGACAGTGACCCAGAGCCGGGATCGAACCTGGGACCTCGGCGCCGTGAGGCAGCAGTGAGACTCACTGCGCCACCGTGCTGCCTCTAAAAAATCTTTGATAATGGATTCGGGAACTTTCCCCACTACTGGTGACTAGAATTGGTCTATAATTCCCTGTTCCAGACACTACCCTCTGTGTGAAAAACATCCCTCGCACATCTCCTCTAAACCTTTCACCTTGCATCTTAAACATATGCCTCCTAGTAACTGACTCTTCCATCCTGGGAAAAAGATTCTGATTATCCACTCTGTCCATGCCCCTCATAGAAACACTGCTCTACTCCACCCTATCCTTGTAACCCAACCTGCACATCCCTGGACATTAGGAGACAATTTAGCATAGCCGTTCCGCCTAGCTTGCACAACATTGGGAAGAAACCGGAGGACCTGCAGACACGGGAGAACCCAATGTTCAAACTCCACACAGACAGTAAGCCAGGGCCGGGATCGAACCTGGAAATTCTCAGCCCTGTAGGCAGCAGTGCTAACCACTGCACCACCATGCACCCTTGGTCTACCAAGTAATTGAACATTTCCATTAGGTGAGGCCCCAGCTCCGTCGTCAACTTTCTATTAAATTCCACTTGGAATCCTTCCAGACTCAGTGCCTTCCCATACTGCATTGAAACGATACACCTCTTCACTGTCTCCAACCAAAGTGGGGCATCCAGCCCCTGCACTTTCCCCTCCTCCAGTACCAGGAAGTCCAAGCCATCCAGGAACTGTTTAATATCCAAGTCCCCTTGCCCGGTGACTCCAACCTGTACAACCCCTGGTAAAAGGCCTCAAACGCCCCATTCACCTTACCTGGGTAAGTGACCATCCCGCCCCCGGGGTCCTTTATTTGCCCAATCTCCCTCAAATCTCCTGCCGTCTCAGCTGGTGTGCCTTTTCCCCATGTTGTACATAAAACCCCATTGTACCTGATGGCCAACTGCTTTCCCTGTAAGGCAACAGTTCAAACTCCACCTGGAGCTTCTGACTCTCTTTCATCAACTCCTCCTCTACTGCTGATCCACTGCCAAAATGGCCTCCACCACTTCTGTTTTCCCATCCTCCCCACCTTCTCCCTATGCACCTTTACCAAAATTAGCCCGCCCCTGATTATCGGCTTTAACGCCTCCTAGAACATGGAGGGAGAAACCTTGTTGCTTTTATCGAATTCAACATACGTGCCTATAGCTGCTCAAATCCTCTCATTTGCCCCCTTTCCGCCAACAGTGCCACATCTAACCTCCATGGCAGTCACTGGGTGCCCCCCTTCTCCATGCACAGATCCACAAAGTGCAGCACGTGGTCCGATATGACAATCGCTGAGTATTCTGTGACTACCACCCCTGGAAGCAGTGCTTTACCCATAATTAAAAAATCAATACCGGAGTATACTCAGTTTACATGCGAAAAAAGGAAAACTCCTTTGTCCTCGGGTGCCCAAATCTCCATGGATCCAAACCACCTCACCATCCCCCACTATCCGCCCATGAACCCAAACAACTCCTTCACCACCCCCAAAACATCAGCTAGAGCACATGTATGGCCGAGCAGACTGGAAGATACTTTATGTTCAGAGACATCACAGGCCAAAAGAACAGAGCAATCAGGGACAAAGGGCAAATACTGCAGAGGACAGAGCTGAACTGAAGATTTGAGGTGCCAGATTCAAGTATATACACTGTAGAAAATAGTGGTCTTCCTCAAACTAAGCTCTGCGAGATTTGATCAGACAAATTTCAGAGATGACACATTGGTACCAGGAGAAAATAACAATCCTCCATTCCACAGTTGGCAAAAACAAACCATTGTTTGCAGCAAACTACCCGGCCTTCAGAACAGCGACCACGACACCACACAACCCTGTCATGGCAATCTCTGCAAGACGTGCCAGATCATCGACATGGATACCATAATTACACATGAGAACACCACCCACCAGGTACATACTCGTGCGATTCGGCCAACATTGTCTACCTCATACGCTGCAGGAAAGGATGTCCCGAAGTGTGGTACATTGGCGAGACCATGCAGACGCTGCGACAACGAATGAACGGACATTGCGCGACAATCGCCAGGCAGGAATGTTCCCTTCCAGTCGGGGAACACTTCAGCAGTCAAGGGCATTCAGCCTCTGATCTCCGGGTAAGCGTTCTCCAAGGCGGCCTTCAGGACGTGCGACAACGTAGAATCGCCAAGTTCCGCACACGAGTGCGGCCTCAACCAGGACCTGGGATTCATGTCGCATTACATTCATCCCCCACCATCTGGCCTACAAATTCCTACCAACTGTCCTGGCTTGACACAATTCACCCCTCTTTAACCTGGGGTTACCCCATCTCTGGATCTGTAAAGATTTAATCACCTGCTAATGCTCGCATTCCAAGCATTGTCTGGCATCTTTGAATCTGTCTATATATATGTTTCTGGAACATACCTCTTCATTCACCTGAGGAAGGAGCAGCGCTCCGAAAGCTAGTGACGTCGAAACAAACCTGTTGGACTTTAACCTGGTGTTGTAAGACTTCTTACTGTCTTTATTTACAGAGTCTGGTTTGGTCACATTCAGAAGCAGGCTGCCAGTCAGAGAGCACCTCTGAGCTCACGTGCCCGAGGTCACCTGTTTGGAGGGTGAGGGCTTTTATTGTGAAAACAAGTCAGCTCTGTCCCTGAAACACAACAAACCGGTTCTGCAGGAGAGGGGGAGAGAGAAAAAAACACCAAGCAGGGGGCGGAGAGAAACTGCCAGTGGCATTTATCACCGGAAATCAGTCCGGCACTTGGCGATGAGTTTGGAAAAGTGAAGTAAACGGACGGAGAGTTTAAAAGGAATTAGCCATGAAGAAACTCGGAGCTTATATCCTGTTCTCCTTCACTCAGACAGGTAAGAAAAGCGATGGGGAGGGAGCAGCCGCTCTGTGCCAAGGATTGATGGCCCTTGGCAATCAACCTGTTGTGAGAACATTGTGCTCTGTGTGTTGTAATCCTCACAAAGAATGGAGCGAGTTTTTCTCTCTCTAATTACCTGGGCGCGCCTGCGTGCTGGCCACGATGAACAGGTGAGTTGGGATAGATCCAATGTTGAAGGCTCAGAACCGCTTCAAAAGATCAACATCTGCTTTCATTGAGGGACGGTCGGTGTTAGTGATTGGGAGGCTGACTGGGTAAAGTGAAGGGATTGGGGGTCGTGGATGGTGCTGCTTTCAACCGGGCAAATTTCAATCCAGAACCAAAGCGGAAGGTTGCACTGGTTCTGTAAACACACTCACTGTGGAATTCCTTGTCCAATTACTGTTTTCTTAAGCGAATAAAATTGTGCCATTTTTTCCCGGTGATTTCCCGCCCCCCATTTGTTGGTTGGTTGGGGGTCATAAACTGGTCTAACATGGAAGGGGTTTTGGGTGGACTCGTCTTCCTCATTGCTCCTCCAATACCAGAGCTTCAGGTACTGCGCGTTCCAGTGAGCAGAGCAGAACCACCCCGTGGAACTGCACTTCCACCTTGTTTATCATCTTGTCTTGGCATATTCATAAGTGTTGGTGGGGGAGTTTAAATGCAGGGCTTCCGAGAGCAATTTTCAATACTTAACCAGGATGCACTTTTGATTATTTTATGCACTATTAGTTAAGTCACTGGAATTTTATAAAGCTCTTTTAACAAACTAAAGTAACCAATTTTCATTACAGACTTTCTCATTTCACCCCCCCCCCCCCTCCGTCATTCTGTTTCACTGCTTACAATTTTGGTTACAAAGGGGTTGTATTTTTTAATTTGGGGTAAAATGAAGGGATTTTTTTTTGAGTGGGGGTGAGCAATGGCTGTAGCCTGCATGTTCACAGTGGAGTCTGAGGGTGCAACTCTCCCTCAAAATTTCTAAGTTAATTTGTGGTGTTTTGTTCTGGGAGTTTTCTGCCGGCGAGTTCCCCGTCATTATTTTGGGCCCTGAGGAGTTTCTCACCGGTCGAGCCCACACTTGGAATTTTTTTTCAGCACTAGGGAGCTGAATTCAGAGATCGGGCTGCCATTTTGAAAGGGCGCCCCGATCACTAAGTGAGCTTGTTCCAATGGAAAATGTGACCCCCCCCCCCCCCCCTGCTCAAGGGCATGATCCCACACCCCCTAAGTGAGGACACACTGCTATGGGGTTCCCCCCCCCCCCCTTCAGCCCCCTTACAGCAGCCTGCCCTTCCAGGATCCCCACCCATCAACCTCCAAGGCCCCAACCTACCTGCCCTGCACTCCTCGCACTTCAAATCTACCCTCCTTGCATGGGCATGGCCCCTCCCTGTCACCCCCTCTAATCCTGGCACCTGGGCATCCTTACATTGCCACCCTGGTACCAAGGCAGTGCCCCTGGCACCTTGGCAGTGCCAGGATGGCAGTGCCAATGTGCCCAGGTTCCAGGGAGAGGGGGTCAGAGAACCCTGACTAACCTGGAGGCTCTGACACCCGGCTGTGCCTTCGCTAAAGAGGCCAGTGGATCCCGTGTTGCTGGTGGAGAATGGGCAAGTTCACCTAAGCCGGTTTAAAACCGGAACTTGGGTGAATGCCACGAGAAGCGAGGACTGTCCGGAAATCCGCGAGAGTGCTCTCCCTGCATTCACCGGCACCACCACACTCGAGGTTACGCCCGGTGTCTCCAAAGCACCAGAAAAATATTGAAAATGTTGGGTTGTAAACAGCTGTCTTTAGATTCATGTTGAAAGAGATGAGCTGTTGAGGATAGCTAATTAGCATTTCAACATACGTACAAGGCCCATGTGATTTACATGGCCATGGTGTAGAATGCAGAGGGAGCCATTGTAAAGATCAACTTGTAGGCTTTCCTAGAATACCTAGGACAGAGGTTTTGTGTGTTCAGCAGAGGCTTCATGACTCTTGTGAACTGCCATAGTCAGATGTGGGCACAAGAAGGTCTCGAGACGAAGTGATGCATGCCGCAACTATCTTGAGGATTCTGGGAAACACATCCTGATGTGACCAGAGGGAAAGAATTATCGGGAGAGCCTTCACTGCTGGTAGTGGATGTGGGATATTCTCCAAATCTAAATTACTGCTTGGGGAAAATGAGGAATTGTGAATTTGTTGAACTGTTTGTTCTAAGGACTAGTTCCATGAAGTGTGTGATGAGAATAAAAGGGGAATGTTCCTTTGTGCAGTAAGTACAAGTTGCCTACAAAAATATTGGGTGCGAGTCTCAAAGGTCCCCGTGCAAGCATATTTAGCCACGTGTTTTTAAGCACTTGCAGTGCCTAGAAACACATGGCTATTCAACGCGACTCACCTTGAATAAGGGTACTGAACGGCGAACGCTCTGCCGAGGCTGAACATACCCCTGCTTTGTACAGTGAGAACTTGGATGGGGCCCCAATCTCCAAGGTCCCCAAAATAATTGCCAACCTCCCCCAGACATGGGAGTGTCCCCAGCCCAATCGCTTGTGCAAACAAAATACCGGCTTGGGACCTTGGCAGTGCCTATGCCAGCTCACAATGCCACCTTGCAACCATGGCAGTGCCAGGGCAGCAGGCTGCCACTGTTAGGGTACCCAGGTGGCACCAGAGCACTACCCTGCCCAAAAGCCATGTAGCTGGGGGCCTCCGAACCCCTTGGAGACCCCTACGAGCACCGTTCTGTCTGGTCCCTGTTCGTGGGGATCAGTTTTTTTTTTAAATTCAAAAAAATATATTTTATTCATAAAATTTATCATAAGCATTACAGGGCATTTCGAATTGTCTTGACTGTACATTTCCATCAGAGTTACACATTGCCTTGACTTTCTTCCATTCGATTCAATTTTGATAATATTATACACATATCACTCTTTACATTACAATTCCTTCTTAAATATTTACATTGTCACGTTTGTTTTATACATTGGAGTGTTGGTGGCCCAGACCGAGGGGGGTTTACACTGTTACCCACCCCTCGGTGTACATTTGCTGGAAAGACCTTACACAGTGGTCTTTCCCCATTGCGCCTTGGCGGCAGCTGCCCCAAGCTTGAGTGCATCCCTCAGCACGTGGTCCTGGACCTTGGAATGTGCCAGTCTGCAACACTCGGTCGAGGACAATTCTTTGCACTGGAAGATCAGCAAGTTTCGGGCAGACCAAAGAGCGTCTTTCACCGAGTTGATGACCTTCCAGCAGCAGTTGATATTTGTCTCGGTGTGTGTCCCTGGAAACAGTCCGTAGAGCACAGAGTCCTGTGTCACAGATCTGTTCGGGATAAACCTTGACAAATACCACTGCATCTCTCTCCAGACCTTCTTTGCAAAGGCACATTCCACAAGGAGGTGTGTGACCGTCTCATTTCCCCCACAGCCACTCCGAGGGCAGCGTGCATTGGCACAGAGCCTTCGGGTGTGCATGAAGAATCTGACTGGAAGGGCCCTTCTCACCACCAGCCAAGCTAGGTCTTGGTGCTTGTTTGAAAGTTCTGGTGATGAGCCGTTCTGCCAGATGACTCTGGCAGTCTGCTCAGGGAACCATCCAATGTCCTCCACGGTCTCCTTTTCCCTGAGGGCCTCGAGGACATTACGTGCTGACCATTGCTTTGTGGTCAATGGTTCCACGAAGGACAGGTGGTACGGTACGGTCCAACTACTTGGAGCGTTCCGCGGCAATGAGGCCAGGCCCATCCTTCGTAACACCGGGGACAGGTAGAACCTCCGTATGTAGTGACACTTGGTGTTTGCATACTGGGGGTCCACGCACAGCTTGATGCAGCTGGAGACAAAGGTGGCCAACAGGATGAGGGAGGTGTTGGGTACGTTCCGCCCTCCCTTCTCCAGAGGTTTGTACATGGTGTCCCTTCGGACACGGTCCATCTTGGATCTCCAGGTGAATTTGAAGATGGCTCGGGTGACTGCTGCGGCGTAGGGTCAGGTTATGGGCCAGACCTTTGCCACGTGCAGTAGCACCGAGAGTACCTCACACCTGATGACCAGGGTTTTGCCCGCAATGGAGAGGGAGCGTTGCTCCCACCAGTCCAGTTTCTGCCTTGCCTTTGCTAAGTGCTCCTCCCAGGTTTTGGTGCACGCCCCAGCAGCTCTGAACCATATCCCCAGCACCTTCAGGTAATCTGACCTGACAGTGAAGGGGACAAAGGACCGGTCGGCCCAGTTCCCAAAGAACATGGCCTCGCTCTTGCCATGGTTTACCTTGGCTCCCGAGGCCAGTTCAAACTGGTCGCAGGTGGTCAAGAGCCTGCGTACAGACGCAGGATCCGAGCAGAAGACGGCAACGTCGTCCATGTACAGGGAGGCCTTGACTTGCATGCCTCCACTGCCTGGGATCGTCACTCCCCTTATACCCGGATCCTTCCTGATGGACTCGGCAAAAGGTTCTATGCAGCACACAAAATGGGCAGAGGAGAGAGGGCAGCCCTGCCTGACTCTGGATTGGGGATCAGTGCTGAACGGTGCTTGCCCGAGATCTCTGAGGCAAAGGGGTTGAATCCCAAACCCTCTGGTACCTTGGGAATCTGCACATTAGAGCGAGGCTTGTTGCCTCGCTCTAATATGCAGATTTGCCAGAAAGTAATCCTGCCCATTGTGGGCGGGATTCACATTGCAACATCTCGCGAGATTGTGTTAAATCTCACAAAGCGTTGCGAGTCAGGTATGTCCCGGGAGCAGGGTCTCCCGGCTTTCATCGGCCGTGCTGTGCCACAGCGAGCTGCTTTTCCAGCGCAGCGTGGCCGTCGGATCGCGCCTTCTGTTTCTTCAAGTGATTTGTTACAAAGTGGTGTCCTCTTTTCCAACTATGAACTGGAAGTTCAATTTTTTTTAAAAACATTAGCGGGCTCCATAGGGATTATAACAAAACTAACTAGAAAACAAAACTAATTAATTGCCATAGAAAGTAGTCGAGGCCAAAATATGTGATTTCAAGAAGGAATTTTATGTAGCTCTTCATGCTAAAGGGATATGGTGGGGGAGGGAGGGGTGGGGAGCGGGATCAGGGTATTGAATTTGATTATTACCATGGCTATAATGAATGGGGGAGCAGGCTCGAAAGGTTGAATGGCCTACTCCCATTTTCTCTATGTGCTTCTGTGTGGATCCTGCACTTCATCCTGTTTTTTGTTTGTAATAGTTGCAATACTCTTGCGATTGCTGCATTCTGAAGGATATTTTTCTGTGTGAATTTATTTGACCATGTGTGCTTTCCTTTTTCTTTCAGATACCACATTTCGCAGATAAGTGTGGTAGTTTGGAGAATCATTTAGTGAATAAATTACCTAACCAAATGTAGTATTTACACTGTGCAAATCAACTTTATTTTCCTCTTCCTCTAACTTGCCAATCCCTCCAATATAGCTAAGCCTTTGCAAGACATTGTATGGTAAAAATAACAGCTTTTCTGTAGCTTATCAATCGATGCAACATATCTCTCATATGATTATTGTACTGAAAATCAATAGACAACACAAACAGCATAGTCCTGGCTGTTTAATGTTACGAATAAAGGTGTTGGCTGATATCTGCATCCGTTTTTGATTTGCATTGTGCCTGCACGTCAAGGACGTTGTTCTGTTTGAAACTGCATTCTAGTATCACTATTCCTGTCCTGTACAATTTTATTTCAGTACTTCAGCATTTCAATGTAATACAAATACTGAAAACCTCATCAGTATTTCTGTTTTTGTTCAAGTAATAAGGAAAAAGTTAAGGCTCTACCAATTGAAATATTGAAGCAAATCCTTTTGCATCGCATTTAATGTACATTCCATGCTTTATGCAGTAAGGGGTCTTATCATTTTTATTTTATTGACATTATAGTTATAGTGAAACCTGGCTCACTGGTACCAATGCTTTGTACCTTACTTTCCTATCCTGATTTAGCGTGTGTGTGTTGAAAAGACGTGGGTTAAGTATCCAGATTATATGCCTGCTAAAGCTGTGACATAAGGGGTTAACAACTGGGCAGGCTGTGATGTCACTCATGGGAGGCAGTGATCTGTTTCATTTTCAGCCCTGCCCTGTGTCTGTAGTTTCTTAGTTCCATTTTTACACTTCTGCTCTTGTTTCTGAGGAAAGGAGGTTGTTTCTCAGACTGACTTCTGAAAGCTTCTCTCCCAAGGACTTTTTGTGCAAATCTGTAAGCCACAGAGTGTTAACTTTATGACTAAGTGGCATTTGACATGTGTGTGGACTTTGCTTAATTGACATTTTAGAAGTGGATGAGGAAGTAAACTCCCAAGACCTTTTTTATTTTTAGATCTGTTTAACTGTTAATTGAAAAGCTGTTTTTTTGCCTGGATGTTAATGGGGTTAATCCTGTGTTAATATGGTTTGTATTAATACAAAAGATCCCTGGTTGTCAGTGAAATCACTCCTGGAGTGAAGTATCCTTTCCTCACAGTTTACAAATTTTGGGGATCTCATCTGGTTTCCTAATATAAATTGGGATCTGGTCCAGGTACCGTAAGACCGGTTTCGGGATGGCTAAACCAATCATAGGCTATTGAAGGATCTGCTGAACCACATTAAGTGCTTTCAAGCAGGGTTTTTCAAAGTATGGGTCGAAATTCGCGTATAGGTGTCGGGAGGGTCGTGGAGTGATCGGTCACAGCGTTCCTGCGGGAGAAGTGCCCAACGGCCGCTACCTGAATATTTATCGAAATGGTCTGAGCAGGGTGGCGCAGTGGTTAGCACTGGTTAGCCTCATGTCCCCTAGAACCTGGGTTTGATCCCAGCCACTCAAGAAACTGTTACAGCCACAGACTGACCGGCGCCACTCCCTTTACTCCGGGAGCCCAAACAGCCAAGGTCAATGACCGCTAAGGACATGCCCAGCCATCAAGGCACCCGTCCCTTTATTGACCAAAATCGAAGGCAGTGATTGAAGCCTGTCGAATTATTGGGTCCAAGTTAAGGACCATCCCAAAGGGTGCAAAATCCCAGAGGGATAAGAAGAGACACAGCCATGAGCTCGGTCTCTCTTGGAT
Organism: Scyliorhinus torazame; assembly: GCF_047496885.1. Lineage (NCBI taxonomy): Eukaryota > Metazoa > Chordata > Chondrichthyes > Carcharhiniformes > Scyliorhinidae > Scyliorhinus > Scyliorhinus torazame. Next base: position 57,365,097 of record NC_092714.1, on the reverse strand, counting down.
TCGGCCTATGCCAACCCAAGTGCACCATAATGACCAGACAGACAAGTTCAAGACCAACGATGGCTACCAGACGGATGAGCCCAGCAGAAACAGAGCCACGTCTTCCATCCAGCCACGCAAGATCCAGACAAAGGCCTTGTCCATCTGCATAGAGCCGGTTGCCCTGAAGTTAAGTATAGGTTATTGTAGTTGTTAGGTGTAGTTTAACTTGTGTTTTGTGTTGCATGTCGAAGTAATCCTTGTGTGTAAATAAACCATCTTTGAACTTGAACCGACTAACTGGTTGTGTGGTCCTTTCCTTGATATCCGGTAAAGCCTTGTGGTGGTATCATTTGATACCTGGCGACTCTAAAAGAGCATCATTATTAATTGGCAACATTACTCCGGTGCAGAAAGGGCAACAACATGCACATCTCTCCAGATTATAAGATTGATCTCACTCACCACATCTCCAAAATCCAAATGGGCAGGAAATTGAGATGTATTTAGTTCTATCTATTTGCAATGATAAATGCAATCTTTGTCTTTCATTTGTCATTACTGACCTGATTGGGTGTGTATATGTGCATGTATGTATGCCTGTCCGTCCCAGGACCACAAGTGTGACACTGTGGTAAAGCATTCGTTCTCTGCAACAACCAATGAACACACCTGAGGAGGTACATTAACCCCTGGCTTTTCTCACCCACCCTCTCCGCCAACAAATTGAGGGAGCTCAATGAAGATTGACACCATCCACTTATTTGCCTCTTTCCCTTTGCCAATTAACACACAGCTGCCCTGCCCCAGCTCTGGTATCCACATCTTTCTCAGTCTTATCTTCTTTAAGGCTTTTAAAAATATATATTTTTATTAAGCTGTCTCTCACGCGCTCTCTGTCTCTGTCCGTCCGTCCGTCGTCCCCCCCCCCCCCGGCCCCACTGCTGACATCTTAACTGGTTTTGAAGTAGTTGATGAACGTCTTCCATCTCTATCTAAACCCCTCCACAATCCCTCTCAAGGCGAACTTGATCTTTTCCAATCTGAGGAATTCCGCAAGGTCTACCTTATGCCTTTTGAACATACAAGAACTCGGAGCAGTAGACAATTCAGCCCCCGTTGAGCCTGCTCTGCCATTCCATACGATAATGGCTAATCTCATCTTGGCCTCAACTCCACTTTCCTTCCTGTCATGATATGCAGACATGCAGATAATGTTGCACAGACCGGCAGCTAATGAACACAGAGAACAGGACATGACCAATGAGCAGGCAGGACATTCAGGGGTGGCATCTCACTAAAAGGCACGAGGCACTCACACTCCGCCTCTTTCCACTGATGAATATCTACAGAGTGAGTCAGGATGCATGTACAGTATCACACCTCCAGCACGTGGCTAAGCGCCAGTCTGGTTCAGACAGAGTAACCACACTTAAGCTAGCAGAGAGTCGAACTCATAGAGAACTGTGCTACTGGTTCAATAAATCAGATTGAACTAACTTCAAGGTCTGGAGTATCTTTTGGTTAAGGTTGCAGCCTGTGTTATCCCAGAGTACATAACACATCATGCTACCAGGAGACTGCTGAATCTAGGTGATTTACCTCCGTCCGTTCCGTGACTAATGTATCCCGGCACCATGGAGAAGATTCAGGCCCCTCACCAGCTCAGGACCTCCGGCAATCGCAGTGCCAACTGGCGGACATTCAAGCAAAAGTTTCTGCTGTACATCGAAGCTTCAGTGCTCGTGGGTGCGACTGATGCAAGGAAGATCGTGCTTCTCCTCTCAACAGCGGGTGATCAAGTCATCAAACTCTTCACTTCACTTCCCCAAAGGCCAGGACAAGACAAAGTTTCAGACCATCCTGGGCAAGTTTGACAGTCTCTGAAGTGGACACCAATGAAATCTTCGAGCGCGACATATTCAGACAGCGTCTACAACTCCTTAACTAACCTCCGCCTGCTAGCGCTGCCCTGTAACTTTGGTGATGTTGCGTTGCTGACTCCATGATCGGAGACCAAATCGTTTTTGGAATTCACTCTGATCCTCAGAGCAGCTACTCAAAATCAAGCATATGACCTTGCCAGTCACGATTGAAACATGCACAGTGCATGAACACGGCAAAACTCGCTATGCCCAGTACAAATCGGCTGAAAATGAGAAACTTGCCTCCCATGAGGCAGTGAGTGTGCAGGCCATCTCCCGGCTGCAGCGCCACAGCATTGATAAAAGCGGCCATTTTGCACGCTTTCCCAGGGCCCCACGCAAGCGCGATGCGAACAGGATAACGAAGTGGCCGACACACGCACTGCGCATGTGCGACGACGTGCGGAGCATCAGGACGGCGACGTCATGACGTGCTCTAACTGCGGCAACGCCCACTGAAAGAAACACTGCCCTGCAAGAGGCAGGCGATGTTTAAACTGCAGGAAGCCTGGACACTATGCAGCCTTGTGCAGGTCTGCACCACCAGTCAGGGACCAGCACTCCCAATTCCGACGACTGCGCGTTTAGAGTGTGCAACAACGCTAACAGGATTCTGAACCTGGCAGCACAATGGATCCAGAGGAAGAATGCCTGGACTCCTCCTATAGTGTGGGCATGATTACCAAATGTGAATATGCCACATCCAACTCATCACAAAGTCAATCCATCCTCGCTGTGGATTTTGCGGACGAATGGCGTGCGTTGATGCAGGTCAACCACTGCTCCATCCAGTTTGCCTGCAGCTGCATTGTGTGGCAGCTCCCCGTGTGGCCCCCATTAAGGTGACAGTACAGGTCAATGGCCACCCGCTTGAGATGGAGTTGGACACTGGCGCAGTGGTCTCCGTGATCGCCCAGAGGACATTCGACCGCATCAAGCAGGGTATACAGACCCTTACATTAACTGACACACAGGCCAGGTTGGCCACCTACATGGGGAAACCATTGGACATTGCAAGAACTACAATTACCCCTGTTGTTTATGGACGCCAGGACGCCAGTTTCCCACTTAACGTGGTGCCTGGCCATGGGCCCAGCCTGTTGGGTCGGGACTGGTTGCGCCATTTGCAGTTGCAATGGCAGCACATTCTCCAAACAGTTTCTGAAGGGTTGACTGAGGTGCTAGGACGATACCCAGATGTATTCCAGCCTGGTTTGGGGAAAATAAAAGGGGCCGTAGCCCGTATCCAAGTTGAACCAGGAGCCACGCCGCGCTATTTCCGGGCGCGCCCGGTGCCTTACGCCTTGCTCGAGAAGGTAGAAGGGGAGCTCACTCGTTTGGGTATTATCAGGCCCGTCCGTTTTGCTGACTGGGCAGCACCAATTGTGCCAGTAATGAAGCCAGATGCCACAGTTCGCTTGTGTGGCGACTATAAACTTACAGTGAATACGGCTTCCCGACTCAACCGATATCCAATGCCTCGCATAGAGGATCTCCACGCGAAGCTTGCAGGTGAAGTCTCGTTCACAAAATTAGATATGAGTCACGCCTACCTGCAGTTGGAGCTGGACCCTGCCTCCCGACCATATGTAATGATTAATAAACACCGGGGCCTGTATGAATATACGCGGTTGCCCTTTTGGAGTATCCTCTGCCTGCGCAATTTTTCAACGTGTTATGGAGGGCATTTTGAGAGGTTTACCACGTGTTGCTGTCTACTTAGATGACGTTTTGATTGCAGGGACGTCTGAGCAGGAACATTTGGAAAATCTGGAGGCTGTCCTTAGACGCCTTTCGGAGGCTGGAGTCCGTTTACGTCGCACAAAGTGCGTATTTCAGGCAAACTAAGTCTACCTAGGTTATCGGGTGGACTGCAAAGGTTTTCATCCCGTCGCAGAGAAGGTGCGTGCAATTCAACAGGCCCCCACCCCGACTGACACGTCGCATCTTCGTTCTTTTCTCGGTCTCGTAAACTATTACGGGAAGCTCCTCCCCAATCTGGCAACTACGCTGGCCCCGTTGCACCTTCCGCTAAAGAAAAATCACACCTGGGTTTGGGGTCAGCCGCAAGAAACCGCTTTCCGGCGGGTAAAGCAACAATTGCCATCGTCTGGGTTACTAACCCACTATGATCCTGGAAAGCCTTTGCTCGTCACATGTGATGCATCCCCGTATGCTATTGGGGCCGTCCTGTCCCACCAGATGGAGAACGGGACCGAGCGACCGATAGCTTTCGCCTCCCGCACATTGACTGCAGCGGAGAAGAAGTACGCGCAGATCGAGAAGGAACGCCTGGCAGTGGTTTTTGCGGTGAAACACTTCCACCAGTACGTGTACGGCCGCCATTTCACTCGTGACTGATCATAAGCCCCTGCTGGGACTTTTCAGAGAGGATAAGCCAAAACCGCCCATTGCTTCCGCACGGATCCAGCGCTGGGCTTTGTTGCTTGCTGCATACGAGTATTCTCTGGAGCACAAACCAGGTACGCAGATAGCAAATGCCGACGCACTGAGCCGATTGCCTTTATCGACCGGCCCCATGTCGACCCCCACGACCGGTGAGGTGGTTGCAACCTTAAATTTTATGGACACCTTGCCTGTCACGGCATCACAGATCCGTGAGTGGACCCAGACGGAGCCAGTCCTGTCAAAGGTTCGACACATAGTCCTGCATGGTGGGCAGCATAGACCGCTCCCAGGCGAGTTGCGGGCATTTTCCTCCAAGCTGTTAGAATTCAGCGTGGAAGACGGCATCCTCTTGTGAGGGGACGCGTGTGATTGTCCTGGAAACAGGCCAGGAGCTGATACTAAGAGACTTGCACAATGGGCATCCAGGCATGACCAAAATGAAAATGTTGGCCCGGAGTTATGTCTGGTGGCCAGGCCTCGACATTGAGAAGGTGGCCCAAAACTGCTCCATTTGCCAGGAGCATCAGAAGCTTCTGCCGGCCACGCCCCTACATCACTGGGAATGGCCTGGGCGCCTTGGGCACGCTTGCATGCAGATTTCGCATGCCCTTTTCAAGGATCCATGTTCCTTCTATTAATTGACGCCCAGTCCAAATGGCTGGAGGTGCATAAGATGCAGGGGACAACATCCTGCGCAACATTTGAAAAGATGCGTTTGTTTAGTACGCATGGCCTCCCCGAGGTCGTGCTGATCACGGATAACGGCACTCCATTCACGAGTGAGGAGTTTGCGAGGTTCACTAAGATGAACGGCATACGCCATATCCGCACTGCCCCTTACCACCCGGCTTCAAATGGGTTGGCGGAGCGTGCAGTGCAGACATTCAAAAGAGGCCTAAAGAAGCAGTCTTCCGGATCAATGGACATGAGACTGACTCGCTTTTTGTTTACGTATAGGACCCCCCCCCCCCCCCCATGCGGTGACTGGGGTAGCTCCCGCAGAACTCCTAATGGTCCGGAGACTTTGCACCCGCCTTAGCATGGTTTTCCCGGACATTGGCGCAAAAGTACGCCGCACACAAGAACGGCAGGGACACGGATTTTCTCGGCATCGGCTGATTCGGCAGTTTGCGCCCGGTGACCCAGTGTTCGTTTGGAATTTTGCTGGTGGTGCCCAGTGGGTTCCTGGTGTAATCTTTCGCCAAACGGGCCCTATATCTTACCAGGTGCAAGCCCAGGGTCGTCTCCAGTGCAAACATGTAGACCACGTTCGGTCCAGAAGACTATCCTCTCAAAAGATTCCTCGCCCCCGGAGCTAATTTTTACAGCCGCAGAGACCAGAGACAAGGGAAGGTAATCCTCACAATCTTCCACTGGTGCCTCACACTAAGCCTGCGCAGGTCGTTACAGAACCGAATGGAGATAGAGACGCTGACATGACGGAGGCAGCAGACTCTGACTCCGAGATGGAGACACCGGATGCATCAGAGGGGGACTCCTCGGGTCCACGGGCCGTGGATGTACAACCGTTGCGCTGTTCATCACGGAAGCCCCATCTCCAGCACGTGGCTGCGAGCTAGTCTGGTTCAGTCAGACAGCGTAACCACACTTCGGTTAGCAGAGAGTCGAACTCCTAGAGAACTGTACTACTGGTTCAATAAATCAGATTGAACTAACTTCAAGGTCTGGAGTATCTTTTGGTTAAAGCTGCATCCAGTTGCAGCCTGTGTTATCCTAGAGTACATAACACCTCACTTTCTGTTCTCCGTTAATTTAAATTTACTAGGCATCCACCTAACTCTGGACAGTGAATTCCACAGATTCACAATTCTTTGAGAGAAGTAATTGCTCGTCATCTGTTGTTTTTACTCTGCTACCTCATCCTAAAACTATGCACTCTCATTCTAGATTTCCGCACAAGATGCAGCATCTGCTCTGCATCTACTTTACCATGCCTTTTATCATCATGTATACCTCCAATTAGATCTCCTCTGATTCTTCGAAACGTGAGAGTATCGACCTAAATTGCTCTATCTCTCTTCATTAGACAAACCCCAGGGACTGGATTCTCTGCACCCCGACGCTGAAATCTGGTCTTGCACCGGTTCCTAGATTCTCTGGCCCCTGAAAAGCGGCGTACTCTAGGAGGATGCCGCGTATCCCCCACCTGTAGCCATTGCTTGAAGCCCGCCCCGCTATTCTCCACCCCTGACTGGACTGAAATCCCGACGGGACTGTGCCTTTATTGTGCGGGCGGTCCCGGGTGGGTGGGTGATCGAAGGTCCAGCTCCGTGGTCGGAGTCCGCCATGGAGCAGGGCGTGGCCACTGGAGGTTGCCGCCAAGCACATGCGAGGCCTCTGACCCGGATGTGCTGGTGACCCGGACATGCTGGGGGGCGTATCTGGATCTACGAGCTTCACGGAGGCTCCCTGCTAACTCCCTGCAGGGCTGTGAATCTGTGGCCTTTTGACGCCGGTTTTTCTGGCGTAAAGACCAGTTTTCACTATGGCGTGGGGACACTGTTCCTGAAACGGAGAATCCAGCCCCATGTTTTTGTAATCAATCTGGTGAACTGCCTCTGATACAGTTGCGTCCCTCCAAATAAGTAATAATCGTTTTATCACAAGTAGGCTTATATTAACACGGCAATGAAGTTACTGTGAAAAGCCCCTATATGCCACGTTCCGGCGCTTGTTCGGGTACACAGAGGGAGAATTCACTTAACATATCGGGAATTTTCACAGTAACTTCATTGCAGTGTTAATGTAAGCCTACTTGTGACAAAAGGTTATTTATTTATTTTATTTATGTCTTTCGGGACTTGTGGGAGGAAACCAGAGCACCCGGAGGAAACCCACGCAGACACTGGGAGAACATGTAGACTCCGCACAGACCGTGATCCAAGCTGGGAATTGAACCTGGGACCCTGGAGCTGTGAAGCTACAGTGCTACCCACTGTGCCCAAAACTGTACACAGTACAATGTCTTGCATACTTGCAGCAACACTTCCATACTTTTTTATACTCTCTTCCTTTAGCTACAATTTCCATTTGCCTTACTCATTACTGCATACTAGTTTTCTGTGATTCATGCACAAGGGCACTCATCCTTCTGCACTGAAGTTCATCTTGATTGGGACCACCTCATGCATCGTTGACCCAATTTCCCTTGACTCCTGATCACCCAACTTCCCTTTCTTGTCCCTCTGCAAACTGGCATTGCAAATAGTTCCCTTTTCTTTGGGTACGGTTCCCCACCCTTTCAAACAGCCATTGTCACCAAATGCTGTCTTCCCTACGCCTCAAAGAATATCTGCTATCGACCCCTCTTTACCAACTTCCATCCTGTCTTCATATGTCACCTCCCTACCTTTCCTGTAATCCAATGTTTGAATGTCTCTTTTGTGAGCTGTCTAGTCTTCTCACAGCACTGAAAAGACCCCAATTAAAATCACAAATATCCCATTTTAAAATAATTTTCAATTTAGCATGCCCAACCTACCCACCCTGCACATCTTTGGGTTGTGGAGGTGAGATCCACGCAGACACTGAGAGAACGTGCAAACTCCACATTGGCAGTGACCTGCAGCCAGGATGGAACCCAGTGCCGTGAGGAAACAGTGCTAACCACTGTCGTCCATCCTTGCAGCTTTGAAAAACGTGGCTCCCTTCTCTCTTCACACATGCAGTCAGACCTGCTGCGATTGTCCAGTATTCTGTTTTTGTTGTGCATTGTGCTTCCTTGTAATCTCGGCAGCATTTTATACCATCCTCCTCCAACATTCCTTCATTGTCCAGCTGAATGGGACTTCACATAAGCTATGTTTTTCTTTAATTTGCCAGAGTATCCATAGCTTGCGGTAAAGTTTCACGTAAAGATAGTGCACACCTCTACTCTGTACATCGCTCTTTACTGTTCTGCTCTGACCTCCTGCTCAAAAGATGGTGTGTTCAAGTACCACTTTTCGTGCACGAATCTCTGAATGACATGCTCTGCCCTATCAGAGGTGCTGTCTTTCAGCTGCGATGTTAGATTGAGGCCTTGGCTCTTGCATGATGCAAGAGATCCCATGGTATTGTTTTGAAGGAGCATAGAAGTCTCCTGGTCTATAGATCCCTCTGCTAGCATCACTAAAATTGATTATCTGGTCACATCACATTGTGGTTGTGAAACCTTCCTGATAGCATTTTGGCAGCTGCATTTCCTGTAAAAATTGTTTCATTAAAGTGCTTTGGGAACTCTGTGGAGGTCCTGAAAGATGGTATATGAAAATAAATATTTTTCTACACCGTTTCTCTGACACACAGCTTGTTTGACTGGATCGGTCCTGGATGAGCTGTGGTTTCTTTCAGTTAAACTGTAAACAGCCCTCACCGCTAATTCCAACCGTTGACACCACTTCCCCCTCTTTGTTCACTGTGTTAGGGTGTGATTCAAACCAAATATCCTGTTTGATTCTGAACTTCTGATATCCTCTCCATCACAAAGATCACCTCCTTGCATCTCCCAACTCTGCCTTCTGTCAGCCCTTCTGCTGAAACCCTCACCCCTTATCCATGTCGTTCTCGCTTTCATAAGAACATAAGAACTAGGAGCAGGAGTAGGCCATCTGGCCCCTCGAGCCTGCTCCACCATTCAATGAGATCATGGCTGATCTTTTGTGGACTCCGCTCCACTTTCCGGCCCAAACACCATAACCCTTAATCCCTTTATTCTTCAAAAAACTATCTATCTTTATCTTAAAAACATTTAATGAAGGAGCCTCAACTGCTTCACTGGGCAAGGAATTCCATAGATTCACAACCCTTTGGGTGCAGCAGTTCCTCCTAAACTCAGTCCTAAATCTGCTTCCCCTTATTTTGAGGCTATGCCCCCTAGTTCTGCTTTCACCCGCCAGTGGAAACAACCTGCCCGTGTGAATTAGTTTCCCTTCAGTCCGGATGAAATTATCAATCGAACACCAAGTTACTTCAACAAACATGCGTTTATTCACGGCCAGGACTTCACCACTGTACTTCAGAGAGTCTACAGTAGCAAGCCAAAATTAATACAGCAGATAGTTACTTGTATATGATTAAATGACAATGTTTCCTTCCTAAGGACAGCCCCCTTAGAGGAGGCCTGAGAATTACAGCATTCTTTTGCTCTCAGCTAAAATATAGTTATCTGTAGAATTAGAAACTATTCCCAAGGCCGTGTCGTGTCACTGCAAACTGTCTAGCGAAAAGCATAAGCGATTACAAAAAGCCTTGACATTCCATTAGACTAAAAGCTCTGTTGCCATTTCATTTTCCCATCGAGCTCTATTCTAGCTTTAGACTAAAAGCTCTGTTTGACATTCCATTTTCCCATCGAGCTCTATTATAGCTTGAGCCATATTTTCATTGCCCGCATCTATCCTATCTATTCCCTTCATAATTTTGTATGTTTCTATAAGATCCCCCCCCCCCCCTCATCCTTCTAAATTCCAACGAGTACAGTCCCAGTCTACTCAACCTCTCCTCGTAATCCAACCCCTTCAGCTCTGGGATTAACCTAGTGAATCTCCTCTGCACACCCTCCAGTGCCAGTACGTCCTTTCTCAAGTAAGGAGACCAAAACTAAACGCAATACTCCAGGTGTGGCCTCACTAACACCTTATACAATTGCAGCATAACCTCCCTAGTCTTAAACTCCATCCCTCTAGCAATGAAGGACAACATTCCATTTGCCGCCTTAATCACATGTTGCACCTATAAACCAACTTTTTGCGACTCATGCACTAGCACTTCCAGGTCTCTCTGCACAGCCGCATGTTTTAATATTTGATCATTTAAATAATAATCCTTTTTGCTGTTATTCCTACCAAAAATGGATAACCTCACATTTGTCAACATTGTATTCCATCTGCCAGACCCTAGCCCATTCACTTAGCCTATCCAAATCCCTCTGCAGACGTCCAGTATCCTCTGCACTTTTTGCTTTCCCACTTATCTTAGTGTCGTCTGCAAACTTGGACACGTTGCCCTTGGTCCCCAACTCCAAATCATCTATGTAAATTGTGAACAGTTGTGGGCCCAACACTGATCCCTGAGGGACACCACTAGCTACTGATTGCCAACCAGAGAAACACCCATTAATCCCCACTCTTTGCTTTCTATTAATTAACCAATCCTCTATCCATGCTACTACTTTCCCCTTAATGCCATGCATCTTTATCTTATGCAGCAACCTTTTGTGTGGCACCTTGTCAAAGGCTTTCTGGAAATCCAGATATACCACATCCATTGGCTCCCCGTTATCTACCGCACTGGTAATGTCCTCAAAATTCCACTAAATTAGTTAGGCACGACCTGCCCTTTATGAACCCATGCTGCGTCTGCCCAATGGGACCATTTCCATCCAGATGCCTCGCTATTTCTTCCTTGATAGATTCCAGCATCTTCCCTACTACCGAAGTTATGCTCACTGGCCTATACTTACCCGCTTTCTGCCTACGTCCTTTTTTAAACAGTGGTGTCACGTTTACCAATTTCCAATCCGCCGGGACCACCCCAGAGTCTTGTGAATTTTGGTAAATTATCACTAGTGCATTTGCAATTTCCCTAGCCATCTCTTTTAGCACTCTGGGATGCATTCCATCAGGGCCAGGAGACTTGTCTACCTTTAGCCCCATTAGCTTGCCCATACTGCCTCCTTGGTGATAACAATCCTCTCAAAGTCCTCACCTGTCATAGCCTCATTTCCATCAGTCACTGGCATGTTATTTGTGTCTTCCACTGTGAAGACCGACCCAAAAAACCTGTTCAGTTCCTCAGCCATTTCCTCATCTCCCATTATTAAATCTCCCTTCTCATCCTCTAAAGAACCAATATTTACCTTAGCCACTCTTTTTTGTTTTATATATTTGTAGAAACTTTTACTGTCTGTTTTTATATTCTGAGCAAGTTTACTCTCATAATCTACCTTACTCTTCTTTATAGCTTTTTTAGTAGCTTTCTGTTGCCTCCTAAAGATTTCCCAGTCCTCTAGTCTCCCACTAATCTTTGCTCCTTTGTATGCTTTTTCCTTCAATTTGATACTCTCCCTTATTTCCTTAGATATCCACTGTCGATTTTCCCTCTTTCTACCATCCTTTTTGTTGGTATAAACCTTTGCTGAACACTGAAAAATCGCTTGGAAGGTTCTCCACTGTTCTTCAACTGTTTCACGATAAAGTCTTTGCTCCCAGTCTACCTTAGCTAGTTCTTCTCTCATCCCATTGTAATCTCCTTTGTTTAAGCGCAAAACACTAGTGCTTGATTTTACTTTCTCGCCTTCCACCATATTGTGATCGCTCCTTCCGAGAGGATCCCTATAGACAAAATCCCTTTCAGACATTATCACTTGGCTGGCCTCCCATCATCTATCCCACAGGAATTCAGCCTTTCTAAAATTTTTCTTCCTGCCATTTGCCGTGTATTCATTGACTTACATTGGCTCTTGTGCCACCTTCACCTCAAATTAAGATTCTCGCCCTTCAATTTAAATCCCTTACGGGTTCACCCTTCCGTATCTGTTACCCCTCTAGCTCTACAATGCACCCAAGACCTCTTTCATTCAACTTTGCCCTCTTGTACAACTCCATTCCCTGTGCCTTAAGCTGCCAAGACCCGATGCAATGGAATTCCATCCCTAGACAGCTTCACCTCTTAGCACCTTCCTTATCGGCCAGCTCTGTTTTGGAAGCTGGTGAGTGTGCTGGTTCCTCTATGGAGTGCAGTTGGAGTCAGGTTTGTGGTACCACAAGCAGCTCAGCTGTAAAAGGGCGGAGGAAGAAGGGAAGAGCAATAGTGATAGGGAATTTGTTAAGGGAACAGACGGGCATTTTTGTGGACATGACTTCAGGTGGTATGTTGCCTCCCCGGTAACAGGGTCAAGAATGTCAGCAGCTGCAGGATATTCTTCTGAGGGAGGGTGAACAGTCAGGGGTCATGGTCCACATTGGTACCAATGATTTAGGTAGCAAAGGGAATGAGGTCCTGTAATCAGAATATAGGGAGTCAGGTAGAAATAACAGTAAGGACTCCACGGTAGTAATTTCTGGAGTATTCCCAGTGCCACATGAAAGTAAGTACAGAAATAGGAGGATAAGGCTGTGTTGCTGGAATGATAGTACAAGCGGGAGGGTTTTAAATTCCAGGGACACTGGGACTTCTCTGGGGAAGATGGCACCTGTACAAGCCGGGTGGGTTGCACCTGAACAGAGCTGGGATTGAGTTCGTTGCTAGTCCTCGCTAAATTCTGGGAGAGTACCAGAAGTTTGGAAAACATCCAATGTGACTCCCTTGTTCAAAAAGGGAGAAAGGCAGAAGGCAAGGATATATTGGCCAGTTATTTTAACACCTATTATTGGCAAGACACTGGAGTCAATAATCAAATGGGAAATAGCTAATCATTTAGGAAATATATGTTAATATAGGGAATATAATAGAACATAGAATTTACAATGCAGATGGAGGCCATTTGACCCATCGAGTCTACACCGGCCCATGGAAAGATCACCCCACCTTTAAGCCTACACCTCCACCCTATCTCTGGAACCCAGTGACCCCATCTAACCTTTATGGACACTAAGGGCAATTTAGCAAGGCTAATCCACCTAACCTGCACATCTTTGGACTGTGGGAGGAAACCGGAGCATCTGGAGGAAACCCACGCAGACACTGGGAGAGTGTGCAGACTCCGCACAGTGATCCAAACTGGGAATCAACCTGCGACCCTGAAGCTGTGAAGCAACTGTGCTAACCACTGTGCTACCATGCCACCCAAGATATTAATGAAACCGCTATTAACTACAATTGATGACATTGGTTACCAGTACTGATTAATTAATTAATTGAATTTAAATTCCACCATCTGCCATGGCAGGATTTTAACCTGTGTCCTGAGAGTCTGGATTGCTAACCCAGCGACATTACCAGGAGGCCATCATCTTCTCCAAAATTGAAGTAACAGATGACCATAGGCTGCTTGACCCTTTTGAAGGGGAGAGCTGACTGGTGGTGATTTAACCTGAGGATCACCACACCTCAGGCAAGGTTGAGAAGGTGGAGCCTTCATGGATTGGATTGGATTTGTTTATTGTCACGTGTACCGAGGTACAGTGAAAAGTATTTTTCTGCGAGCAGCTCAACAGATCATTAAGTACATGGGAAGAAAAGGGAATAAAAGAAAATACATAATAGGGCAACACAGGTATACATTGTAACTACATAAGCACCGGCATCGGATGAAGCATACGGGGTTTAGTGTTAATGAGGTCAGTCCATAAGAGGGTCATTTAGGAGTCTGGTGACAGCGGAGAAGAAGCGTTTTTTGAGTCTGTTCATGCATGTTCTCAGACTTCTGTATCTCCTGCCTGATGGAATAAGTTGGAAGAGTGAATAAGCCGTGTGGGAGGGGTCTTTGATGCTTCCCGCGTTCCCCAGTTAGCGGGAGATGTAGATGGAGTCAATGGATGGGAGGCAGGTTCGTATGATGGACTGGGCGGTGTTCACGGCTCTCTGAAGTTTCTTGCGGTCCTGGGCTGGCTGTGATGCAGCCAGATAGGATGCTTTCTATGGTGCATCTGTAAATGTTGGTAAGAATTCATGTGGACATGCCGTGTTTCCTGAGGAAGTATAGGCGCTGTTGTGCTTTCTTGGTGGTAGTGTCGACGTGGGTGGACCAGGACCGATATTTGGAGATGTGCACCCCAAGGAATTTGAAACTGCTAACCATCTCCACCTCTGCCCCGTTGATGCTGACAGGGGTGTGTACAGTACTTTGCTTCCTGAAGTCAATGACCAGCTCCTTAGTTTTGCTGACATTGAGGGAGAGATTGTTGTCGCTGCATCACTCCACTAGGTTCTCTATCTCCCTCCTTTATTCTGACTCGTTGTTATTCGGGATCCGGCCCACTACGTTGTATTGTCAGCAAACTTGTAGATGGAGTTGGAACCAAATTTTGCCACATAGGTCAGTAAGATAGGACACGACCAATTCACATTCAAGACCCACACACACAGAGGTGACACTACTACAGGAGGGCATTACACCAACTGATGCTTTCCCTCTTTCCAGTGGAGACACTCAGTGAGTACAGACACAGTGAGTACAGACACCGGGTTGATTGAATATCACACCCACCACGTGGATTGTAGCAGACTGGTTCATCAGTCTGAGTAGCTATAGTAGGATTAACAGTAGAGTCGAATCCAAGTAGGAGAATCGTTAACAGTTTAATAAATGTGTTAAAGCTATCTCCAAGTCTGAACCTTCCTTTGTCAGAGTGCACATGAAGGAAGCAGCTTATGCATAACAAAACAACATGATTTTAAAGATACGTTCTGTTTGAAAAATGTGCTCTAATTCTGAGGATGTAACTGGGAGAGTAGCTAGAGGGAAACCTGTAGGTGTGTATTTAGATTTACAAAAGGCATTTGACAAGGTGCTGCATAAGAGGCTGGTGCATAAAGGTCCATGGAGTATGAAGAAGTGTTTTAACATGGATTGAAAACTGTCTGTCACATACAGAGTTGGAATAAATGGGTCTATTTCAGAGTGGAAAGATGTAATTAGTGGAGTACTGCAATGATCAGTACTTGGCCTGCAATTGTTCATGACCTGGAGGAAGGAACTTGATGTAAGGTTTTCAAATTTGCTGATGATACAAAAATAGGTGAAAAAGCATGTTGTAATGAGGATATTGTGATTCTGCAAGGGGATATTGATAAATTGGATGATTGGGTGAAAACCTGGCAAATGGAGTTTATCGTGAGGTCATGCAGTTTGGAGGAGGAATCAAAGGGCAGATTATTATCTAAATGGAGAGAGATTGCAGGTGAGTGAAGTTGTGGTGAACCACTTATTGTTGTTCCACTGTTGCTTACAGCGCTGTATATATTCTCTGTTACTGTTTGTTCAATAATACACAGCGGGGCAAGATCAAGAATGACAAAATTCTGAGGTGGGGAATCAAACTCTCCACTGACAATTACGACATCTTGTATCGTTCTGGGAAGCTCAATGAGCCCCCAGATGCGCTGTCCTGCGGTACATGTGCCAGCGCACAAGTAGACCGACTGCGGGCCCTCCACAATGATCTCTGACACCCGTTTTGTTTTTTTTTTCATTTTGTCAAGGCCCACAACCTGCCTTACTCCATCGAGGAGATCAGGACCATGACCAGAGACTGCCAGGTCTGCGCGGAGTGCAAACCACACTTCCTATCGGCCAGACAGAGCGCACCTGGTGAAGGCTTCCCGCCCCTTTTGAGTGCCTTAGCATCGACTTCAAAGGGTCCCTCCCCTCCACCGACTGTTGCGTGTACTTCCTCAACATCGTTGATGAGTACTCGTTTTCCCTTCGCTATCCCATGCCCTGACATGACCTCGGCCACTGTCATCAAGGCCCTGCACAGCCTCCCTTCACCTTGTTCAGTTTCCCCACCTACATCCACAGTGATCGGGGCTCCTCGTTCATGAGTGATGAGCTGCGTCAGTTCCTGCTCAGCAAGGGCATCGCCTCAAGCAGGACTACCAGCTACAACCCTCCGGGAAATGGACATGTGGAGAGGGAGAACGTGACGGTCTGGAAGACCGTTCTCCTGGTCCTCCGGTCTAAAAGTCTCCCAGTCTCCAGCTGGCAGGAGGTCCTTCCCGATGCGCTCCACTCTATCCGGTCACTTCTGTGTACTGCCACCAACGAGACTCCTCACGAGCGTATGTTTGTCTTCCCCAGGAAGTCCACCTCCGGGGTCTCGCTCCCGCCCTGGCTGACAGCCACAGGGCCTGTCCTCCTCTGGAAGCAAGTGAGGAACCACAAAACCGATCCCCTGGTCGAGCGGGTTATGCTTCTCCACGCCAACCCACAATATGCCTACATGGCACATCAGGACAGGCGGCAGTACACCGTCTCCCTCCGGGACCTGGCACCCGCTGGTTCCCCACCCGACCCTCCACCGTCTACCTCCATTACCCCCGCGCCTACACCGTCTCCCTCTCTGTCGACGCTTCCGGAAGAAGAAGAGGACGACACGCTCCCGGAGTCGCAGGTCTCGACACCAGTGCCCACACCACAGCCGGGACTGAGGAGATAACAGCGGATGGTTAAAGCTCCTGATAGACTTAATCTATAAGTTTGCTTCACCCCTGATGGACTTTTTTTTTTAAAAACAGGGGGTGAGTGTGGTGAACCACTGTTATTGTTGTTCCACTGTTACTTACTGCACTATATTATATGCTCTGTTACTGTTTGTTCCATTGTTACTCACTGTATTATATATTGTTCTTCCGTGGCTCCACCCCACTGGGTGTTGTATACCGTTGACTGATCTGCAGCCCTGTCAACCAGTCTGGGTTCGGCAGCAGACAGGTTATATCTTAGAGTATTAAAACCATTACTTTGTTTTCTACAACTTGCCTCATGTGTAATTGATGGTGCATCAGAAGTTCAGCGGGATCTAGACCCTCGAACCTGCAAGTACCTAAATCCTTCTCCCTGCACCAACCCATACTTCTCTCCAAGCTTGCAAATCATCCCTCAAGAAACGGATCCTTCATTTCCTTACTCCCCATCTGGAAACTTTGCATCCATCCTTCCCGCCTTGAACCCCCTAATCGGCATCTGGCCCCCAGAAAAATGCTTTCGAAACTGCCTCCAGATCTTCACCACCCAACTCTTCGAATTCTTGCCCAGGGGGGTGCCATCGGGAATGCCCTCAACCTCGACCCCCATGAGCCCTCCTCCACGTTAACCCATCGGTACTTTCCTCCCCAACCCAGCCACGCACCTTCTCAGCATTTGCCGTCCAGTGATAGTGCAGTAGGTTTGGGGGCCTAGCCCTCCCACCCGCCTGCAGCCCTCTCTGCAAGACCTCTCTCCTAAACCTGGAGACCCCCCCCTAAATAAACGTGGCGACCAATATGTCCACCTCATTGAAGAAAAATGTCAGTAGAAAGACTGGCAAGCACTGAAATAGGAACAGAAATCGCTATCTCATTCATTTTAACTGCCTGCACATGGCCCGCCAACAGAGGGAGGTTGTCTAAATCGGCCTTCACCCTTCCCACCAAACTAGTAAAATTATACTTTGGAGCCTACCCCAATCCCGTGCTGCCTGCATCCCCAAATACCTAAAGTGGGTTGCATCCCAACAAAATGGCAGCTCCCGTTCCCACTCCCGGCTGGAAAACCATAAAATACTCGCTCTTGCCTAGGTTCAGTTTATACCCTGAGAACGACCAAAATCTTTGGAGCAGCCCTATTATATTCCCCACCGACGTGCTCGACTCTGAGATGTACAGTAGCAGATTGTCAGCATTTAAGGATATCTTATGCTCCAACACCCCCTCACTATTCCCTTCCATAACCCCGAGCTCCTCGGAGTGATGGCCAAAAGGTTCTATAGCCAATGCAACCAACAGGAGGACCATAAGACACCCCTCTCTCGTACCTCGGTGCAGAGCAAAGTACCCAAATTCATATTCGTGCGAACACTCTCCATTGGCTCCTTGTACAACAGCCGTACCCACGCCACGAACCTCGGCCCGATTCCAAATCTTTCGAAGACTGCCATCAAATAACTCCACTCTACCCGATCAAACGCCTTCTCTGCATCCAGTGCCACCACCATCTCCATCTCCTTTTCCCTCCGCCAGCAACATGATCACATTTAACAACCTTCTCACATTCGATGTTTACTTGAATAGAAAAGAATTGTACAGGATAAAGGTAGGGGAATGGCACTAATTCATGATGCTCCTTTGCAGAGCCAATGCAGACATGATGGGCCGAAATGGCCTCCTGCAGTGTAATAATTCTGTGAACAAACTTGTCTGAGTGACCTGTACTATTCAACAAAGAGCAAGGGGATGCTCTGGCTGATATTTATCCCTCAACCAAGTCAACTGATTTATCTGGTTGATTATCTTGTTGCAGTTTATGCAATCTGGCTAAACACTGATTGGCTGCTGTCGTTTCCTGCATTCAACAGTGACGACACGTCAAAAAGCACTTCATTCAATGTACTATGCTTTGCAATATTCTGAGGTCCCACAGATTCCTCCTTTTCCTATTTGTCTAATTCTGGTAGGAAATCATGGATTTTGTTGTGGTTGTTAGCAATTTCTTGCATTGCACGAGTGCTGGGAAATATCAAGTATTGTCCGACTAGTACGCTGCCATACTTTACCATTCAAACTAAAGAAAAAGACAGATTAAAAGAACATCAATGAAATATTGAATCTACAAAAATTATGAGGCATATATCCAAAGCTACAGTTCCTTTCTTAAAAAAAGTTATTGCAAGGAACGGAAGTTGACCAGTGAATGTGGAGTTGGTTCGTACTTGAGTTTTATTTTAAAATATTGCTCAATTCTTTGTGTAAGTTTCCTCGTAAGATTATGTCGCTAACAGAATACTAATTGTTAACATCTAACTGGAGCTTGTCTTTTTAGTATAGTAAAGTGAGAAAACGTCGAAATAGCACAGTGTAGAAAGATGCCAAGATAGTGGGAACATAGGAAAATTGTCAAAATTATAAAGCATCTACTCCCAGCAAAAAGACCAGGATGTTGAGACTGTTAGTGGGAATTACTTGTACATATGAAAACACAGGATTGGAATGTCAGGGCTCCCCCAGGAGATAATACTTGGAGCCTTGAGGTAAGAGACAGTTGAACAAAGATGGATATGAACAGCTCAAGTAATGGTGTGATGCTCAAATGGCAGATACCTGGAAATTATTCTCAGGGCTGAAGATGATTGAGGGGGGTAAATAGATTAAAGCTGGGGTAAAGATTAAAGGAGCGCTTCCCCATCAGATTTTCCCAGTGGAGAAATCTACAAGACCAGGTGAGAACAAACCAGACGAGGAGCAGGGTGGGGAGAGAGAGAGACACACCAGGTGAGCCCAAAGACATTTTTCTGCAAAAAGTAACCTCGTGACAGAACCTTTTGCTAGTCTGTACCCATAACAATTAGGGGTTCATAACCCCTGAAAGTGAACAGTGATGACTGCAGCAGGATTTAACCCGTTGTCAAGAGAGAAAGAAAGGAAATAGTTTCCGAGTCTGACCAACAAGTGCCTTGGTAGGGTCAGGTTCCCCTTTGGAAATGCGGAAACATTTACAGACAAAGATCAAAGACACTTGATAAAAATCAATAAAGAATGTGCGAGAATAGATAAATTTGTCCTAAAATGTTAAAACGGGTCTTTGAGTAGAAATTAAACAAACTTCCTAATAATGAGATACATAAAACAACGGAACTATAATGCCGCTGGTTCAAAAACCTGGAACCTCCTTCCTAACACAGCGGTTCGCGAAGGCAGAGCGTCACAACCTTCTCGAGGGCAATTAGGGTTTAGGGAATGGGTAATCAATGAGCAATGCCCACATTCCATGAATGGAGGATAAAAAAAGAACTGATGGGTGGGTGACTGTAGACAACTCGGCAGTACTTGAAGATCAAGAAGGCAAAAAAACCTTCTGGTTTAAGGCACTCATCTTTGTACTCGGAGATGATGGGATTATTAATCAGAATGCTAAAGGGATAAGAGTGATTTGAATTTGTGGATCCTAGAACCTGCCAACCAGAGAAATAAGTGATTGAATGACTGAACCACAGCAATTTTGAGATGAGGAGCCGTGTAACCAACGCATGACTGCTCCGTTGCAGCAGCATAACTCTCCTGAATGCTGGCACAGCTGTGAGTTGACATTCACAAAGCTAAAAGACAGTTAAAGCAGCAGAGAAGGTGTTTGGAAAGAGACTTGACAGAGAAGTGATGAACAAACATCAATGAGAAGAGGATCATCCTCTGTGCTGTCCACAAATTGATGAGTTGCAGGGAAGATGGGGGTGACACAGGCAATTGAGCCTGCAATAATGGTGGAAACTTTGGTTGAGTCAGACTGGGAAAGGGTGAGGTATGTCACAGGGGAGAGAGGGGCAATTAACCTTCAATAGTGACAGCCCATTGCAGTGACTGTGATTGGGGAAATGGGAAGGCAAGGGCCACAACAGGGCGATTATCACAACAGCATCTTCTATAACAGCAGCAGAAGAACCCTCGATGAACTGAGCATTTTTTGGAATGGAAATTTTGAAGTCTGCAAGAGGAAAATGTACTGGATGTGTGTAATAATGTAATAAATTGTACTATACAGAAAAAGGGGAACTAGTCTTTTTTTTTAATAAATATTTTATTGAAAATTTTTGGTCAACCAACACAGTACATTGTGCATCCTTTACACAATATTATAACAGCACAAATAACAATGACCTATTTTATATAAACAAAAAACAAAAAATGAATAAATATTAAATAACAAAAATGAAAACTAGCCCTAATTGGCAACTGCCTTGTCACAAGTTACACCCCCCCGCCCCCCCAAATCCTGGGCCGCTGCTGCTGCCTTCTTTTTCCCCTTCCATCTATCTATCCGCAAGGTATTCGACGAACGGTTGCCACCGCCTGGTGAACCCTTAAACCGACCCCCTTAGGACTAACTTAATCCGCTCTAGCTTTATAAACCCCGCCATGTCATTTATCCAGGTCTCCACCCCCGGGGGCTTGGCTTCTTTCCACATTAGCAATATCCTGCGCCGGGCTACTAGGGACGCAAAGGCCAAAACATCGGCCTCTCTCGCCTCCTGCACTCCCGGCTCTTGTGCAACCCCAAATATAGCCAACCCCCAGCTTGGTTCGACCCGGACCCCCACTACTTTTGAAAGCACCTTTGTCACCCCCATCCAAAACCCCCGTAGTGTTGGGCATGACCAAAACATATGGGTATGATTCGCTGGGCTTCTCGAGCACCTCGCACACCTATCCTCCACCCCAAAAAATTTACTGAGCCGCGCTCCAGTCATATGCGCCCTGTGTAATACCTTAAACTGAATCAGGCTTAGCCTGGCACACGAGGACGACGAGTTTACCCTACTTAGGGCATCCGCCCACAGCCCCTCCTCGATCTCCTCCCCCAGCTCTTCTTCCCATTTCCCTTTTAGTTCATCAACCATAGTCTCCCCTTCGTCCCTCATTTCCCTATATATATCTGACACCTTACCATCCCCCACCCATGTCTTTGAGATCACTCTGTCCTGCACCTCTTGTGTCGGGAGCTGCGGAAATTCCCTCACCTGTTGCCTCGCAAAAGCCCTCAGTTGCATATACCTGAATGCATTCCCTTGGGGCAACCCATATTTCTCGGTCAGCGCTCCCAGACTCGCGAACTTCCCATCCACAAATAGATCTTTCAGTTGCGTTATTCCTGCTCTTTGCCACATTCCATATCCCCCATCCATTCCCCCCGGGGCAAACCTATGGTTGTTTCTTATCGGGGACCCCCCCAAGGCTCCAGTCTTTCCCCTATGCCGTCTCCACTGTCCCCAAATCTTCAGTGTAGCTACCACCACCGGGCTCGTGGTGTAGTTCCTCGGTGAGAACGGCAATGGGGCTGTCACCATAGCCTGCAGGCTAGTCCCCCTACAGGACGCCCTCTCTAATCTCTTCCACGCCGCTCCCTCCTCCTCTCCCATCCACTTACTCACCATTGAAATATTAGCGGCCCAATAGTACTCACTTAGGCTCGGTAGTGCCAGCCCCCCCCTATCCCTGCTACGCTGTAAGAATCCCTTCCTCACTCGGGGTCTTCCCGGCCCAAACAAAACCCATGATGCTCTTTTCAATCCTTTTAAAAAAAAAAAAAAAAAAAAAAGCCTTCGTGATCACCACCGGGAGGCACTGAAACACAAAGAGGAATCTCGGGAGGACCACCATCTTAACCGCCTGCACCCTCCCTGCCATTGACAGGGCTACCATATCACATCTCTTGAAATCTTTCTCCATCTGTTCCACCAACCGCGTTAAATTTAACCTGTGCAATGTGCCCCAATTCTTAGCTATCTGGATCCCCAGGTAACGAAAGTCTCTTGTTACCTTCCTCAACGGTAGGTCCTCTATTTCTCTACTCTGCTCCCCTGGATGCACCACAAACAACTCACTCTTCCCCATGTTCAATTTATACCCTGAAAAATCCCCAAACTCCCCAAGTATCCGCATTATTTCTGGCATCCCCTCCGCCGGATCCGCCACATATAGTAGCAAATCGTCCGCATACAAAGATACCCGGTGTTCTTCTCCTCCCCTAAGTACTCCCCTCCACTTCTTGGAACCCCTCAGCGCTATCGCCAGGGGCTCAATCGCCAGTGCAAACAATAACGGGGACAGAGGGCATCCCTGCCTTGTCCCTCTATGGAGCCGAAAATATGCCGATCCCCGTCCATTCGTGACCACACTCGCCACTGGGGCCCTATACAATAGCTGCACCCATCTAACATACCCCTCTCCAAAACCAAATCTCCTCAACACCTCCCACAAATAGTCCCATTCCACTCTATCAAATGCTTTCTCGGCATCCATCGCCACTACTATCTCTGTTTCACCCTCTGGTGGGGCCATCATCATTACCCCTAACAGCCTCCGTATATTCGTGTTCAGCTGTCTCCCCTTCACAAACCCAGTTTGGTCCTCGTGAACCACCCCCGGGACACATTCCTCTATTCTCATTGCCATTACCTTGGCCAGGACCTTGGCATCCACATTTAGGAGGGAAATTGGTCTGTCGGACCCGCATTGTAGCGGGTCCTTTTCCTTCTTTAAGAGAAGCGATATCGTTGCTTCAGACATAGTCGGGGGCAGTTGTCCCCTTTCCTTTGCCTCGTTAAAGGTCCTCGTCAGTACCGGGGCGAGCAAGTCCAAATATTTTCTATAGAATTCGACTGGGAATCCGTCCGGTCCCGGGGCCTTTCCCGTCTGCATGCTCCTAATTCCTTTCACCACTTCTTCTACCTCGATCTGTGCTCCCAGTCCCACCCTTTCCTGCTCTTTCACCTTGGGAATTTCCAGCCGATCCAAAAAGTCCATCATTCTCTCCCTCCCATCCGGGGGTTGAGCTTCATATAATTTTTTATAAAATGTCTTGAACACTTCATTCACTCTCTCCGCTCCCCGCTCCATCTCTCCTTCCTCGTCCCTCACTCCCCCTATTTCCCTCGCTGCTCCCCTTTTCCTCAATTGGTGTGCCAGCATCCTGCTCGCCTTCTCCCCATATTCATACTGTACACCCTGTGCCTTCCTCCATTGTGCCTCTGCAGTGCCTGTAGTCAGCAAGTCAAATTCCACATGCAGCCTTTGCCTTTCCCTGTACAATCCCTCCTCTGGTGCTTCCGCATATTGTCTGTCCACCCTCAAGAGTTCTTGCAGCAACCGCTCCCGTTCCTTACTCTCCTGCTTCCCTTTATGTGCCCTTATTGATATCAGCTCCCCCCTAACCACCGCCTTCAACGCCTCCCAGACCACTCCCACCTGGACCTCCCCATTGTCATTGAGTTCCAAGTACTTTTCAATACATCCCCTCACCCTTAGACACACCCCCTCATCCGCCATTAGTCCCATGTCCATTCTCCAGGGTGGGCGCCCTCCTGTTTCCTCCCCTATCTCCAAGTCCACCCAGTGTGGGGCGTGATCCGAAATGGCTATAGCCGTATACTCCGTTCCCCTCACCTTCGGGATCAATGCCCTACCCAGCACAAAAAAGTCTATGCGCGAATAGACTTTGTGGACATAGGAGAAAAACGAGAACTCCTTACTCCTCGGTCTACTGAATCTCCACGGGTCCACACCTCCCATCTGCTCCATAAAATCTTTAAGCACCTTGGCTGCTGCCGGCCTCCTTCCAGTCCTGGACTTCGACCTATCCAGCCCTGGTTCCAACACCGTGTTAAAGTCTCCCCCCATTATCAGCTTTCCCGTCTCTAGGTCCGGAATGCGTCCTAGCATCCGCCTCATAAAATTGGCATCATCCCAGTTCGGGGCATATACGTTTACCAAAACCACCGTCTCTCCCTGTAGTTTGCCACTCACCATCACGTATCTGCCCCCGTTATCCGCCACTATAGTCTTTGCCTCGAACATTACCCGCTTCCCCACTAATATAGCCACCCCCCTGTTTTTCGCATCTAGCCCCGAATGGAACACCTGCCCCACCCATCCTTTGCGCAGCCTAACCTGGTCTATCAGTTTCAGGTGCGTTTCCTGTAACATAACCACATCTGCTTTAAGTTTCTTAAGGTGTGCGAGTACCCGTGCCCTCTTTATCGGCCCGTTCAGCCCTCTCACGATCCACGTCATCAGCCGAGTTGGGGGGCTTCCCACCCCCCCCCCCCTCCCCCCCCCTCCCCCCCCCCCCCCCCCCCCCCCCCCCCCCTTGCCGATTAACCATCATCTTTTTCCAGCTTCTCACCCAGTTCCCACGCAGCTGTATCTCCCCCAGGCGGTGCCCCCCCGCCCATCCTCTCCCGTACCCGCTCCCCCCTTTCCCCAGCAGCAGCAACCCAGTAATTCCCCCCTCCCACCCCCCCCCCGCTAGACCCCCCGCTAGCGTAATTACTCCCCCCATGTTGCTCCCAGAAGTCAGCAAACTCTGGCTGACCTCGGCTTCCCCCCGTGAGCACGGCTCGCACCGTGCGACGCCCCCTCCTTCCTGCTTCTCTATTCCCGCCATGATTATCATAGCGCGGGAGCCAAGCCCGCGCTTCTCCCTTGGCCCCGCCCCCCCATGGCCAACATCCCATCTCCTCTCCCTCCCCACCTCCCCCCATCACCCCCTGTGGGAGAGAGAAAAGTTACCACACCGCAGGATTAGAACATAAAACCCCTCTTCGCCCCCCACATTCGCCCCACCACTTTGTCCAAACGTTCTTTTTAATAATCCACTCATTCCAGTTTTTCTTCCACAATAAAAGTCCACGCTTCATCCGCCGTCTCAAAGTAGTGGTGCCTCCCTTGATATGTGACCCACAGTCTTGCCGGTTGCAGCATTCCAAATTTTATCTTTTTATGAAGCACCGCCTTGGCCCGATTAAAGCTCGCCCTCCTTCTCGCCACCTCCGCACTCCAGTCTTGATAAACGCGGATCACCGCGTTCTCCCATTTACTGCTCCGAGTTTTCTTCGCCCATCTAAGGACCATTTCTCTATCCTTAAAACGGAGGAATCTCACCACTATGGCTCTGGGAGTTTCTCCTGCTCTCGGTCCTCGCGCCATAACTCGGTATGCTCCCTCCACCTCCAACGGACCCGCCGGGGCCTCCGCTCCCATTAACGAGTGCAGCATCGTGCTCACATATGCCCCGACGTCCGCACCCTCCACACCTTCAGGAAGACCAAGAATCCTCAGGTTGTTCCTCCTTGCGTTGTTTTCCAGTGCCTCCAACCTCTCCACACATCGTTTCTGATGTGCCTCCTGTATCTCCGTCTTCACCACCAGGCCCTGTATATCGTCCTCATTCTCGGCTGCCTTCGCCTTCACGACCCGAAGCTCCCGCTCCTGGGTCTTTTGTTCCTCCTTTAGCCCTTCGATCGCCTGTAGTATCGGGGCCAACAGCTCTTTCTTCATTTCCTTTTTTATCTCTTCCACGCAGCATTTCAAGAACTCTTGTTGTTCAGGGCCCCATGTGAAACTGCCACCTTCCGACGCCATCTTGGTTTTTGCTTGCCTTCCTTGCCGCTGTTCCAAAGGATCCGCTGCAATCCGGCCACTTTCCTCTCCTTTTTCCATCCGTGTCCAGGGGGAATTCCCTTCTGGTTTACCGCACGGTGTTTTTAGCCGTTAAAATTGCCGTTGGGGCTCCTATCAAGAGCCCAAAAGTCCGTTCCACCGGGAGCTGCCGAAACGTGCGACTTAGCTGGTCATCGCCGCACCCGGAAGTCGGAACTAGTCTTTTTAAAGAGGAGCTTTAGAGTAAAGCCAACTACATAAAAGTATTGCAGTTAAAGCTACTACCTTTGGTTTAGTGCACTTCCTGCTAAAAGCTGCAAAGCAAATGGTCGTTTCCATTGCAGAAATATATTGAGGGATTGCCTTCTATCTCGAGCAAATAAAGGTCCTAAGTGCTTATAAAGCAAAGGCTGAGAATAGTGAACTCAAACTAAAGCTCTTCTATTAAGTTGGATTTTTTTCTTTTGTTATAAATTTAGAGTACCCAATTATTTTTTCCAATTAAGGGGCAATTTAGCGTGCCCAATTCACCTAAACTGCACATATTTGGGTTGTGGGGGTGAAACCCACCCAGACACGGGGAGAATGTGCAAACTCCAAGCAGGCAGTGACCCGGGGCCGGGATTGAACCCGGGTCCTGAGTGCTGTGGGCAGCAGTGCTAACCACTGCGCTATCTTGCTGCCCAAATTAGATTTATAATTACTTACGATTGTTGTGCATGATGATGGCTTCACTGCCAGGATAGGTACTACAGGTAATAATTTGCATTTTAATATCCTCTGGGGGTATATTGCGGTCCATTCCCTCTCCCTCAAGCATTGAACCTGTCCAGTTTCCTTCCATTTTGAGTAGCAATTGATGCCTCTGAGTGACATTGCATTTTATGTTGTGCTTTAGAAACCATGAAAATTCCAGGACATTTTCTGGATGCGCTAGGGTATCTGATTTCAAGCTGGCCAATGACTGGATCACTTTTACTGGCTGGGAAGAATCACCACCATCCATAAACCCATTTCTGATGCCTTTCCAGGGAAGTACGTTTGGGGGAGTGCATTATATATGTTTTGTGAAATTGGGATTTGGCTGTGATTTCACCTTTTTTTTGAATCACCAACCAGCACACTCTAGGCTCCTGTGATATGAATGGGCAAGGTTATGGAAGGCTGGTGGTGCCTTTGGAACAGCAGCAGAGAATAAGTTACCACCTTCTTTAGAGAAATGGAGGGAGCAATTCCAACATAGTTTGTATACTTTAGCAAGCCTCAATGTTTTGAAGTGTTTCACATGGGAGTAAATGCTAAAGAACAGTCACTGTTTTTAAATAGGAAAATATGACCGGCTTTTGTGCATAAAAGAAACAATAGCGAGCATTGAAATGAATGAACTATTAATTTTGTTGTGATAGGATCTTCCACAGCCAAATGAACAGGCAGGTAGACTCTTCCTCTAGGACAGCAACTGTGGGGCTTGTGTGTCCAACTCTGACTCGATATGCAAGAATGCCAGGAATTGAGCCAAGCTGGGTTTTTGTAAAATTGCATTTAGATTGGACCTGCAGCATATTCCAAGATCTTCACAACTGATTAACTTCTTTAGAAGTGCAGTCTTTGTTCCATGGGCAACGATTTATATCAGTCCCATTTAATTTTCTATACCTGGTCTTTCCACTCATTGGTGCGGAATTCTCCACGTTTGAGGCTCAATGCAGTGTCGGGCAGCTCCTGCATCTTTCCTGTTGGCCAGAATGGTGGGATACCGTGCCAGATTCTGCACTTGGAACCTCAATATTTATGCACAGGTGCATTTCCCTCCCAAGTCACCTGGTGGGCAGGCAGCAGGTTCGCCTGCCTGATATCAGCTGAGTGGTTTGAAGATCTCGGTACCATTTTTAAATACCAATCGAGCACACTCTTCTCTCTCGGCTCATCTTGTCTTCACGAGACCATGCAGGATGTCAGCAATCCAGAGGAAGAAGACTAGCAAACTCAAGAAAAAGTCAACCACCTTCTCCGCCATCAGCTGCGAGGCAACTTGGACCTCTACAGCATCTGGCGTCTGTGCATCCCATTCCATTAATATGTCCACTGTCCTTTAGACCCCTTTGTTTGTGAACTTTCAATGCAGTCGGGGTCAAACTTTCCTCCCCTTGGTCTCTCCTCTGCCTTCTGTTGTTAGTCTTTTTCATCATTATCCACCTCCTTGCGCCCTCTGCCTGCTAACGTGAACGCTCACAGTCCACCGTTGGACGAACCTTTTAACCTTTTGTTGCAGCGGCTGCATAGTCCCACAGCATATTCCTGTCCAGATTTCAGAACATGGTGTATGGTACCAGGTGGTTGGCGACCCCTGTACTCCCCAACCCAAGGTGTAGTACTGATCCAAGACTGAGATAGGAGAGTCCATGGATCCAGCAGCATGGTGCTGTCCGTGGGAAAAGTGCTGTCCGTGGGAAAAGCGCCATATGGAGGGAGGGCAGGAACCAGTCAACCCTGGCAGAGTGGTATGCAGCGCAGCACTGTGGCAGAAAGGCTTTGTTGCACTCCCCTCAAAGTCTGTTATGAACTGAGAACTGCCTTGTGTTCGCCACTCTCTTTATCAATCAAGTTTTAGACTGATGTAATTTCACACTGACATGATGCAAGATTGGGAGGTCTGATGGGATTCTGGCCAGCAGCTGTTCTAATGGGAGTCCTCGGTGGAGAGGGGGGGGGAATCTGGCCTGGTACGCGGCCAGATGGTGGATTGTGGGAGGAATCCGGAGCACCTGGAGGAAATCCACACAGACAGAGGGTGGGGCGGGGTAGGGGGAGAAGAGATGTGATGCAGTGGGGGGGGGAGAAAGAGGAGAGGAGATGGGATGGGATGGGTGGGGAGTGGTGGAGGGAAAGAGGAGATGGGTGGGTGGGGGAAGAGAGTGCAAACTCCACAAAGACAGTCACCCAAGGTCAGAATTCAACCTGGGACCCTGGAGTTGAGGCAGCACGATAGCACAGGGGTTAGCACTATTGCTTCACAGGCCAGGGTTCCAGGTTTGATTCCCGCTTGGGTTACTGTCTATGCGGAGGCTGCACGTTCTCCCCATGTCTGTGGGTTTCCTCCCACAAGTCCCGAAAGACGTGCTGTTGGGTAATTTGGACATTCTGAATTCTCCCTCCGTGTACCCGAACAGGCGCCGGAATGTGGTGACTAGGGGCTTTTCACAGTAACTTCATGCGCTTACTTGTGACAATAACGATTATATTTTTAAAAATAAACTCCGTGCCACCCTCTTGTGGACCGATCTGATCGCTTCGCACACCTTCTCTACTGAGTAGTGCGACACTCTTGCATGCTTCACCCGATGCCTGTGTCTGTGTATTTACATTAATGTATTTTCTTTTTGTGTATGGAATTATCTGTCTTTTCATGTATGGAATTATCTGTCTAATAAACCAATCCAATTCTCAGAGGGTTACATGGCTGGAGAGGGATACCGTGGTAGCCCTTAACTTCTCATCCTCGTGTTCAAATTCTGTCAAGAATTGTGTCATTGATAAACACGGAGGACTGGGAATGTTGGCTGACTTTCAATTTTATCCTGTCTCCCTATTTCCGGACACTACAGCAAATTGTGAAACTCTGCTGCCACCCTGGATTGATTCTGAGGACTGGGTGCTTCAGATTTTGGGTCATATAGAGCCAATCTAGTTTGATCTGAGTGGTGTAGGGGTGATTTAGGACTGGTTTGGTTATGCTCAAGTTCACATAAATTGGAGAATGACCGGCCAGAGGAGCATTTGAGTAGTTGAGTCTGGAGATGGTAAAATCCTGGATGAGCGATTCAGCAGCATATTAGCTAAAATATTCTCTGGCTATTTCTCGTGATAACCTTTCTTTTGAAGGTTGACTGGAAGGTTAGGTGGATTGGCCATGCTAAATTGTCCAAATATGTGCAAGTTAGGTGGGGTTACAGGGATAGGGCAGGGGGCGGGCCTGGACCTAGGCCTAGATAGGGTGCTCTTTTGCAGACTCGAAGGCTGAATGGCCTCCTTCTGCACTAGGGATTCTACTGTCCTACTGTCTAGCTGTTAGAACAAAGAATATTCCAATAGAATTATACAAAAATTAGTATACTATTCATATACTCTGACTTTCTCAATACCTGTCTCTAAAGTTTTCTTTTTCTTTTTCGTATTTGCAATTGACGGGAGGTTTTATAAGCTTCCTGATGAATTTTGTAGTTTGCGAAAGCTGAAATTTTCCCACTAAAGAATGAAAATTAAACGTTAGCGTTTTTTAAATATACTTTAAACAAGAGCTGAAGTTAGTACAATAACTGTCCACGTACCGCTATCAGATACTGTAGCTATGTGCAACCATACTGTTGCAATAGAAATATTGAAGTGTTTCCAAAGCTAAACTCTTGTTCTCTTTTGGCCCTACTGCAACAGATCTTTCTGCTTCAATGGGGTTTGCAGTTGCGTGACATTCTCTTTCTTCGGCTCTCTGGTTCCTTTTATATTAAAGTAACAAAGTAAATGTCAACTTTTCACATACTTGAAGCCTGATTCTGCTCATTCAAAATCTGTGCGCAACTACTTTCCACCAGGTGTCATTGGCAACACGGAGGACTGGGAATGCTGGATTACTTTCAATTTTGTCCTGTCTCACCATTTCAGAACACTACGAAGTAGCACCCTAGCCCCTCCTGCCACTCCTGGCTGTTGCGGAGGACTGGGTAGTATAAGTGCTTCAGATCAGAGATCTGAAACTAATTATATTGGGAGTCATTTTCCAATGTTAAAAGGTGATTTTAATAAGAGCTCTGGAACAAAACCAAGCATAGCTCTATGACCTCCACCCTCTTGTTCTCAATTTAACATTTGTTTCTGCTGTCTCTCTGGAGCAAGGTCTTTTACAGACTTTTTAAATGTAGATTAGTGCAGTTCTATTGTTTTCTGACTAATCCACTCCACCAGTTAAATTCCTTCACAGTTTGTGTCCCAGTCGTATTTGTTTGGAGCCTGCCAAAGGTTGTCATATTTCATGCTGTCTCCTAGCAGCAATCCTGAAATATAAAACCGCCTCGAGCATTTATTGTGGGTAATTGTTAACTAGCTGTTGATGGAGTAAAACTGTTTGCTGCAAAGGTGGCCAGCAGCCATGATGTGGTGAGTTGTGCAATAACCATTTGTTGCATTCTAATCTGAGTTTCATTTGAAACTCAGTTTTTGTTAACCCTTTAAGGACAGTGGACTAAATCATGTTTTGTTTCTTAAAATGCAGCATTTACTTAAAATGCAGCATTTACTGTTTTTTAAAACCCATTTATATTAATTGTATTCTCAAAACAAGTAAATATCAATAATGTGTAATTAAGTTTTGTACAAAATATAGTTCCTAATCTTAACACCGGTTCAAGATATTGTACATGCTGCACTGACGTGTCTAGTGTCATGATATTCAGATAAACATCATGGTGCAAACACACACACACACTGATGGACAGATCAACGGACCAATCAATACACACGCAACATCACAGCCAATCACAAGCAAGGGCAGACACACTATAAAACGGGGAACATGACACATAGAACATAGAACAATACAGGCCCTTCGGCCCACGATGTTGCACCGAAACAAAAGCCATCTAACCTACACTATGCCATTATCATCCATATGTTTATCCAATAAACTTTTAAATGCCCTCAATGTTGGCGAGTTCACTACTGTAGCAGGTAGGGCATTCCACGGCCTCACTACTCTTTGCGTAAAGAACCTACCTCTGACCTCTGTCCTATATCTATTACCCCTCAGTTTAAAGCTATGTCCCCTCGTGCCAGCCATTTCCATCCGCGGGAGAAGGCTCTCACTGTCCACCCTATCTAACCCCCTGATCATTTTGTATGCCTCTATTAAGTCTCCTCTTAACCTTCTTCTCTCCAATGAAAACAACCTCAAGTCCATCAGCCTTTCCTCATAAGATTTTCCCTCCATACCAGGCAACATCCTGGTAAATCTCCTCTGCACCCGCTCCAAAGCCTCCACGTCCTTCCTATAATGCGGTGACCAGAACTGTACGCAATACTCCAAATGCGGCCGTACCAGAGTTCTGTACAGCTGCAACATGACCTCCCGACTCCGGAACTCAATCCCTCTACCAATAAAGGCCAACACTCCATAGGCCTTCTTCACAGCCCTATCAACCTGGGTGGCAACTTTCAGGGATCTATGTACATGGACACCTAGATCCCTCTGCTCATCCACACTTTCAAGAACTTTACCATTAGCCAAATATTCCGCATTCCTGTTATTCCTTCCAAAGTGAATCACCTCACACTTCTCTACATTAAACTCCATTTGCCACCTCTCAGCCCAGCTCTGCAGCTTATCTATATCCCTCTGTAACCTGCTACATCCTTCCACACTATCGACAACACCACCGACTTTAGTATCGTCTGCAAATTTACTCACCCACCCTTCTGCGCCTTCCTCTAGGTCATTGATAAAAATGACAAACAGCAACGGCCCCAGAACAGATCCTTGTGGTACTCCACTTGTGACTGTACTCCATTCTGAACATTTCCCATCAACCACCACCCTCTGTCTTCTTTCAGCTAGCCAATTTCTGATCCACATCTCTAAATCACCCTCAATCCCCAGCCTCCGTATTTTTTGCAATAGCCTACCGTGGGGAACCTTATCAAACGCTTTGCTGAAATCCATATACACCACATCAACTGCTCTACCCTCGCCTACCTGTTCAGTCACCTTCTCAAAGAACTCAATAAGGTTTGTGAGGCATGACCTACCCTTCACAAAGCCATGCTGACTATCCCTGATCATATTATTCCTATCTAGATGATTATAAATCTTGTCTCTTATAATCCCCTCCAAGACTTTACCCACTACAGACGTGAGGCTCACCGGTCTATAGTTGCCGGGGTTGTCTCTGCTCCCCTTTTTGAACAAAGGGACCACATTTGCTGTCCTCCAGTCCTCTGGCACTATTCCTGTAGCCAATGATGACATAAAAATCAAAGCCAAAGGTCCAGCAATCTCTTCCCTGGCCTCCCAGAGAATCCTAGGATAAATCCCATCAGGTCCCGGGGACTTATCTATTTTCAGCCTGTCCAGAATTGCCAACACCTCTTCCCTACGTACCTCAATGCCATCTATTCTATTAGCCTGGGTCTCAGCATTCTCCTCCACAACATTATCTTTTTCCTGAGTGAATACTGACGAAAAATATTCATTTAGTATCTCGCCTATCTCTTCAGACTCCACACACAATTTCCCATCCCTGTCCTTGACTGGTCCTACTCTTTCCCTAGTCATTCGCTTATTCCTGACATACCTATAGAAAGCTTTTGGGTTTTCCTTGATCCTTCCTGCCAAATACTTCTCATGTCCCCTCCTTGCTCGTCTTAGCTCTCTCTTTAGATCCTTCCTCGCTACCTTGTAACTATCCATCGCCCCAACCGAAACTTCACACTTCATCTTCACATAGGCCTCCTTCTTCCTCTTAACAAGAGATTCCACTTCCTTGGTAAACCACGGTTCCCTCGCTCGACGCCTTCCTCCCTGTCTGACCGGTACATACTTATCAAGAACACGTAGTAGCTGATCCTTGAACAAGCCCCACTTATCCAGTGTGCCCAACACTTGCAGCCTAATTCTCCACCTTATCCCCCCCAAGTCACGTCTAATGGCATCATAATTGCCCTTCCCCCAGCTATAACACTTCCGGTTCATTCCAGCAGGAGACAGCTCAGGGCACAGAGCTCACAGCAAGCCACTCAGACATTCACCATGTGCTGAGTGCCTCTCCAAGATAGTGTTAGGGCTATGTCCACAGATTAAAGGGTAGTGAACGAACCACAGTAACCAGTTTACACATGTTAATATTGTTAGTAATAAAACTGAGTTGTACCTTCCGCAACCGTGTTGGTTTGTCTGTGTAGCAGAGCACCCAACACGACATCTAGTCCAAAGAATGGCGGAAACAAACTCATCAAGTCAGCATGGTTTTTTTTGTTACATGGATTTTTAGCCACTCCTTTCCCACACTTAGAAATGGTGCATCAAGGGGTTTGGAGACTCTATTTTCCTCATTAGATTTACTGCTGTTGCCATTTTAGTTGGCACATTTCTGGCAGTTTGTGAGGCCTTACCGTAGGCAGGCAAGGGTGTTATAAATATGTAGAAGTCAAGCCCTGGCATCAATTTACCATGCAGCCATGTGACCTAAACACATGCCAGGTTCACCAGAGATACTTTGCAGCAGGCAGAAGTTAATTAAGAAGGGAAGATACTTTTCTTTTATTATTAGCCATAAGAGCCCTGCCCTGGGCTTCCTCCCTTTCCTTTGACTTGTGACTGCTTCCAGAACCCTTGCAATACACTCCGCTGACTGCAGGGGAATCTACTGGTGACCAAAATCCCAGCTTGCCAGGTATTGGTTCCTATTGAGATCGGGCAGAGACTATTGGCGTAATTTAACAAAGTTTCTAAAAAGTGTCATTTGTGGTGCCTTTGCTGTCAGTGCCTGGGCGGCAGTGCCAATGTGCCTGCATTCCAGGGGGAGTTGCCACCCTGCACTATCCCTGGCTACCCGGGACGAGTACTGAATTGCGCCTGGCAGGGGACTCCCTGAGGAGGCCGGTAGGTACTGGGTAAGTAGGTTTGAGGCCTACTTAAGAGCGCGGCTTGGTCCTGCCCATTGTGGGTGAGTTCCTGACCCCAATGCCTCGCAGGACCTTGGTAGATCCCGCAAGGTATCATGGCTGCCGGAAAGCCCATGGGAGGCTTAACCTGGCAACCACCAACCATGTTGTGCTCCCATTGGGGTGCAACATGGCTGGTAGAACATGCCCTACAATTGGAAATGGAAGTGGAGCCCATATCCAGACCAAACTCCATCACTGCCCAATGCCATGCTGAACTTGTGTCTTGAGTTAACATTGGGATTCTAGTCTAATTGGACCATTCTACTTCTCCATTCTTGTACTTGATATTACTTGAAAGCCAGAATATTAACGGCTATCTTGTTTCCTTTTTTATCTTTAAAAAAAAAAAAAAGTTGACTAGTAAGTTTCAACAATGGTTTGTTTCAGAATATTGCAAACTCAAAATAATATTCACCGCTTCACTTCAAATATGAAGATTTCCCCTCTTCACCCATGGAATCACAACCTTTGAAACACTCCTTTTTCTCATTACCGGAATATTTTGGACCCTTTGATATGCCTGTTAAATTACTGACTGACACAGGAACAGTCCTGAAATGATTACAAAAAGCTCAACCATTTTCAATTAATTTTTGTATATTTTTAACTTATTCTGTTTATATGACCACCCTGGGTATATTGAATATACTTATGCTAAAGTATTTTAACTGTAATAAATCTATTTTGTTCATTGTTTGTTGACCATGTGCTCGTAAAAGGTAACAAAGCAGCGATGTTGTGATTAACCTCCATACTCACTGATGCACTTGGCTTTTTTTTTCACATGCTGATTTCCCAACAATTAAATGAAGGTCTATGGAGATTCCAGTGGCAGCCATCGTGTGAGGGGGTGCAGATTTGGCAGCTACCACTTGAGGTGGTTTTGTTGGTCCTTTTCCCCAATTAACAGGCGGATGTTTTAACAGAAAAAGGTGCAGGAGTGGTGGAGGAAGACTATACTCCACCGGTGAATGGCTTTGTTGACCAGAAGTGATTTTAGGCGAAAGGAGCTGTTGGGATCAAGAAACCTTTCTTGCAACACAGGGAGAGTAACGTGAGGGAGAGCAAGGTATCGGCCCTATCATCTCAATGATCAATGGAGCAGCTGGTGGACCTTTTTTGAATGGAAACGTTCAACCAGCAGAGAAGAGAAGCTCTGGAAGACTTTGCGAAGATGGTAGAGCCGCTGAAAGGGGGGATCGATCGTCTAGAGCTTGAACTGGGAGACCTAAAGTTAGGTGACCCACAAGGCAGAGGAGACGGTGGGGGAGCATGAGGAGCAGCTTACTTCGTTGGCGGCCGAAATCAGGATGCTAAAGGATACCTGAAAGCAGCTCAAAAGAGAAAGTGGAGTATCTGGGGAAACTCTCCCAGAGACACAGGATTGTGGGATTGCCAGAGAGCATTGAGGGAGCGGAGACTGGTCCTTATTGAGCCAAAATTGGATCATTTGAGTCAGAGGTCGGGTAGGTTATTGTTAGCGGTGAGGGTTGAAAGGGTTTTATGGAACGCATGGGAGGAGTGGACCTGTTGAGGTTTGGTAGGCTGAGGGCGAAGGAATTTTTGTTCTACTCCCATGTACATCGGGTGCACTCCCGGATCGACTACTTCGTGAGGGATAGTACTTTGTTGGTGGGGATGGTCGGCTCGGAGTACTCGACAATTTTGGTCTCGGTCCAAACGTTGCATTGGGCGAACTTTTAGGTGAATTGGGGGCGGGGCAGCAGCATCCACAGTGGAGATCCGATGTGGGATTATTTAGCAGATTAGGTTTGTGAGCGGGTGAGTGCTATTCGGGGATATGTCGAGCTGAGTGCCACGGGTGAGGTCTCGTCCTCCTCACTATGGGAGACACTGCTCATATGTTTGCTTTGTTTGGCCCCTTGTTCCGCACTGTAACTAATCACTGTTTTGTCGATGTACCATTTGTCAATGTTCTCTGCTGATTATTCTTGTGTCTACTGCGTACGTTCCTCGGCTGCAGAAAAATACTTTTCACTGTACTTCGAGACATGTGACAATAAATCAAATCAAACAATGATCTGGGTGTGGAAGTTTATATCGATACGGGCGCATAGGGACAAGACGGAGCAGGCTGAGATGGCGAGGTTGGAGAGCAGGTTGATGGGAGGTATTCGGAGGCCCTGGAGGCTGGACTGTTGAAAGAGCGGTAGAAACTCCAGATGCAGTTTGGACTGATATCTACGCATAAGGCGGTGGGGCAGCTGAGTGGTCCCTGCCAAATTTGATGAATTATTACTGGGCAGCAAATGTAGCCGTCGTGAGGAAGTGGATAGTGGGAGAGGGGTTGGTATGGGAGCGGATGGAGGCAGCCTCTTGTAAGGAAATGAAATGAAATGAAAATCGCTTATTGTCACAAGTAGGCTTCAGTGAAGTTACTGTGAAAAGCCCCTAGTCACATTGGGGCACTGTTGTCGGTGCGCCTCTGCCGTTCTTGCCGGCCAGGTACTCCACAAGTCCGGTGGTGGTGGCAGCCCTGAGGGTTTGGGGACAGTGGCGGCAGCACCTGAGGCTGGAGGAGGCCTCTGTTTGGGCAATGATCTGAGGGAGCCATAGGTTCACTCAGGACTAGATGCGGGGTTCGGAGGGTGGCAGCGGGCTGGGTTTGAGCTGTTTGGGGACCTATTCATTGGGGCAGCTTTTCAAGCTCGGAGGGTCTGGTAGAGGAATATGAGCTGCCCAGCGGGAATGGGTTCCGTTACTTGCCACCCTTTCCTGACCAGTTGTCCCCGGGTATGCAGGACAAGCTGGTGTCTCAAACGGGTGGGTGAGGGCAAGAGTGTCGGAAATCTACAAAACTAATGATCTGGGAGGGCGCCCCGAAAGAAGAAGTCTAGCGCAAGTGGGAGGAAGAGCTGGAGAGGGAGTTGGGGGCGAGCGGCTTTGCGGAGAGTGAACGCATCGTCTTTGTGTATGTGTGTGTGTGAGGCTTAAGCCTTCTTCAATTCAAGGTGATCCACAGGGCACAGATGATGGTGGCCAGGATGAGTAGGTTTTATGAGGGGGTGGAGGATAGATTTGGGCAGCGCACGGGTGTGCCCGCGAACCATGCTCACATGTTTTGGGCCTGTCTGAAGCTGGAGGGATTCTGGCGGGGGTTTGCTGACATTATGTCTGAGGTACTGAGGGTGAAGGTGGTCCCGAGTCCAGAAGTAGCAATTATTGGACTATCTGAAGACCCAGGAGTCCAGGGGGCGAGAGAGGCCGATGTGCTGGCCTTTGCCCCCCTGGTAGCCCGGAGACTGATCTTGCTGGAGTGGAGGGACTCTGGGTCGCCGAAACCAGGGGTGTGGGTGACCAACCTCACAAGATTCCTCCAGTTTGGAAAAGATCAAGTTCGCTGAGGGGTTTGTCCAGAGATGGAAACCGTTCATCAACTACTTCGAGAATAGTTAAGGTGGCGGCGGGGGGAGGACGAGAGGGAGGAGGAAGATGTGGGGTTTAAAAGAGAGGTAGGGGTGGTGAGGGATAGTGACAGGGAGGGTGGACTGTGGAGGGTCATGTATTTATTTGTTATTTGAATTCCTGTGTGCTCTTTTTGGTTGTGGTTGTGTTTGATGTGGATATATACAAATGCCTTAATAAAAAAATTAAATGTAGGTCTATTTGTTTACATCTGATACTAAAATAGAGTAAATAATCTAGAATAACAGGAGTCACCAGGTGCCTGATTAAAGCTGCAAACGAATCAAAAGGTTCAGATAACACTAACCGCAGGCGTTCACAGCTTCGGCATTGATTAAATGTTTGATCTTTGCAATTTGTTTGCCTTGCTATGCACCATTTAATATATTTCTGTATTTGTGATTTAGTTTTTGTTGATATGTTAGATTCAGAAATGGGCAAATTCAGCACACCCAACTGCATCTACGATTCATGTTTCTTACATCAATATTGCCATTTGTGGGACACCTGGCTACGCCAGATAGTCTTGTTTTACTGAGGATGCAGAATTCTATTCCATGGTGTTAGTGTTTTAGTGATTATGGGAACTGGTAGGTGGTGAAAAATGGCAGTGTCTGGTTGGGCAGAGGGTCAGCATCTAAAGTAGATTTGACAACTTGCTTCACTGGCCGAGTTGTAGCTCTCTTACACCTCTTTGAATACTACGGAGTACATGCCATGTTCCCAGGCATGAGGCTGTGGTTGCAACCCCCTTGTATTGCAGAATCAGCTGATGATGGAGCAGAGACACTAAAGAAAACGAGCCATTGGAGAAGGAGGAAAAAGTAGGAGTTGTCAGCAGGAGGCATTGCCCATCTAGGGTTTTCATGAACACTTCAACCTGCCCCTAAGCCAGGAGCAGTGTGTTCAGTGGTGAGGTTTCACCTGAAGAGGTGGACACTAAACTCCCACCTTCTGTAACTGAACCTGCCGCCACAGATTAAGGCGAGAATGGCTCAACCATAGAATCCCTACAGTGCAGAAGGAGGTAATTTGTCCCATCGAATCTGCACCCGGCCTTTGGAAAGAGCATCCTACTTCCACCCTATCCCAGTAACCCCACC
Organism: Scyliorhinus torazame; assembly: GCF_047496885.1. Lineage (NCBI taxonomy): Eukaryota > Metazoa > Chordata > Chondrichthyes > Carcharhiniformes > Scyliorhinidae > Scyliorhinus > Scyliorhinus torazame. Next base: position 57,325,973 of record NC_092714.1, on the reverse strand, counting down.
TAACTTTTTGGACACTAGGGCAATTTACCATGGCCAGTCCACCTACCCGGCATATCTTTGGACTATGGGAGGGAAAGCGGAGCACTCTGAGAAAAGCCACGCAGATATGGGAGAAAGTGCAAACTCCACACAGTCACCTGAGGATGGAATTGAACCCGGGTCCCTAGAGCTGTGAGGCAACAGTGCTGCAGTGTGCTACAGCGCCCTCTAATGGCTGTAAAGGTTACCATGGCCCTCCATTTCTACACCAGTGGATTGTTCCTGGAGTGAGCTTGGAGGCACTGCCATCATTTCATAATTCACCAACCATTTCTGCATCTGGGAGGTAAGCCCTTTAGTCCAAGAGAAGAAACTTATGCCAGCTCTTTAGTTTAGAGACAAGATTGTGGTTTTTTATAAGGATAGCTGGCATCCCATAGAGCAGGCAGCCAGCAACATGGCCTTGGGAACATCATATTGCCATGGGGCAATGCACCAAAACACGAGGTACCATTCACTTGACATGCAATTATGACCATAGCATCGTTCTGGTCAATGCAACAGTCACAATGCTTTTCTCCTGTGTCACTCCACAGTCTATTCATGGTACTATTAATTTTGGTGCTGAATCTAATGCAATGTTTTACCCTGGGACCCACTTTTACCAACCTGTCTACCTTCGTGACCCACGCCGGCTGACCTTCGTGACACCATTTTCAGTTATCTTTAATGCGACAGGTGAGCCTGCTTGGTCCTCACAATTTCCCTTGCTCTGTCGTACACCTGCTAAGGACTTCAGCTGATGGTTTAAGGTCAAGCTACATCCATAGAATCCCTACAGTGCAGAAGGAGGTAATTTGGCCAATCAAGTCTGCACTGACCCTCCGAAAGAGAAGCCTACTTGGGCCCAATAGCTTGTCCTACAACCTGAAACCTCACCTAACCTTTTGGACACAAAGGAGCAATTTATCCTGCTCAATCCACCTAACCTGTACATCTTTGGACTGTGGGACGAAACTGGAGCACCCGGAAGAAACCCATGCAGACACGAGGAGAAAGTGCAAACTCCACTCAGTCGCCCAAGGTCAGAACAAAGAAAATTACAGCACAGGAACAGGCCCTTCGCCCCTCCCAGCCTGTGCCGATCCAGATCCTTTATCTAAACCTGTCGCCTATTTTCCAAGGATCTACTTCCCTCTGTTCCCCGCCCGTTCATATATCTGTCTAGATGCATCTTAAATGATGCTATCGTGCCCGCCTCTACCACCTCTGCTGGCAAAGCGTTCCAGGCACCCACCACCCTCTGCGTAAAAAAACTTTCCACGCACATCTCCCTTAAACTTTCCCCCTCTCACCTTGAAATCGTGACCCCTTGTAATTGACACCCCCACTCTTGGAAAAAGCTTGTTGCTATCCACGCTGTCCATTCCTCTTACAATTTTGTAGACCTCAATTAGGTTTTCCCTCAACCTCCGTCTTTCCAACGAAAACAATCCTAATCTACTCAACCTTTCTTCATAGCTAGCACCCTCCATACCAGGCAACATCCTGGTGAACCTCCTCTGCACCCTCTCTAAAGCATCCACATTCTTCTGGTAATGTGGCGACCAGAACTGCACGCAGTATTCCAAATGTGGCTTAACCAAAGTCCTATACAACTGTAACATGACCTGCCGACTCTTGTACTCAATACCCTGTCCGATGAAGGCAAGCATGCTATATGCCGCCTTGACCACTCCTTATCGACCTGCGTTGCCACCTTCAGGGTACAATGGACCTGAACTCCCAGATCTCTCTGTACATCAATTTTCTCCAGGACTCTTCCATTGACCGTATAGTCCACTCTTGAATTGGATCTTCTTCCAAAATGCATCACCTCGCATTGAACTCCATCTGCCATTTCTCTGCCCAACTCTCCAATCTATCTATATTTTGCTGTATTCTCTGACAGTTCCCCTCGCTATCTGCAACTCCACCAATCTTAGTATCATCTGCAAACTTGCTAATCAGACCACCTATACCTTCGTCCAGAAAATTCATGTATATCACAAACAACAGTGGTCTGAGCTCGGATCCCTGTGGAACACCACTAGTCACCCATCTCCATTTTGTGACACTCCCTTCCACCACTACTCTCTGTCTCCTGTTGCCCAGCCAGTTCTTTATCCATCTAGCTAGTACGCCCTGAACCCCATGCAACTTCACTTTTTCCATCAACCTACCAAATTCTCAAAAGTGAATTTGAGAATTCACTTCCTCAAAGAATTCTATTAGGTTTGTAAGACATGACCTTCCCTGCACAAAACCATGCTGCCTATCACTGATAAGTCTATTTTCTTCCAAATGTGAATAGCTCCTATCCCTCAGTATCTTCTCCAACAGTTTGCCTGCCACTGACGTCAAACTCACTGGTCTATAATTCCCTGGATTATCCCTGCTACCCTTCTTAAACAAAGGGACAACATTTGCAATTCTCCAGCCCTCCGGGACCTCACCCGTGCTCAAGGATGCTGCAAAGATATCTGTTAAGGCCCCAGCTATTTCGTCCCTCGCTTCCCTCAGTAACCTGGGATAGATCCCATCCGGACCTGGGGACTTGTCCACCTTAATGCCTTTTAGAATACCCAAAACTTCCCCCTTCCTTATGCCGACTTGACCTAGAGTATTTAAACATCCATCCATAGCCTCAACATCTGTCATTTCCCTCTCCTTGTTGAATACCGATGCAAAATACTCATTAAGAATCTCACCCATTTCCTCTGACTCCACGCATAAATTCCCTCTTTTGTCTTTGAGTGGGCCAATCCTTTCTCTAGTAACCTCTTGCTCCTTGTATACGAATAAAAGGCTTTCGGATTTTCCTTAACCCTGTTAGCCAAAGATATTTCATGACCCCTTTTAGCCCTCTTTATTGCGCGTTTGAGATTTGTCCTACTTTCCCGATATTCCTCCAAAGCTTCATCAGTTTTAAGTCGCCTAGATCTTATGTATGCTTCCTTTTTCATCTTAGCTAGTCTCACAATTCCACCCGTCATCCATGGTTCCCTAATCTTGCCATTTCTATACCACATTTTCACAGGGACATGTCTATCCTGCACACTCGTCAACCTTTCCTTAAAAGACTCCCACATGTCAAATGTGGATTTACCCTTAAACAGCTGCTCCCAATCCACATTCCCTAGCTCCTGCCGAATTTTGTTATACTTGGCCTTTCCCCAATTTAGCACTCTTCCTTTTGGACCATTCTCGTCTTTGTCCATGAGTATACGGAATTGTGATTGCCAATACCAAAGTAATCACCGACTGAAACTTCAACCACCTGGCTGGGATCATTCCCCAATACCAGGTCCAGTATGGCCCCTTCCCGAGTTGGACTACTATTTACATACTGCTCTAAAAAAAACTCTCCTGGATGCTCCATACAAATTCTGCTCTATCTACGTCTCCAACACTACATGAGCCCATTCAATGTTGAGAGTTAAAATCTCCCATCACGACCACCCTATTGCTCCTAAATGTTTCTATAATCTGTCTACATATTTGTACCTCCTACTTCATGCTCGCTTTTGAGAGGCCTGTAGTAAAGTCCCAACAATGTTACTGCACCCTTCCTATTTCTTAGCTCTACCCATATTGCCTCAGTGCTCGAACCCTCCATAGTGCCCTCCTTAATCACAGCTGTGATATCATCTCTGACCAGCAATCCAACTCCTCCACCCCTTTTACCTCTCTCTCTATCCCTCCTGAAGCATCTATACTCTGGGCTATTTAGTTGCCAATCTTGCCCTTCCCTCAACCAAGTCTCCGTAATACCAATAACATCATATTCCCAGGTACTCATCCAAGCCCTAAGTTCATCTGCCTTACCTGCTACACGTCTCTCATTAAAACAAATGCACCTCAGACCACCTGTCCCTTTGCGTTCATCATCTCTTCCCAGTCTACTCTTCCCCTTAGTCACAATGAGTTTATTATCTAGTACCTTACTGGCTTTAGTTGCTGCCTCTTTACTGACCTCTAACTTCCTAATCTGGTTCCCATCCCCCTGCCACATTAGTTTAAAACCTCCCCAACAGTGTTGGCAAAAGAACCCCCTAGGACATTGGTTCCAGTCCTGCCCAGGTGTAGACCATCCAATTTGTAGTGGTCCCACTGCCCCCAGAACTGGTTCCAATGTCCCAAAAATCTGAACCCCTCCCTCCTGCACCATCTCTCAAGCCACGTATTCATTCTGGCAGAAGCACAGACTTGCACGACGCGTGATGTCAATGTGCGTACTGGGCATGTGACCTGCTGTCTGCCACTACTTCTAGCTGGAAGACTGCATCGTTCCATTTAAAAGCCAGTTACGGCTGCCATTCTCAATTTGAAAGCTGGTATAGGCCGTTCGCTGCCATTCTCAATTTGAAAGCTGGTATAGGCCGTTCGCTGCCATTCTCAATTTGAAAGCTGGTAGAGGCCGTTGGGTGCTTTTCCCGGGATCTTTTTGATTCAATTTTAATTTTTTGTAAGGCTGAAGTAGAATTTGAAGTACCCGACACCGACCACCTTGATTGTACTTTTCAAAAGTCTGGTTTTATATGCTGCCTTGGACTTGTTCTTTATTTCATGGAACTCTCATTTTGCATACAGTATTTTAAGTATGTAGCAGCAACATAGAATGCACTCTGCAGCACATGTGTGCCATAGTTATATTGCAGAGTCCCCGCATGCAAACAGTTGACACATTTGTGAAGGCTGTTCGTTGAATATTTATAGTGTGCTGCAAGAAATGCATCTGGACAAGAATCAAAGGGCAGGCTGTAAGGGATTAATTAAGCCTCCAGGCGAGTGCATATGTGCCAACACCCACTGTCTACTTCTAAAATAGTCTATTACCTGAACTCTATTTGATTATACTAGAACTGGGAGGATATATTGATCAGGAAAGGTTCACCAGATTGGGGATATTTTCTCTGGAAAAGAGAAGGTTGTGTGGGATCTGATACATGGCTTTGGATTTAGTAGGGTAGGTATGGAGAAAATGCTTCCATGTACGTGAAGTCCAAACTTGGAAATCGTGGCCAGGACTTTCCGAGGTCAGGGTCACCTTGATGGAGTGCGTGGGGAATGTGGAGGCGGGCCAATTGGAATGCTCACCTAGGTTCTAAAACACGGCTGCCCGTTTCCCATTGTTGTTTAAACTTCAGATCACCCATGCCCACATGTATCCTCCCGTAGGTGGTGGCTTAGTGGTAATGTCACTGTACCAGAGACCTAGGCCGATGCTCTGGGAGCACTGGGTTTCACAGCAGCTGGTGTAATTTAAATTCAGTACAGTTGTACAGGGTTCATTTGGTGAGACCACATCTGGAATACTGTGGGCAGTTTTGATCTCCATATTTAAGAAAGGATATACTTGCATTAGAGGCGATACAGCGAAATTGATCCCTGGAATGACTGGGTTGTCCTATGAAAGGCTGAGTAAATCCGGTTTATATTCCCTGGAGTTTAGAAGAATGAGAGACAATCTCTTCTGAAACCTATAAAATTCTAAAGGAGCCTAATGGGGTGGATGCTGAGAGATTGTTTCCATTGGTCAAGGAATCTAAAACAAGGGGGCACAATCTCAAAATAAGGAGCTAATCATTTAGGACTGAGATGAAGAGAAATTTCGTTACTCAGGGTTGCGAATCTTTGGAATTCTCAATCCTAGAGGGTTGTGGATGTGCCATTGTTAAATAAATTTAAAGCTAGGATAGACAGATTTTTGGTCTTTCTCTCATGGGGGCAGACCGGAAAATGGAGTTGGAAGCCTAAAATCAGACATGGTGGTATTGAATGGCAGAGCAGACTCAACGGGCCATCTAGTCTAATCCTGCCCCTATTTCTGCCCCTATTTCTTATGTTACCTTGGTGCATAGTGTACTATGTATAGTCTTTAGGTGTCACGCAGTAACAATGGGAATTATTTTTAAAAACTCAATTTTTTTAAAACCAAGAAAATATGAGTTATCACTGGTACTGGAAAGGGAAAGAAAACTACTCTAGTGCAAAATCTGTGTCTATTAGGTTTATAAACAAACAAGAAAACACATCAAAGGCAAATTCTGTAAATACAGTTTTTAAAAAGTTTGTTGCTTTCGAGTCCATAGACCACCTGCTGAGCTGAAGCGATTCTCCGATTTTGAAACATGTATTCATGGCTTTTGGAACTCTGTTACAGTTGTCATAACAAAATCTTCCAGCTACATTAATATATAGTGCTGCAGATGCTCAAAATCTAAAATAAAGTTCTGGGAAAAACTCAGCAGGTCTGGCAGCATGTGTGGAGAGAGAAACCATTAACATTTCCAGTCCAAAGAGTGATCAGTTTGGACTCCACATTAACTCTGTTCCTCTCTCCACTGGTGTTTCCAGATGTAGTGTTTGAAACAGATAGTAGAATGCATCCAATTTCCATTTGAAAGTAAAGAGTGTGTCAATTATTGGAAGGGTGTAGCTGCAGGAGAAACATGACAGTAGAGGCTAACCGGGCATTGCATCTGTATGTGTGACAGCACAACATTGGCCAGTGTAAGGTTCGATAGAGCACATGTATAGAGAATCACTGCATTAAAATCAATGCACATTACATCTAATACTGACATTTGAAGGTGTCATAGCATTTTACACTTGTCTTTCAGAATGTTCCTGACCCCTCATTAGGCTTCCTCAAGGGAGTCATGAGCTCTCTAAGGAGGTGCATTTTATTTTTCTTTTGGTGGGGGGGGGGGTTATAAAAACCAAACTAAAAATTGTGTGGGGGAAGTACACTTTTCCTGTGGTCCTCACAATGCTGACCTCAGAAGAAGTATGTGTATATATTGCACCGAAGGCCTTCCTGACCTGCCAAAAGACCACCGGAAAATGGCGTGCTTTTTAAAAGAAAAATTATTTCAGTGTGCCGTTGGCTAGGGCAACAGCAATTGCTCATCCTTAATTGCTCTTCAAACAGTGGTGGTGAGCCACTGCAATCCATGTGGTAATGTAGGTACACCCACAATGCTGTTTGGAAGGGTATGCCAGGATTTTGACCCACCAACCGTGAAAGAACGACTATATAGTTCCAAGTCAGGGTGATGTGCAGCTTCGAGGGAAACTTGCAGCTGGTGGTGTTCCCAGTTATCTGCTGGCTTGTCCTTCAAGGTGGTAGACGTTGTGGGTTCAGAAGGTGCTGTGGAAGTAGTCTTGTTGAGTTGCTCGTAGTTGGTACACGCAGCTGCCACTGGGCATTGGTAAAGGAAGTGACTGTTCAAGATGGTGGATAGGGTGCCAATCCAAGAGAACCAAAGGAACACTGGGGTGCATGCCCATAGATCCTTGAAGACACTAGGATGGGTAGATAGTGTAGTTAAGGCATATGGGATACCTGTGGAGAGATGGAGACGGAGTGGTATTGTCACTGGACTTGTGATCTAGTGTAATTCTCCAGGTCTTGCTTCAGTATCTGAGGAGACGCGAATGGTGCTGATAGTTGTGCATTCATCAGTAAATATCCCCATTGCTGACCTTCTGATGGAGCGGATGCATGTGGAGATTATTTTTGTTGCAAAATAAATAACATCAATATTTTGCAACCCAGTTCAGACCTCCATTAAGAGAAAAGAAATCTAGCCCCATTAAGAGTCACTAATAAATGTATTGGGGAATTCAGGACATCTTCACCTAGAACGTACTACCATAAGCAAATAAGAAATAACAAGCAGAAGCTAGATAGGCACATAAGGAAAGAGCAATAGGAACGTATGTTGATAGCCTCCTCCCACCCATCTTCACCAAATCTATGTGGAATGTAAATGTTGCCATAGATCATTTGGGCCGAATGACCTGTTTCTTTCATGTACATACTGATGTAATGCGCACTTTTCTCAGCATATCCAATACAGGCAATTTTAAAATTTGTTCGTGCACAAATCATTTAACACCATGCAAATAAGTGTTGAAAACACTTGATCACACTCCAATCTCCTTTCAACTTGCACAAGATCTCACTGGCATCTAATCATTGTTTCTATCTTAACCATTCATATTTCCATACCATCTGCAGCCTATATTTGTTTCCTTCCCTGGGAAAAATACTGTTCCTAACTTTCTGACTAATGCCCCTTTCACCTCCTTTCTTTCTCTTGTAGTTCGTCACTGGCAATACCAGTAACCACATTGATCTACACATGAACTCCCTTGCTGGCATCTTCACTGCTATTCTTGGACTCCCTTTGCTCACAGACTGTGACCACGATTTGTTTTAAGTCCTGTGGGGCTCTTTTCCATCCTGGTGTTCACCTTTCAGCTATTAAAGTAATCTGGTGTGTTTTGGAAAGTTTATTTATTTAATACTCTCTGACACCTAGAAAGGGCTTATTTTTTCCCTTCCCCACAGAAATATGAATCTGGCTAACATATTTTAAAACTCAACTGAACTGTTTCTAATTGGATAAACCATGGGTAACTTATTGTGTGTAGGCTGTTCTTTCCTAAGACCTGTACACTTTACTTGTTAACCAAACTCTGTCCATATTAACATTAAAGCATGTAAACTTGCCATGTCCTGATGTATCCTTCTTTATCCATGTTGCTTTTGTAATTCTGGCATTTCATTTGGCCTTTTTCTGTGTTACACCAGCTGAACTTTGTAGTAATGTCCTTGGGTCCTTCAAACCTTCCACTATTATAACACTATATTGTGTGTGTGTGTGTGGGGGCGGGGGGGGGGGGGGGGGGGGGGGCGGGGGGGAGAAGTTCTGGAAAATATCTTCCATTCCCAAATCCAGTTATTATAATCTTTATTGCCACAAGTAGGCTTACATTAACACTGCAATTAAGTTACTGTGAAAAGCCCCTAGTCACCACATTCCGGCGCCTGTTCGGGTACACCGAGGGAGAATTCAGAATGTCCAAATTACCTAACAACATGTCTTTCAGGACTTGTCGGAGGAAACCGGAGCGCCCGGAGGACCCCATACAGAAACAGGGAGAACGTGCAAAGGTCCTCCTTTTGCAAACAAAAACTTGTCTTTGTATGACTTGGCAATCTCCTAGTTTTCAATTCAAAATATGTAACATTCCTAAATAGTCAAGTCAGTACTTGCACAATTAAATTCATATTAGAGAATCCTCGTTCTGCCAGATAAACTGGTTTGGGGAAGGCAGGGTTAAAAAAAATCTTCCTACTTCTCAAAACACTGATAAAAGATTGCTCATCACTGATACTGTGCCTTGATTTAAATATGTTGTTTCTGTAGAAGTTGCAACATTCAATCTCTGAGACTATCCAGCAATAATTCTTTCAATAACATTGAAAATCATATTGTACTGTTGTAACATCCCCAGAACTATCCCAGTAATGGGACTATTTTCTCAATCAATTAGTAAGACCGCCGTGGTGCATGGTTCATATGGACATCCTTCCATCTGGATTGTTCATCCTGTCTTCACCCTCTGCAGCAGCTCTGAGCTGTTGTTTGTGAATTATTAAATGGTGGGCAGTCTGTGTGCATCTAGTAGGGGATCAGAACTCCCATTATTCAGCAGTAAAAAACATTGCTCTGAAGGTGTACTAATGGGCTTGCCTCGCTGGCAGAAGCATTGCTTAAGGGTTATTAACCAGAGGAGTAATGTTAATTGTAATGTTAAAATCTTATTTCTGTACATCATGGGGTGATTTCGATGTACTTAGTTCAAACCAAAGTAACTACAGATGCAATATTTTATTCTTCCCAGAGCTCTTCTGTTGATTACCTGTATTTTTTTCCCTTTCAGTCTGCCTTGCATTGTTGGTGACTGTGCAGGAGACCAAACGTGTGACGCTGCTTTTTTCTTCCATTGCTCTGAGATGTGATTATTCAACATCCTCTCAGACTCAGGATGTCGTAGTCACCTGGCGTTTCAAGTCCTTTTGCAAAGATCCCATAATGGAGTACTATTCTTCAGGTAAGCGGTGCCATTGAACACTTCCTGATTTTCTTTTCCCGTTTCTACATCCTTTTGACTAATCTGGGAATAATTTTTTGCACCTTTTTATATTTAATGAGTTTTAAATTGGGTATTTTTAAAAATTGAGTAAAGGATCAAAGCTAGATATTTTATAATTTTGTGACAAATATTGAAACTAGGTCCTGCTGCTATATAGTATACTGACACGTGACAAATGCATGCTAAATTGTTGAAGTCTTAAGGTGTTTTAAACTGTTCATTTGAGAGAAGGAAGAGATGGAAGGGGTTGAATGGCTGGTCCCATGTTACCATCTCAAGATTTGACCAAATCTATGCGCGGACATCATCTTCTCTCTTTCTCCCCCCCCCCCCCTCACGCCCCATCTTGGGTCAAATGCCATTTGTCCTTGTGTTCTTGCCAAGTGACTAAAAAAGAAACCAGCAGTGATAGTGGAAGATCAGACGGCATTTGTAAAGGGCAGGCAACTCAAGGTCAATATTCGAAGGCTGTTAAATGTTATTATGATGCCCTCAGAAGGAGAGGAGGTGGTAGCGATGGATGCGGAGAAGGCTTTTGATCGGGTGGAGTGGAATTACCTGTGGGAGGCGCTAGTAGTGTTTGGTGAGGGCTTCATTGACTGGGTGCCAGTAGCTCGTGTGCGTACAAACCGGCTGAGGTCAGGGTAAATTTTAAATTACACCGAGGGACGAGGCAAGGGTGCCCACTCTCCCCGTTACTGTTTGCTCTGGCCATAGAGCCATTGGACATGGCGTTAAAAGAGCCGCGAGGAACTGGAAAGGGCTGGTTCGTGGGTGGGGGGGGGGGGTGAAGCACCGAGTCTTGCTTTACGCAGATGACCTGCTCTTGTATGTTTCAGACCCGTTGGAGGGGATGGGGGAAGTAATGCGAATCCTGGGGGAATTTGGC